>NC_079878.1:33173158-33481944 GCF_029227915.1 Hydractinia symbiolongicarpus | reverse complement strand
CCGCGATTTCCCGTAAATCCCGGGCTTGGCCCGTATAGTCAAAAGTATACAAAGAAAGTACCCAGGGAGTAAACTCATTTCCCGAACAATTTTTTATATTATTTTTTTACCACTAAACGCATGAGACTTGTAGTTTTCAAAAATATTTTCATATTTGATGGGACGCTGAATAAAAGAAGTTTAATCGCCGGCAAACGAAAATCCGCGATTTCCCGTAAATCCCGAACTCGGCCCGTACAGTCAAAAGTATACAAAGAAAGTACCCAGGGAGTAAACTCATTTCCAGAACGATTTTTTAAATTAATTTTTCACCACTAAAACGCATGAGACTTGTAGTTTTCAAAAATGTTTTCATTTTTGATGAGACGCTGAATAAAAGCAGTTTAATCGCCGGCAAACGAAAACCTGCGATTTCCCTAAATCCCGGACCCGGCCCGTATAGTCAAAAGTATACAAAGAAAGTACCCAGGGAGTAAACTCATTTCCAGAACGATTTTTTAAATTATATTTTCCCCACTAAAACGCATAAGACTTGTAGTTTTTAAAAATGTTATCATTTTTGATGAGACGCTGAATGAAAGAAGTTTAATCGCCGGCAAACGAAAACCCGCGATTTCCCGTAAATCCCGGGCTTGGCCCGTACAGTCGAATGTATACAAAGAAAGTACCCTGTGAGTAAACTCATTTCCAGAACGATTTTTTAAATTATTTTTTCACCACTAAAACGCATAAGACTTGTAGTTTTTAAAAATGTTTTCATTTTTGATGAGACGCTGAATAAAAGAATTTTAATCGCCGGCAAACGAAAACTCGAGATTTCCCGCAAATCCCGGCTTGGCCCGTATAGTCAAAAGTACACAAAGAAAGTACCCAGGGAGTAAACTCATTTCCCAAACGATTTTTTAAATTATTTTTTCACCACTAAAACGCATGAGACTTGTAGTTTTCAAAAATGTTTTCATTTTTGATGAGACGCAGAATAAAAGAAGTTTAATCGCCGGCAAACGAAAACCCGCGATTTCTCGTAAATCCCGGGCTTGGCACGTATAGTCGAATGTATACAAAGAAAGTACCCTGTGAGTAAACTCATTTCCAGAACGATTTTTTAAATTATTTTTTCACCACTAAAACGCATAAGACTTGTAGTTTTTAAAAATGTTTTCATTTTTGATGAGACGCTGAATAAAAGAAGTTTAATCGCCGGCAAACGAAAACCTGCGATTTCCCTAAACCCCGGACTCGGCCCGTATAGTCAAAAGTATACAAAGAAAGTACCCAGGGAGTAAACTCATTTCCAGAACGATTTTTTAAATTATTTTTTCACCACTAAAACGCATAAGACTTGTAGTTTTTAAAAATGTTTTCATTTTTGATGAGACGCTGAATAAAAGAAGTTTAATCGCCGGCAAACGAAAACCCGCGATTTCCCGTAAATCCCGGGCTTGGCCCGTATAGTCAAAAGTATACAAAGAAAGTACCCAGGGAGTAAACTCATTTCCCGAACAATTTTTTATATTATTTTTTTACCACTAAACGCATGAGACTTGTAGTTTTCAAAAATATTTTCATATTTGATGGGACGCTGAATAAAAGAAGTTTAATCGCCGGCAAACGAAAATCCGCGATTTCCCGTAAATCCCGAACTCGGCCCGTACAGTCAAAAGTATACAAAGAAAGTACCCAGGGAGTAAACTCATTTCCAGAACGATTTTTTAAATTATTTTTTCACCACTAAAACGCATAAGACTTGTAGTTTTTAAAAATGTTTTCATTTTTGATGAGACGCTGAATAAAAGAAGTTTAATCGCCGGCAAACGAAAACCCGCGATTTCCCGTAAATCCCGGGCTTGGCCCGTATAGTCAAAAGTATACAAAGAAAGTACCTAGGGAGTAAACTCATTTCCCGAACGATTTTTTATATTATTTTTTTACCACTAAACGCATGAGACTTGTAGTTTTCAAAAATATTTTCATATTTGATGGGACGCTAAATAAAAGAAGTTTAATCGCCGGGAAACGAAAATCCGCGATTTCCCGTAAATCCCGGACTCGGCCCGTATAGTCAAAAGTATACAAAGAAAGTACCCAGGGAGTAAACTCATTTCCCGAACGATTTTTTAAATTATTTTTTCACCACTAAAACGCATGAGACTTGTAGTTTTCAAAAATGTTTTCATTTTTGATGAGACGCTGAATAAAAGAAGTTTAATCGCCGGCAAACGAAAACCCGCGATTTCCCGTAAATCCCGGGCTTGGCCCGTATAGTCAAAAGTATACAAAGAAAGTACCCAGGGAGTAAACTCATTTCCCGAACGATTTTTTAAATTATTTTTTCACCACTAAAACGCATGGGACTTGTAGTTTTCAAAAATGTTTTCATTTTTGATGAGACGCTGAATAAAAGCAGTTTAATCGCCGGCAAACGAAAATCCGCGATTTCCCGTAAATCCCGGACTCGGCCCGTATAGTCAAAAGTATACAAATAAAGTACCCAGGGAGTAAACTCATTTCCCGAACGATTTTTTAAATTATTTTTTCACCACTAATACGCATGAGACTTGTAGTTTTAAAAAATGTTTTCATTTTTGATGAGACGCTTAATGAAAGAGGTTTAATCGCCGGCAAACGAAATCCCGCGTTTTCCCGTAAATCCGGGGCTTGGCCCGTATAGTCGAATGTATACAAAGAAAGTACCCAGGGAGTAAACTCATTTCCCGAACGATTTTTTAAATTTTTTTTTCAACACTAAAACGCATGAGACTTGTAGTTTTCAAAAATGTTTTCATTTTTGATGAGACGCTTAATGAAAGAGGTTTAATCGCCGGAAAACGAAAACCCGCGATTTCCCGTAAATCCCGGGCTTGGCCCGTATAGTCGAATGTATACAAAGAAAGTACCCTGTGAGTAAACTCATTTCCAGAACGATTTTTTAAATTATTTTTTCACCACTAAAACGCATTAGACTTGTAGTTTTTAAAAATGTTTACATTTTTGATGAGACGCTGAATAAAAGAAGTTTAATCGCCGGCAAACGAAAACCCGCGATTTCCCGTAAATCCCGGCTTGGCCCGTATAGTCAAAAGTATACAAAGAATGTACCCAGGGAGTAAACTCATTTCCAGAACGATTTTTTAAATTATTTTTTCACCATTAAAACGCACGAGACTTGTAGTTTTCAAAAATGTTTTCATTTTTGATGAGACGCTGAATAAAAGCAGTTTAATCGCCAGCAAACGAAAATCCGCGATTTCCCGTAAATCCCGGACTCGGCCCGTATAGTCAAAAGTATACAAATAATGTACCCAGGGAGTAAGCTCATTTCCCGAACGATTTTTTAAATTATTTTTTCACCACTAAAACGCATGAGACTTGTAGTTTTAAAAAATGTTTTCATTTTTGATGAGACGCTTAATGAAAGAGGTTTAATCGCCGGCAAACGAAATCCCGCGTTTTCCCGTAAATCCGGGGCTTGGCCCGTATAGTCGAATGTATACAAAGAAAGTACCCAGGGAGTAAACTCATTTCCCGAACGATTTTTTAAATTTTTTTTTCAACACTAAAACGCATGAGACTTGTAGTTTTCAACAATGTTTTCATTTTTGATGAGACGCTTAATGAAAGAGGTTTAATCGCCGGAAAACGAAAACCCGCGATTTCCCGTAAATCCCGGGCTTGGCCCGTATAGCCGAATGTATACAAAGAAAGTACCCTGTGAGTAAACTCATTTCCAGAACGATTTTTTAAATTATTTTTTCACCACTAAAACGCATCAGACTTGTAGTTTTTAAAAATGTTTACATTTTTGATGAGACGCTGAATAAAAGAAGTTTAATCGCCGGCAAACGAAAACCCGCGATTTCCCGTAAATCCCGGCTTGGCCCGTATAGTCAAAAGTATACAAAGAAAGTACCCAGGGAGTAAACTCATTTCCCGAACGATTTTTTAAATTATTTTTTCACCACTAAAACGCGTGAGACTTGTAGTTTTTAAAAATGTTTTCATTTTTGATGAGACGCTGAATAAAAGAAGTTTAATTGCCGGCAAACGAAAACCTGCGATTTCCCGTAAATCCTGGCTTGGCCCGTATAGTCAAAAGTATACAAAGAAAGTACCCAGGGAGTAAACTCATTTCCCGAACGATTTTTTAAATTATTTTTTCACCACTAAAACGCATGAGACTTGTAGTTTTCAAAAATGTTTTCATTTTTGATGAGACGCTGTATAAAAGCAGTTTAATCGCCGGCAAACGAAAACCTGCGATTTCCCTAAATCCCGGACTCGGCCCGTATAGTCAAAAGTATACAAAGAAAGTACCCAGGGAGTAAACTCATTTCCAGAACGATTTTTTAAATTATATTTTCCCCACTAAAACGCATAAGACTTGTAGTTTTTAAAAATGTTTTCATTTTTGATGAGACGCTGAATAAAAGAAGTTTAATCGCCGGCAAACGAAAACCCGCGATTTCCCGTAAATCCCGGGCTTGGCCCGTATAGTCAAAAGTATACAAAGAAAGTACCTAGGGAGTAAAATCATTTCCCGAAAGATTTTTTAAATTATTTTTTCACCACTAAAACGCATGAGACTTGTAGTTTTCAAAAATGTTTTCATTTTTGATGAGACGCTGAATAAAAGCAGTTTAATCGCTGGCAAACGAAAACCTGCGATTTCCCTAAATCCCGGACTCGGCCCGTATAGTCAAAAGTATACAAAGAAAGTACCCAGGGAGTAAACTCATTTCCAGAACGATTTTTTAAATTATATTTTCCCCACTAAAACGCATAAGACTTGTAGTTTTTAAAAATGTTTTCATTTTTGATGAGACGCTGAATAAAAGAAGTTTAATCGCCGGCAAACGAAAACCCGCGATTTCCCGTAAATCCCGGGCTTGGCCCGTATAATCGAATGTATACAAAGAAAGTACCCTGTGAGTAAACTCATTTCCAGAACGATTTTTTAAATTATTTTTTCACCACTAAAACGCATAAGACTTGTAGTTTTTAAAAATGTTTTCATTTTTGATGAGACGCTGAATAAAAGAAGTTTAATCGCCGGCAAACGAAAACCCGCGATTTCCCGTAAATCCCGGGCTTGGCCCGTATAGTCAAAAGTATACAAAGAAAGTACCCAGGGAGTAAACTCATTTCCCGAACGATTTTTTATATTATTTTTTTACCACTAAACGCATGAGACTTGTAGTTTTCAAAAATATTTTCATATTTGATGGGACGCTGAATAAAAGAAGTATAATCGCCGGCAAACGAAAATCCGCGATTTCCCGTAAATCCCGGACTCGGCCCGTATAGTCAAAAGTATACAAAGAAAGTACCCAGGGAGTAAACTCATTTCCAGAACGATTTTTTAAATTATTTTTTCACCACTAAAACGCATAAGACTTGTAGTTTTTAATAATGTTTTCATTTTTGATGAGACGCTGAATAAAAGAAGTTTAATCGTTGGCAAACGAAAACCCGCGATTTTCCGTAATTCCCGGGCTTGGCCCGTATAGTCAAAAGTATACAAAGAAAGTACCCAGGGAGTAAACTTATTTCCCGAACGATTTTTTATATTATTTTTTTACCACTAAACGCATGAGACTTGAAGTTTTCAAACATATTTTCATATTTGATGGGACGCTGAATAAAAGAAGTTTAATCGCCGGCAAACGAAAATCCGCGATTTCCCGTAAATCTCGGACTCGGCCCGTATAGTCAAAAGTATACAAAGAAAGTACCCAGGGAGTAAACTCATTTCCCGATCGATTTTTTATATTATTTTTTTACCACTAAACGCATGAGACTTGTAGTTTTCAAAAATATTTTCATATTTGATGGGACGCTGAATAAAAGAAGGTTAATCGCCGGCAAACGAAAACCCGCGATTTCCCGTAAATCCCGGCTTGGCCCGTATAGTCAAAAGTATACAAAGAAAGTACCCAGGGATTAAACTCATTTCCCGAACAATTTTTTAATTTATTTTTTCACCACTAAAACGCATGAGACTTGTAGTTTTCAAAAATGTTTTCATTTTTGATGAGACGCAGAATAAAAGAAGTTTAATCGCCGACAAACGAAAACTCGCGATTTCTCGTAAATCCCGGGCTTGGCACGTATAGTCGAATGTATACAAAGAAAGTACCCTGTGAGTAAACTCATTTCCAGAACGATTTTTTAAATTATTTTTTCACCACTAAAACGCATAAGACTTGTAGTTTTTAAAAATGTTTTCATTTTTGATGAGACGCTGAATAAAAGAAGTTTAATCGTTGGCAAACGAAAACCCGCGATTTTCCGTAATTCCCGGGCTTGGCCCGTATAGTCAAAAGTATACAAAGAAAGTACCCAGGGAGTAAACTTATTTCCCGAACGATTTTTTATATTATTTTTTTACCACTAAACGCATGAGACTTGAAGTTTTCAAAAATATTTTCATATTTGATGGGACGCTGAATAAAAGAAGTTTAATCGCCGGCAAACGAAAATCCGCGATTTCCCGTAAATCTCGGACTCGGCCCGTATAGTCAAAAGTATACAAAGAAAGTACCCAGGGAGTAAACTCATTTTCCGATCGATTTTTTATATTATTTTTTTACCACTAAACGCATGAGACTTGTAGTTTTCAAAAATATTTTCATATTTGATGGGACGCTGAATAAAAGAAGGTTAATCGCCGGCAAACGAAAACCCGCGATTTCCCGTAAATCCCGGCTTGGCCCGTATAGTCAAAAGTATACAAAGAAAGTACCCAGGGATTAAACTCATTTCCCGAACAATTTTTTAATTTATTTTTTCACCACTAAAACGCATGAGACTTGTAGTTTTCAAAAATGTTTTCATTTTTGATGAGACGCAGAATAAAAGAAGTTTAATCGCCGACAAACGAAAACTCGCGATTTCTCGTAAATCCCGGGCTTGGCACGTATAGTCGAATGTATACAAAGAAAGTACCCTGTGAGTAAACTCATTTCCAGAACGATTTTTTAAATTATTTTTTCACCACTAAAACGCATAAGACTTGTAGTTTTTAAAAATGTTTTCATTTTTGATGAGACGCTGAATAAAAGAAGTTTAATCGCCGGCAAACGAAAACCTGCGATTTCCCTAAACCCCGGACTCGGCCCGTATAGTCAAAAGTATACAAAGAAAGTACCCAGGGAGTAAACTCATTTCCAGAACGATTTTTTAAATTATTTTTTCACCACTGAAACGCATAAGACTTGTAGTTTTTAAAAATGTTTTCATTTTTGATGAGACGCTGAATAAAAGAAGTTTAATCGCCGGCAAACGAAAACCCGCGATTTCCCGTAAATCCCGGGCTTGGCCCGTATAGTCAAAAGTATACAAAGAAAGTACCCAGGGAGTAAACTCATTTCCCGCACGATTTTTTATATTATTTTTTTACCACTAAACGCATGAGACTTGTAGTTTTCAAAAATATTTTCATATTTGATGGGACGCTGAATAAAAGAAGTATAATCGCCGGCAAACGAAAATCCGCGATTTCCCGTAAATCCCGGACTCGGCCCGTATAGTCAAAAGTATACAAAGAAAGTACCCAGGGAGTAAACTTATTTCCCGAACGATTTTTTATATTATTTTTTTACCACTAAACGCATGAGACTTGAAGTTTTCAAAAATATTTTCATATTTGATGGGACGCTGAATAAAAGAAGTTTAATCGCCGGCAAACGAAAATCCGCGATTTCCCGTAAATCTCGGACTCGGCCCGTATAGTCAAAAGTATACAAAGAAAGTACCCAGGGAGTAAACTCATTTTCCGATCGATTTTTTATATTATTTTTTTACCACTAAACGCATGAGACTTGTAGTTTTCAAAAATATTTTCATATTTGATGGGACGCTGAATAAAAGAAGGTTAATCGCCGGCAAACGAAAACCCGCGATTTCCCGTAAATCCCGGGCTTGGCACGTATAGTCGAATGTATACAAAGAAAGTACCCTGTGAGTAAACTCATTTCCAGAACGATTTTTTAAATTATTTTTTCACCACTAAAACGCATAAGACTTGTAGTTTTTAAAAATGTTTTCATTTTTGATGAGACGCTGAATAAAAGAAGTTTAATCGCCGGCAAACGAAAACCTGCGATTTCCCTAAACCCCGGACTCGGCCCGTATAGTCAAAAGTATACAAAGAAAGTACCCAGGGAGTAAACTCATTTCCAGAACGATTTTTTAAATTATTTTTTCACCACTGAAACGCATAAGACTTGTAGTTTTTAAAAATGTTTTCATTTTTGATGAGACGCTGAATAAAAGAAGTTTAATCGCCGGCAAACGAAAACCCGCGATTTCCCGTAAATCCCGGGCTTGGCCCGTATAGTCAAAAGTATACAAAGAAAGTACCCAGGGAGTAAACTCATTTCCCGCACGATTTTTTATATTATTTTTTTACCACTAAACGCATGAGACTTGTAGTTTTCAAAAATATTTTCATATTTGATGGGACGCTGAATAAAAGAAGTATAATCGCCGGCAAACGAAAATCCGCGATTTCCCGTAAATCCCGGACTCGGCCCGTATAGTCAAAAGTATACAAAGAAAGTACCCAGGGAGTAAACTCATTTCCAGAACGATTTTTTAAATTATTTTTTCACCACTAAAACGCATAAGACTTGTAGTTTTTAAAAATGTTTTCATTTTTGATGAGACGCTGAATAAAAGAAGTTTAATCGCCGGCAAACGAAAACCCGCTATTTTCCGTAATTCCCGGGCTTGGCCCGTATAGTCAAAAGTATACAAAGAAAGTACCCAGGGAGTAAACTCATTTCCCGAACGATTTTTTATATTATTTTTTTACCACTAAACGCATGAGACTTGAAGTTTTCAAAAATATTTTCATATTTGATGGGACGCTGAATAAAAGAAGTTTAATCGCCGGCAAACGAAAATCTGCGATTTCCCGTAAATCCCGGCTTGGCCCGTATAGTCAAAAGTATACAAAGAAAGTACCCAGGGATTAAACTCATTTCCCGAACGATTTTTTATATTATTTTTTTACCACTAAAACGCATGAGACTTGTAGTTTTCAAAAATGTTTTCATTTTTGATGAGACGCAGAATAAAAGAAGTTTAATCGCCGGCAAACGAAAACCCGCGATTTCTCGTAAATCCCGGGCTTGGCACGTATAGTCGAATGTATACAAAGAAAGTACCTTGTGAGTAAACTCATTTCCAGAACGATTTTTTAAATTATTTTTTCACCACTAAAACGCATAAGACTTGTAGTTTTTAAAAATGTTTTCATTTTTGATGAGACGCTGAATAAAAGAAGTTTAATCGCCGGCAAACGAAAACCTGCGATTTCCCTAAACCCCGGACTCGGCCCGTATAGTCAAAAGTATACAAAGAAAGTACCCAGGGAGTAAACTCATTTCCAGAACGATTTTTTAAATTATTTTTTCACCACTAAAACGCATAAGACTTGTAGTTTTTAAAAATGTTTTCATTTTTGATGAGACGCTGAATAAAAGAAGTTTAATCGCCGGCAAACGAAAACCCGCGATTTCCCGTAAATCCCGGGCTTGGCCCGTATAGTCAAAAGTATACAAAGAAAGTACCCAGGGAGTAAACTCATTTCCCGAACGATTTTTTATATTATTTTTTTACCACTAAACGCATGAGACTTGTAGTTTTCAAAAATATTTTCATATTTGATGGGACGCTGAATAAAATAAGTATAATCGCCGGCAAACGAAAATCCGCGATTTCCCGTAAATCCCGGACTCGGCCCGTATAGTCAAAAGTATACAAAGAAAGTACCCAGGAAGTAAACTCATTTCCAGAACGATTTTTTAAATTATTTTTTCACCACTAAAACGCATAAGACTTGTAGTTTTTAAAAATGTTTTCATTTTTGATGAGACGCTGAATAAAAGAAGTTTAATCGCCGGCAAACGAAAACCCGCGATTTCCCGTAAATCCCGGGCTTGGCCCGTATAGTCAAAAGTATACAAAGAAAGTACCCAGGGAGTAAACTCATTTCCCGAACGATTTTTTATATTATTTTTTTACCACTAAACGCATGAGACTTGTAGTTTTCAAAAATATTTTCATATTTGATGGGACGCTGAATAAAATAAGTATAATCGCCGGCAAACGAAAATCCGCGATTTCCCGTAAATCCCGGACTCGGCCCGTATAGTCAAAAGTATACAAAGAAAGTACCCAGGGAGTAAACTCATTTCCAGAACGATTTTTTAAATTATTTTTTCACCACTAAAACGCATAAGACTTGTAGTTTTTAAAAATGTTTTCATTTTTGATGAGACGCTGAATAAAAGAAGTTTAATCGCCGGCAAACGAAAACCCGCGATTTTCCGTAATTCCCGGGCTTGGCCCGTATAGTCAAAAGTATACAAAGAAAGTACCCAGGGAGTAAACTCATTTCCCGAACGATTTTTTGTATTATTTTTTTACCACTAAACGCATGAGACTTGAAGTTTTCAAAAATATTTTCATATTTGATGGGACGCTGAATAAAAGAAGTTTAATCGCCGGCAAACGAAAATCCGCGATTTCCCGTAAATCTCGGACTCGGCCCGTATAGTCAAAAGTATACAAAGAAAGTACCCAGGGAGTAAACTCATTTCCCGAACGATTTTTTATATTATTTTTTTACCACTAAACGCATGAGACTTGTAGTTTTCAAAAATATTTTCATATTTGATGGGACGCTGAATAAAAGAAGGTTAATCGCCGGCAAACGAAAACCCGCGATTTCCCGTAAATCCCGGCTTGGCCCGTATAGTCAAAAGTATACAAAGAAAGTACCCAGGGAGTAAACTCATTTCCCGAACGATTTTTTAAATTATTTTTTCACCACTAAAACGCATGAGACTTGTAGTTTTCAAAAATGTTTTCATTTTTGATGAGACGCTGAATAAAAGCAGTTTAATCGCCGGCAAACGAAAATCCGCGATTTCCCGTAAATCCCGGACTCGGCCTGTATAGTCAAAAGTATACAAATAAATTACCCAGGGAGTAAACTCATTTCCAGAACGATTTTTTAAATTATTTTTTCACCACTAAAACGCATAAGACTTGTAGTTTTTAAAAATGTTTTCATTTTTGATGAGACGCTGAATAAAAGAAGTTTAATCGCCGGCAAACGAAAACTCGAGATTTCCCGTAAATCCCAGCTTGGCCCGTATAGTCAAAAGTATACAAAGAAAGTACCCAGGGATTAAACTCATTTCCCGAACAATTTTTTAAATTATTTTTTCACCACTAAAACGCATGAGACTTGTAGTTTTCAAAAATGTTTTCATTTTTGATGAGACGCAGAATAAAAGAAGTTTAATCGCCGGCAAACGAAAACCCGCGATTTCTCGTAAATCCCGGGCTTGGCACGTATAGTCGAATGTATACAAAGAAAGTACCCAGTGAGTAAACTCATTTCCAGAACGATTTTTTAAATTATTTTTTCACCACTAAAACGCATAAGACTTGTAGCTTTTAAAAATGTTTTCATTTTTGATGAGACGCTGAATAAAAGAAGTTTAATCGCCGGCAAACGAAAACCTGCGATTTCCCTAAACCCCGGACTCGGCCCGTATAATCAAAAGTATACAAAGAAAGTACCCAGGGAGTAAACTCATTTCCAGAACGATTTTTTAAATTATTTTTTCACCACTAAAACGCATAAGACTTGTAGTTTTTAAAAATGTTTTCATTTTTGATGAGACGCTGAATAAAAGAAGTTTAATCGCCGGCAAACGAAAACCCGCGATTTCCCGTAAATCCCGGGCTTGGCCCGTATAGTCAAAAGTATACAAAGAAAGTACCCAGGGAGTAAACTCATTTCCCGAACGATTTTTTATATTATTTTTTTACCACTAAACGCATGAGACTTGTAGTTTTCAAAAATATTTTCATATTTGATGGGACGCTGAATAAAAGAGGTTTAATCGCCGGCAAACGAAATCCCGCGTTTTCCCGTAAATCCGGGGCTTGGCCGTATAGTCGAAAGTATACAAAGAAAGTACCCAGGGAGTAAACTCATTTCCCGAACGATTTTTTAAATTTTTTTTTCAACACTAAAACGCATGAGACTTGTAGTTTTCAAAAATGTTTTCATTTTTGATGACACGCTTAATAAAAGAGGTTTAATCCCCGGAAAATGAAAACCCGCGATTTCCCGTAAATCCCGGGCTTGGCCCGTATAGTCAAATGTATACAAAGAAAGTACCCTGTGAGTAAACTCATTTCCAGAACGATTTTTTATATTATTTTTTCACCACTAAAACGCATCAGACTTGTAGTTTTTAAAAATGTTTACATTTTTGATGAGACGCTGAATAAAAGAAGTTTAATCGCCGGCAAACGAAAACCCGCGATTTCCTGTAAATCCCGGCTTGGCCTGTATAGTCAAAAGTATACAAAGAAAGTACCCAGGGAGTAAACTCATTTCCAGAACGATTTTTTAAATTATTTTTTCACCACTAAAACGCATAAGACTTGTAGTTTTTAAAAATGTTTTCATTTTTGATGAGACGCTGAATAAAAGAAGTTTAATCGCCGGCAAACAAAAACCCGCGATTTTCCGTAAATCCCGGGCTTGGCCCGTATAGTCAAAAGTATACAAAGAAAGTACCCAGGGAGTAAAATCATTTCCCGAACGATTTTTTATATTATTTTTTTACCACTAAACGCATGAGACTTGTAGTTTTCAAAAATATTTTCATATTTGATGGGACGTTGAATAAAAGAAGTTTAATCGCCGGCAAACGAAAATCCGCGATTTCCCGTAAATCTCGGACTCGGCCCGTATAGTCAAAAGTATACAAAGAAAGTACCCAGGGAGTAAACTCATTTCCCGAACGATTTTTTATATTATTTTTTTACCACTAAACGCATGAGACTTGTAGTTTTCAAAAATATTTTCATATTTGATGGGACGCTGAATAAAAGAAGGTTAATCGCCGGCAAACGAAAACCCGCGATTTCCCGTAAATCCCGGCTTGGCCCGTATAGTCAAAAGTATACAAAGAAAGTACCCAGGGAGTAAACTCATTTCCCGAACGATTTTTTAAATTATTTTTTCACCACTAAAACGCATGAGACTTGTAGTTTTCAAAAATGTTTTCATTTTTGATGAGACGCTGAATAAAAGCAGTTTAATCGCCGGCAAACGAAAATCCGCGATTTCCCGTAAATCCCGGACTCGGCCCGTATAGTCAAAAGTATTTAAAGAAAGTACCCAGGGAGTAAACTCATTTCCAGAACGATTTTTTAAATTATTATTTTACCACTAAAACGCATAAGACTTGTAGTTTTCAAAAATGTTTTCATTTTTGATGAGACGCTGAATAAAAGAAGTTTAATCGCCGGCAAACGAAAACCCGCGATTTCCCGTAAATCCCGGGCTTGGCCCGTATAGTCAAAAGTATACAAAGAAAGTACCCAGGGAGTAAACTCATTTCCCGAACGATTTTTTATATTATTTTTTTACCACTAATCGCATGAGACTTGTAGTTTTTAAAAACATTTTCATATTTGATGGGACGCTTAATGAAAGAGGTTTAATCGCCGGCAAACGAAATCCGCGTTTTCCCGTAAATCCGGGGCTTGGCCGTATAGTCGAATGTATACAAAGAAAGTACCCAGGGAGTAAACTCATTTCCCGAACGATTTTTTAAATTTTTTTTTCAACACTAAAACGCATGAGACTTGTAGTTTTCAAAAATGTTTTCATTTTTGATGACACGCTTAATAAAAGAGGTTTAATCGCCGGAAAATGAAAACCCGCGATTTCCCGTAAATCCCGGGCTTGGCCCGTATAGTCAAATGTATACAAAGAAAGTACCCTGTGAGTAAACTCATTTCCAGAACGATTTTTTATATTATTTTTTCACCACTAAAACGCATCAGACTTGTAGTTTTTAAAAATGTTTACATTTTTGATGAGACGCTGAATAAAAGAAGCTTAATCGCTGGCAAACGAAAACCCGCGATTTCCCGTAAATCCTGGGCTTGGCACGTATAGTCGAATGTATACAAAGAAATTACCCTGTGAGTAAACTCATTTCCAGAACGATTTTTTAAATTATCTTTTCACCACTAAAGCCCATGAGACTTTTAGTTTTCAAAAATGTTTTCATTTTTGATGACACGCTTAATAAAAGAGGTTTAATCGCCGGAAAATGAAAACCCGCGATTTCCCGTAAATCCCGGGCTTGGCCCGTATAGTCAAATGTATACAAAGAAAGTACCCTGTGAGTAAACTCATTTCCAGAACGATTTTTTATATTATTTTTTCACCACTAAAACGCATCAGACTTGTAGTTTTTAAAAATGTTTACATTTTTGATGAGACGCTGAATAAAAGAAGCTTAATCGCTGGCAAACGAAAACCCGCGATTTCCCGTAAATCCTGGGCTTGGCACGTATAGTCGAATGTATACAAAGAAATTACCCTGTGAGTAAACTCATTTCCAGAACGATTTTTTAAATTATTTTTTCACCACTAAAGCCCATGAGACTTTTAGTTTTTAAAAATGTTTTCATTTTTGATGAGACGTTGAATAAAAGAAGTTTAATCGCCGGCAAACGAAAACCCGCGATTTTCCGTAAATCCCGATTTGGCCCGTATAGTCAAAAGTATACAAAGAAAGTACCCAGGGAGTAAATTCATTTCCCGAACGATTTTTTAAATTATTTTTTCACCACTAAAACGCATGAGACTTGTAGGTTTCAAAAATGTTTTCATTTTTGATAAGACGCTGAATAAAAGAAGTTTAATCGCCGGCAAACGAAAACCCGCGATTTCCCGTAAATCCCGGGCTTGGCACGTATAGTCGAATGTATACAAAGAAAGTACCCTGTGAGTAAACTCATTTCCAGAACGATTTTTTAAATTATTTTTTCACCACTAAAACGCATAAGACTTGTAGTTTTTAAAAATGTTTTCATTTTTGATGAGACGCTGAATAAAAGAAGTTTAATCGCCGGCAAACGAAAACCCGCGATTTTCCGTAAATCCCGATTTGGCCCGTATAGTCAAAAGTATACAAAGAAAGTACCCAGGGAGTAAAATTATTTCCCGAACAATTTTTTAAATTATTTTTCACCACTAAAACGCATCAGACTTGTAGTTTTCAAAAATGTTTTCATTTTTGATGAGACGCTGAATAAAAGCAGTTTAATCGCCGGCAAACGAAAACCTGCGATTTCCCTAAATCCCGAACTCGGCCCGTATAGTCAAAAGTATACAAAGAAAGTACCCAGGGAGTAAACACATTTCCAGAACGATTTTTTAAATTATATTTTCCCCACTAAAACGCATAAGACTTTTAGTTTTTAAAAATGTTTTCATTTTTGATGAGACGCTGAATAAAAGAAGTTTAATCGCCGGCAAACGAAAACCCGCGATTTTCCGTAAATCCTGATTTGGCCGTATAGTCAAAAGTATACAAAGAAAGTACCCAGGGAGTAAATTCATTTCCCGAACGATTTTTTAAATTATTTTTTCACCACTAAAACGCATGAAACTTGTAGTTTTCAAAAATGTTTTCATTTTTGATAAGACGCTGAATAAAAGAAGTTCAATCGCCGGCAAACGAAAACCCGCGATTTCCCGTAAATCCCGGGCTTGGCACGTATAGTCGAATGTATACAAAGAAAGTACCCTGTGAGTAAACTCATTTCCAGAACGATTTTTTAAATTATTTTTTCACCACTAAAACGCATAAGACTTGTAGTTTTTAAAAATGTTTTCATCTTTGATGAGACGCTGGATAAAAGAAGTTTAATCGCCGCCAAACGAAAACCCGCGATTTTCCGTAAATCCCGATTTGGCCCGTATAGTCAAAAGTATACAAAGAAAGTACCCAGGGAGTAAGTTCATTTCCCGAACGATTTTTTAAATTATTTTTTCACCACTAAAACGCATAAGACTTTTAGTTTTTAAAAATGTTTTAATTTTTGATGAGACGCTGAATAAAAGAAGTTTAATCGCCGGCAAACGAAAACCCGCGATTTTCCGTAAATCCCGATTTGGCCCGTATAGTCAAAAGTATACAAAGAAAGTACCCAGGGAGTAAATTCATTTCCCGAACGATTTTTTAAATTATTTTTTCACCACTAAAACGCATGAGACTTGTAGTTTTCAAAAATGTTTTCATTTTTGATAAGACGCTGAATAAAAGAAGTTCAATCGCCGGCAAACGAAAACCCGCGATTTCCCGTAAATCCCGGGCTTGGCACGTATAGTCGAATGTATACAAAGAAAGTACCCTGTGAGTAAACTCATTTCCAGAACGATTTTTTAAATTACTTTTTCACCACTAAAACGCATAAGACTTGTAGTTTTTAAAAATGTTTTCATCTTTGATGAGACGCTGAATAAAAGAAGTTTAATCGCCGCCAAACGAAAACCCGCGATTTTCCGTAAATCCCGATTTGGCCCGCATAGTCAAAAGTATACAAAGAAAGTACCCAGGGAGTAAATTCATTTCCCGAACGATTTTTTAAATTATTTTTTCACCACTAAAACGCATAAGACTTTTAGTTTTTAAAAATGTTTTCATTTTTGATGAGACGCTGAATAAAAGAAGTTTAATCGCCGGCAAACGAAAACCCGCGATTTCCCGTAAATCCCGGCTTGGCCCGTATAGTCGCATGTATACAAAGAAAGTACCCAGGGAGTAAACTCATTTTCCGAACGATTTTTTAAATTTTTTTTTCAACACTAAAACGCATGAGACTTGTAGTTTTCAAAAATGTTTTCAATTTTGATGACACGCCTAATGAAAGAGGTTTAATCGCCGGAAAACGAAAACCCGCGATTTCCCGTAAATCCCGGGCTTGGCCCGTATAGTCGAATGTATACAAAGAAAGTACCCTGTGAGTAAACTCATTTCCAGAACGATTTTTTAAATTATTTTTTCACCACTAAAACGCATCAGACTTGTAGTTTTTAAAAATGTTTACATTTTTGATGAGACGTTGAATAAAAGAAGTTTAATCGCCGGCAAACGAAAACCCGCGATTTCCCGTAAATCCCGGGCTTGGCACGTATAGTCGAATGTATACAAAGAAAGTACCCAGGGAGTAAACTCATTTCCCGAACGATTTTTTAAATTTTTTTTTCAACACTAAAACGCATGAGACTTGTAGTTTTCAAAAATGTTTTCATTTTTGATGACACGCTTAATGAAAGAGGTTTAATCGCCGGCAAACGAAAACCCGCGATTTCCCGTAAATCCCGGGCTTGGCACGTATAGTCGAATGTATACAAAGAAAGTACCCAGGGAGTAAACTCATTTCCCGAACGATTTTTTAAATTTTTTTTTCAACACTAAAACGCATGAGACTTGTAGTTTTCAAAAATGTTTTCATTTTTGATGACACGCTTAATGAAAGAGGTTTAATCGCCGGAAAACGAAAGCCCGCGATTTCCCGTAAATCCCGGGCTTGGCCCGTATAGTCGAATGTATACAAAGAAAGTACCCTGTAAGTAAACTCATTTCCACAACGATTTTTTAAATTATTTTTTCACCACTATAACGCATCAGACTTGTAGTTTTTAAAAATGTTTACATTTTTGATGAGACGCTGAATAAAAGAAGTTTAATCGCCGGCAAACGAAAACCCGCGATTTCCCGTAAATCCCGGCTTGGCCCGTATAGTCAAAAGTATACAAAGAAAGTACCCAGGGAGTAAACTCATTTTCCGAACGATTTTTTAAATTATTTTTTCACCACTAAATCGCATGAGACTTGTAGTTTTCAAAAATGTTTTCATTTTGGATGAGACTCTAAATAAAAGAAGTTTAATCGCTGGCAAACGAACACCCGCGATTTCCCGTAAATCCCGGGCTTGGCACGTATAGTCGAATGTATACAAAGAAAGTACCCTGTAAGTAAACTCATTTCCAGAACGATTTTTTAAATTATTTTTTTACCACTAAAGCCCATGAGACTTGTAGTTTTTAAAAATGTTTTCATTTTTGATGAGACGCTGAATAAAAGAAGTTTAATCGCCGGCAAACGAAAACCCGCGATTTCCCGTAAATCCCGGCTTGGCCCGTATAGTCAAAAGTATACAAAGAAAGTACCCAGGGAGTAAACTCATTTCCAGAACGATTTTTTAAATTATTTTTTTACCACTAAAGCCCATGAGACTTGTAGTTTTTAAAAATGTTTTCATTTTTGATGAGACGCTGAATAAAAGAAGTTTAATCGCCGGCAAACGAAAACCCGCGATTTCCCGTAAATCCCGGCTTGGCCCGTATAGTCAAAAGTATACAAAGAAAGTACCCAGGGAGTAAAATCATTTCCCGAACGATTTTTTAAATTATTTTTTCACCACTAAAACGCATGAGACTTGTAGTTTTCAAAAATGTTTTCATTTTTGAT
Source organism: Hydractinia symbiolongicarpus (assembly GCF_029227915.1). Lineage (NCBI taxonomy): Eukaryota > Metazoa > Cnidaria > Hydrozoa > Anthoathecata > Hydractiniidae > Hydractinia > Hydractinia symbiolongicarpus. Next base: position 33,463,570 of record NC_079878.1, on the reverse strand, counting down.
GAGACGCTGAATAAAAGAAGTTTAATCGCCGGCAAAAGAAAACCCGCGATTTCCCGTAAATCCCAGGTTTGGCCAGTATAGTCGAATGTATACAAAGAAAGTACCCTGTGAGTAAACTCATTTCCAGAACGATTTTTTAAATTATTTTTTCACCACTAAAACGCATAAGACTTGTAGTTTTTAAAAATGTTTTCATTTTTGATGAGACGCTGAATAAAAGAAGTTTAATCGCCGGCAAACGAAAACCCGCGATTTCCCGTAAATCCCGACTTGGCCCGTATAGTCAAAAGTATACAAAGGAAGTACCCAGGGAGTAAACTCATTTCCAGAACGATTTTTTAAATTATTTTTTCACCACTAAAACGCATAAGACTTGTAGTTTTTAAAAATGTTTTCATTTTTGATGAGACGCTGAATAAAAGAAGTTTAATCGCCGGCAAACGAAACCCGCGATTTCCCGTAAATCCCGGCCTGGCCCGTATAGTCAAAAGTATACAAAGAAAGTACCCAGGGAGTAAACTCATTTCCCGAACGATTTTTTAAATTATTTTTTCACCACTAAAACGCATGACTCTTGTAGTTTTCAAAAATGTTTTCATTTTTGGTGGGACGCTGAATAAAAGCAGTTTAATCGCCGGCAAACGAAAACCTGCGATTTCCCCAAATCCCGGACTCGGCCCGTATAGTCAAAAGTGTACAAAGAAAGTACCCAGGGAGTGAACTCATTTCCAGAACGATTTTTTAAATTATATTTTCACCACTAAAACGCATAAGACTTGTAGTTTTTAAAAGTGTTTTCATTTTTGATGAGACGCTGAATAAAAGAAGTTTAATCGCCGGCAAACGAAAATCCGCGATTTCCCGAAAATCCCGGACTAGGCCCGTATAGTCAAAAGTATACAAAGAAAGTACCCAGGGAATAAACTCATTTCCCGAACGATTTTTTAAATTATTTTTTCACCACTAAAACGCATGAGACTTTTAGTTTTCAAAAATGTTTTCATTTTTGATGAGACGCTGAATAAAAGAAGTTTAATCGCCGGCAAATGAATTCCCGCGTTTTCCCGTAAATCCGGGGCTTGGCCGTATAGTCGAATGTATACAAAGAAAGTACCCAGGGAGTAAACTCATTTCCCGAACGATTTTTTAAATTTTTTTTTCAACACTAAAACGCATGAGACTTGTAGTTTTCAAAATTATTTTCATATTTGATGGGACGCTGAATAAAAGCAGTTTAATCGCCGGCAAACGAAAATCCGCGATTTACCGTAAATCCCGGACTCGGCCCGTATAGTCAAAAGTATACAAATAAAGTACCCAGGGAGTAAACTCATTTCCCGAACGATTTTTTAAATTTTTTTTTCACCACTAAAACGCATGAGACTTGTAGTTTTAAAAAATGTTTTCATTTTTGATGAGACGCTTAATGAAAGAGGTTTAATCGCCGGCAAACGAAATCCCGCGTTTTCCCGTAAATCCGGGGCTTGGCCGTATAGTCGAATGTATACAAAGAAAGTACCCAGGGAGTAAACTCATTTCCCAAACGATTTTTTAAATTTTTTTTTCAACACTAAAACGCATGAGACTTGTAGTTTTCAAAAATATTTTCATTTTTGATGACACGGTTAATGAAAGAGGTTTAATCGCAGGAAAACGAAAACTCGCGATTTCCCGTAAATCCCGGGCTTGGCCCGTATAGTCGAATGTATACAAAGAAAGTACCCTGTGAGTAAACTCATTTCCAGAACGATTTTTTAAATTATTTTTTCACCACTAAAACGCATAAGACTTGTAGTTTTTAAAAATGTTTTCATTTTTGATGAGACGCTGAATAAAAGAAGTTTAATCGCCGGCAAACGAAAATCCGCGATTTCCCGTAAATCCCGGACTCGGCCCGTATAGTCAAAAGTATACAAAGAAAGTACCCAGGGAGTAAACTCATTTCCAGAACGATTTTTAAAATTATTTTTTCACCACTAAAACGCATAAGACTTGTAGTTTTTAAAAATTTTAAAAATGTTTTCATTTTTGATGAGACGCTTAATGAAAGAGGTTTAATCGCCGGCAAACGAAATCCCGCGTTTTCCCGTAAATCCGGGGCTTGGCCGTATAGTCGAATGTATACAAAGAAAGTACCCAGGGAGTAAACTCATTTCCCGAACGATTTTTTAAATTTTTTTTTCAACACTAAAACGCATGAGACTTGTAGTTATCAAAAATATTTTCATATTTGATGGGACGCTGAATAAAAGAAGTTTAATCGCCGGCAAACGAAAATCCGCGATTTCCCGTAAATCCCGGACTCGGCCCGTATAGTCAAAAGTATACAAAGAAAGTACCCAGGGAGTAAACACATTTCCAGAACGATTTTTTAAATTATTTTTTCACCACTAAAACGCATAAGACTTGTAGTTTTTAAAAATTTTAAAAATGTTTTCATTTTTGATGAGACGCTTAATGAAAGAGGTTTAATCGCCGGCAAACGAAATCCCGCGTTTTCCCGTAAATCCGGGGCTTGGCCGTATAGTCGAATGTATACAAAGAAAGTACCCAGGGAGTAAACTCATTTCCCGAACGATTTTTTAATTTTTTTTTTCAACACTAAAACGCATGAGACTTGTAGTTATCAAAAATATTTTCATATTTGATGGGACGCTGAATAAAATAAGTTTAATCGCCGGCAAACGAAAATCCGCGATTTCCCGTAAATCCCGGACTCGGCCCGTATAGTCAAAAGTATACAAAGAAAGTACCCAGGGAGTAAACTCATTTCCCGAACGATTTTTTAAATTATTTTTTCACCACTAAAACGCATGAGACTTGTAGTTTTCAAAAATGTTTTCATTTTTGATGAGACGCTGAATAAAAGCAGTTTAATCGCCGGCAAACGAAAATCCGAGATTTCCCGTAAATCCCGGACTCGGCCCGTATAGTCAAAAGTATACAAATAAAGTACCCAGGGAGTAAACTCATTTCCCGAACGATTTTTTAAATTATTTTTTCACCACTAAAACGCATGAGACTTGTAGTTTTAAAAAATGTTTTCATTTTTGATGAGACGCTTAATGAAAAAGGTTTAATCGCCGGCAAACGAAATCCCGCGTTTTCCCGTAAATCCGGGGCTTGGCCGTATAGTCGAATGTATACAAAGAAAGTACCCAGGGAGTAAACTCATTTCCCGAACGATTTTTTAAATTTTTTTTTCAACACTAAAACGCATGAGACTTGTAGTTTTCAAAAATATTTTCATTTTTGATGACACGGTTAATGAAAGAGGTTTAATCGCAGGAAAACGAAAACTCGCGATTTCCCGTAAATCCCGGGCTTGGCCCGTATAGTCGAATGTATACAAAGAAAATACCCTGTGAGTAAACTCATTTCCAGAACGATTTTTTAAATTATTTTTTCACCACTAAAACGCATAAGACTTGTAGTTTTTAAAAATGTTTTCATTTTTGATGAGACGCTGAATAAAAGAAGTTTAATCGCCGGCAAACGAAAATCCGCGATTTCCCGTAAATCCCGGACTCGGCCCGTATAGTCAAAAGTATACAAAGAAAGTACCCAGGGAGTAAACACATTTCCAGAACGATTTTTTAAATTATTTTTTCACCACTAAAACGCATAAGACTTGTAGTTTTTAAAAATTTTAAAAATGTTTTCATTTTTGATGAGACGCTTAATGAAAGAGGTTTAATCGCCGGCAAACGAAATCCCGCGTTTTCCCGTAAATCCGGGGCTTGGCCGTATAGTCGAATGTATACAAAGAAAGTACCCAGGGAGTAAACTCATTTCCCGAACGATTTTTTAATTTTTTTTTTCAACACTAAAACGCATGAGACTTGTAGTTATCAAAAATATTTTCATATTTGATGGGACGCTGAATAAAAGAAGTTTAATCGCCGGCAAACGAAAATCCGCGATTTCCCGTAAATCCCGGACTCGGCCCGTATAGTCAAAAGTATACAAAGAAAGTACCCAGGGAGTAAACTCATTTCCCGAACGATTTTTTAAATTATTTTTTCACCACTAAAACGCATGAGACTTGTAGTTTTCAAAAATGTTTTCATTTTTGATGAGACGCTGAATAAAAGCAGTTTAATCGCCGGCAAACGAAAATCCGAGATTTCCCGTAAATCCCGGACTCGGCCCGTATAGTCAAAAGTATACAAATAAAGTACCCAGGGAGTAAACTCATTTCCCGAACGATTTTTTAAATTATTTTTTCACCACTAAAACGCATGAGACTTGTAGTTTTAAAAAATGTTTTCATTTTTGATGAGACGCTTAATGAAAAAGGTTTAATCGCCGGCAAACGAAATCCCGCGTTTTCCCGTAAATCCGGGGCTTGGCCGTATAGTCGAATGTATACAAAGAAAGTACCCAGGGAGTAAACTCATTTCCCGAACGATTTTTTAAATTTTTTTTTCAACACTAAAACGCATGAGACTTGTAGTTTTCAAAAATATTTTCATTTTTGATGACACGCTTAATGAAAGAGGTTTAATTGCCGGAAAACGAAAACCCGCGATTTCCCGCAAATCCAGGGCTTGGCCCGTTTAGTCGAATGTATACAAAGAAAGTACCCTGTGAGTAAACTCATTTCCAGAACGATTTTTTAAATTATTTTTTCACCACTAAAACGCATCAGACTTGTAGATTTTAAAAATGTTTACATTTTTGATGAGACGCTGAATAAAAGAAGTTTAATCGCCGGCAAACGAAAACCCGCGATTTCCCGTAAATCCCGGCTTGGCCCGTATAGTCAAAAGTATACAAAGAAATTACCCAGGGAGTAAACTTATTTCCCGAACGATTTTTTAAATTATTTTTTCACCACTAAAACGCATGAGACTTGTAGTTTTTAAAAATGTTTTCATTTTTGATGAGACGCTGAATAAAAGAAGTTTAATCGCCGGCAAACGAAAACCCGCGATTTCCCGTAAATCCCGGCTTGGCCCGTATAGTCAAAAGTATACAAAGAAAGTACCCAGGGAGTAAACTCATTTCCCGAACGATTTTTTAAATTATTTTTTCACCACTAAAACGCATGAGACTTGAAGTTTTCAAAAATGTTTTCATTTTTGATGAGACGCTGAATAAAAGCAGTTTAATCGCCGGCAAACGAAAATCCGAGATTTCCCGTAAATCCCGGACTCGGCCCGTATAGTCAAAAGTATACAAATAAAGTACCCAGGGAGTAAACTCATTTCCCGAACGATTTTTTAAATTATTTTTTCACCACTAAAACGCATGAGACTTGTAGTTTTAAAAAATGTTTTCATTTTTGATGAGACGCTTAATGAAAAAGGTTTAATCGCCGGCAAACGAAAATCCGAGATTTCCCGTAAATCCCGGACTCGGCCCGTATAGTCAAAAGTATACAAATAAAGTACCCAGGGAGTAAACTCATTTCCCGAACGATTTTTTAAATTATTTTTTCAACACTAAAACGCATGAGACTTGTAGTTTTCAAAAATATTTTCATTTTTGATGAGACGCTGAATAAAAGCAGTTTAATCGCCGGCAAACGAAAATCCGAGATTTCCCGTAAATCCCGGACTCGGCCCGTATAGTCAAAAGTATACAAATAAAGTACCCAGGGAGTAAACTCATTTCCCGAACGATTTTTTAAATTATTTTTTCACCACTAAAACGCATGAGACTTGTAGTTTTAAAAAATGTTTTCATTTTTGATGAGACGCTTAATGAAAAAGGTTTAATCGCCGGCAAACGAAATCCCGCGTTTTCCCGTAAATCCGGGGCTTGGCCGTATAGTCGAATGTATACAAAGAAAGTACCCAGGGAGTAAACTCATTTCCCGAACGATTTTTTAAATTTTTTTTTCAACACTAAAACGCATGAGACTTGTAGTTTTCAAAAATATTTTCATTTTTGATGACACGGTTAATGAAAGAGGTTTAATCGCAGGAAAACGAAAACTCGCGATTTCCCGTAAATCCCGGGCTTGGCCCGTATAGTCGAATGTATACAAAGAAAGTACCCTGTGAGTAAACTCATTTCCAGAACGATTTTTTAAATTATTTTTTCACCACTAAAACGCATAAGACTTGTAGTTTTTAAAAATGTTTTCATTTTTGATGAGACGCTGAATAAAAGAAGTTTAATCGCCGGCAAACGAAAATCCGCGATTTCCCGTAAATCCCAGACTCGGCCCGTATAGTCAAAAGTATACAAAGAAAGTACCCAGGGAGTAAACTCATTTCCAGAACGATTTTTAAAATTATTTTTTCACCACTAAAACGCATAAGACTTGTAGTTTTTAAAAATTTTAAAAATGTTTTCATTTTTGATGAGACGCTTAATGAAAGAGGTTTAATCGCCGGCAAACGAAATCCCGCGTTTTCCCGTAAATCCGGGGCTTGGCCGTATAGTCGAATGTATACAAAGAAAGTACCCAGGGAGTAAACTCATTTCCCGAACGATTTTTTAAATTTTTTTTTCAACACTAAAACGCATGAGACTTGTAGTTATCAAAAATATTTTCATATTTGATGGGACGCTGAATAAAAGAAGTTTAATCGCCGGCAAACGAAAATCCGCGATTTCCCGTAAATCCCGGACTCGGCCCGTATAGTCAAAAGTATACAAAGAAAGTACCCAGGGAGTAAACACATTTCCAGAACGATTTTTTAAATTATTTTTTCACCACTAAAACGCATAAGACTTGTAGTTTTTAAAAATTTTAAAAATGTTTTCATTTTTGATGAGACGCTTAATGAAAGAGGTTTAATCGCCGGCAAACGAAAATCCGAGATTTCCCGTAAATCCCGGACTCGGCCCGTATAGTCAAAAGTATACAAATAAAGTACCCAGGGAGTAAACTCATTTCCCGAACGATTTTTTAAATTATTTTTTCAACACTAAAACGCATGAGACTTGTAGTTTTCAAAAATATTTTCATTTTTGATGAGACGCTGAATAAAAGCAGTTTAATCGCCGGCAAACGAAAATCCGAGATTTCCCGTAAATCCCGGACTCGGCCCGTATAGTCAAAAGTATACAAATAAAGTACCCAGGGAGTAAACTCATTTCCCGAACGATTTTTTAAATTATTTTTTCACCACTAAAACGCATGAGACTTGTAGTTTTAAAAAATGTTTTCATTTTTGATGAGACGCTTAATGAAAAAGGTTTAATCGCCGGCAAACGAAATCCCGCGTTTTCCCGTAAATCCGGGGCTTGGCCGTATAGTCGAATGTATACAAAGAAAGTACCCAGGGAGTAAACTCATTTCCCGAACGATTTTTTAAATTTTTTTTTCAACACTAAAACGCATGAGACTTGTAGTTTTCAAAAATATTTTCATTTTTGATGACACGGTTAATGAAAGAGGTTTAATCGCAGGAAAACGAAAACTCGCGATTTCCCGTAAATCCCGGGCTTGGCCCGTATAGTCGAATGTATACAAAGAAAGTACCCTGTGAGTAAACTCATTTCCAGAACGATTTTTTAAATTATTTTTTCACCACTAAAACGCATAAGACTTGTAGTTTTTAAAAATGTTTTCATTTTTGATGAGACGCTGAATAAAAGAAGTTTAATCGCCGGCAAACGAAAATCCGCGATTTCCCGTAAATCCCGGACTCGGCCCGTATAGTCAAAAGTATACAAAGAAAGTACCCAGGGAGTAAACTCATTTCCAGAACGATTTTTAAAATTATTTTTTCACCACTAAAACGCATAAGACTTGTAGTTTTTAAAAATTTTAAAAATGTTTTCATTTTTGATGAGACGCTTAATGAAAGAGGTTTAATCGCCGGCAAACGAAATCCCGCGTTTTCCCGTAAATCCGGGGCTTGGCCGTATAGTCGAATGTATACAAAGAAAGTACCCAGGGAGTAAACTCATTTCCCGAACGATTTTTTAAATTTTTTTTTCAACACTAAAACGCATGAGACTTGTAGTTATCAAAAATATTTTCATATTTGATGGGACGCTGAATAAAAGAATTTTAATCGCCGGCAAACGAAAATCCGCGATTTCCCGTAAATCCCGGACTCGGCCCGTATAGTCAAAAGTATACAAAGAAAGTACCCAGGGAGTAAACACATTTCCAGAACGATTTTTTAAATTATTTTTTCACCACTAAAACGCATAAGACTTGTAGTTTTTAAAAATTTTAAAAATGTTTTCATTTTTGATGAGACGCTTAATGAAAGAGGTTTAATCGCCGGCAAACGAAATCCCGCGTTTTCCCGTAAATCCGGGGCTTGGCCGTATAGTCGAATGTATACAAAGAAAGTACCCAGGGAGTAAACTCATTTCCCGAACGATTTTTTAATTTTTTTTTTCAACACTAAAACGCATGAGACTTGTAGTTATCAAAAATATTTTCATATTTGATGGGACGCTGAATAAAAGAAGTTTAATCGCCGGCAAACGAAAATCCGCGATTTCCCGTAAATCCCGGACTCGGCCCGTATAGTCAAAAGTATACAAAGAAAGTACCCAGGGAGTAAACTCATTTCCCGAACGATTTTTTAAATTATTTTTTCACCACTAAAACGCATGAGACTTGTAGTTTTAAAAAATGTTTTCATTTTTGATGAGACGCTTAATGAAAAAGGTTTAATCGCCGGCAAACGAAATCCCGCGTTTTCCCGTAAATCCGGGGCTTGGCCGTATAGTCGAATGTATACAAAGAAAGTACCCAGGGAGTAAACTCATTTCCCGAACGATTTTTTAAATTTTTTTTTCAACACTAAAACGCATGAGACTTGTAGTTTTCAAAAATATTTTCATTTTTGATGACACGCTTAATGAAAGAGGTTTAATTGCCGGAAAACGAAAACCCGCGATTTCCCGTAAATCCAGGGCTTGGCCCGTTTAGTCGAATGTATACAAAGAAAGTACCCTGTGAGTAAACTCATTTCCAGAACGATTTTTTAAATTATTTTTTCACCACTAAAACGCATCAGACTTGTAGATTTTAAAAATGTTTACATTTTTGATGAGACGCTGAATAAAAGAAGTTTAATCGCCGGCAAACGAAAACCCGCGATTTCCCGTAAATCCCGGCTTGGCCCGTATAGTCAAAAGTATACAAAGAAAGTACCCAGGGAGTAAACTTATTTCCCGAACGATTTTTTAAATTATTTTTTCACCACTAAAACGCATGAGACTTGTAGTTTTTAAAAATGTTTTCATTTTTGATGAGACGCTGAATAAAAGAAGTTTAATCGCCGGCAAACGAAAACCCGCGATTTCCCGTAAATCCCGGCTTGGCCCGTATAGTCAAAAGTATACAAAGAAAGTACCCAGGGAGTAAACTCATTTCCCGAACGATTTTTTAAATTATTTTTTCACCACTAAAACGCATAAGACTTGTAGTTTTCAAAAATGTTTTCATTTTTGATGAGACGCTGAATAAAAGAAGTTTAATCGCCGGCAAACGAAAACCTGCGATTTCCCGTAAATCCCGTACTCGGCTCGTATAGTCAAAAGTATACAAAGAAAGTACCCAGGGAGTAAACTCATTTCCCAAACGATTTTTTAAATTTTTTTTTCAACACTAAAACGCATGAGACTTGTAGTTTTCAAAAATATTTTCATTTTTGATGACACGGTTAATGAAAGAGGTTTAATCGCAGGAAAACGAAAACTCGCGATTTCCCGTAAATCCCGGGCTTGGCCCGTATAGTCGAATGTATACAAAGAAAGTACCCTGTGAGTAAACTCATTTCCAGAACGATTTTTTAAATTATTTTTTCACCACTAAAACGCATAAGACTTGTAGTTTTTAAAAATGTTTTCATTTTTGATGAGACGCTGAATAAAAGAAGTTTAATCGCCGGCAAACGAAAATCCGCGATTTCCCGTAAATCCCGGACTCGGCCCGTATAGTCAAAAGTATACAAAGAAAGTACCCAGGGAGTAAACACATTTCCAGAACGATTTTTTAAATTATTTTTTCACCACTAAAACGCATAAGACTTGTAGTTTTTAAAAATTTTAAAAATGTTTTCATTTTTGATGAGACGCTTAATGAAAGAGGTTTAATCGCCGGCAAACGAAATCCCGCGTTTTCCCGTAAATCCGGGGCTTGGCCGTATAGTCGAATGTATACAAAGAAAGTACCCAGGGAGTAAACTCATTTCCCGAACGATTTTTTAATTTTTTTTTTTAACACTAAAACGCATGAGACTTGTAGTTATCAAAAATATTTTCATATTTGATGGGACGCTGAATAAAAGAAGTTTAATCGCCGGCAAACGAAAATCCGCGATTTCCCGTAAATCCCGGACTCGGCCCGTATAGTCAAAAGTATACAAAGAAAGTACCCAGGGAGTAAACTCATTTCCCGAACGATTTTTTAAATTATTTTTTCACCACTAAAACGCATGAGACTTGTAGTTTTCAAAAATGTTTTCATTTTTGATGAGACGCTGAATAAAAGCAGTTTAATCGCCGGCAAACGAAAATCCGAGATTTCCCGTAAATCCCGGACTCGGCCCGTATAGTCAAAAGTATACAAATAAAGTACCCAGGGAGTAAACTCATTTCCCGAACGATTTTTTAAATTATTTTTTCACCACTAAAACGCATGAGACTTGTAGTTTTAAAAAATGTTTTCATTTTTGATGAGACGCTTAATGAAAAAGGTTTAATCGCCGGCAAACGAAATCCCGCGTTTTCCCGTAAATCCGGGGCTTGGCCGTATAGTCGAATGTATACAAAGAAAGTACCCAGGGAGTAAACTCATTTCCCGAACGATTTTTTAAATTTTTTTTTCAACACTAAAACGCATGAGACTTGTAGTTTTCAAAAATATTTTCATTTTTGATGACACGCTTAATGAAAGAGGTTTAATTGCCGGAAAACGAAAACCCGCGATTTCCCGTAAATCCAGGGCTTGGCCCGTTTAGTCGAATGTATACAAAGAAAGTACCCTGTGAGTAAACTCATTTCCAGAACGATTTTTAAAATTATTTTTTCACCACTAAAACGCATCAGACTTGTAGATTTTAAAAATGTTTACATTTTTGATGAGACGCTGAATAAAAGAAGTTTAATCGCCGGCAAACGAAAACCCGCGATTTCCCGTAAATCCCGGCTTGGCCCGTATAGTCAAAAGTATACAAAGAAAGTACCCAGGGAGTAAACTTATTTCCCGAACGATTTTTTAAATTATTTTTTCACCACTAAAACGCATGAGACTTGTAGTTTTTAAAAATGTTTTCATTTTTGATGAGACGCTGAATAAAAGAAGTTTAATCGCCGGCAAACGAAAACCCGCGATTTCCCGTAAATCCCGGCTTGGCCCGTATAGTCAAAAGTATACAAAGAAAGTACCCAGGGAGTAAACTCATTTCCCGAACGATTTTTTAAATTATTTTTTCACCACTAAAACGCATGAGACTTGAAGTTTTCAAAAATGTTTTCATTTTTGATGAGACGCTGAATAAAAGCAGTTTAATCGCCGGCAAACGAAAATCCGAGATTTCCCGTAAATCCCGGACTCGGCCCGTATAGTCAAAAGTATACAAATAAAGTACCCAGGGAGTAAACTCATTTCCCGAACGATTTTTTAAATTATTTTTTCACCACTAAAACGCATGAGACTTGTAGTTTTAAAAAATGTTTTCATTTTTGATGAGACGCTTAATGAAAAAGGTTTAATCGCCGGCAAACGAAATCCCGCGTTTTCCCGTAAATCCGGGGCTTGGCCGTATAGTCGAATGTATACAAAGAAAGTACCCAGGGAGTAAACTCATTTCCCGAACGATTTTTTAAATTTTTTTTTCAACACTAAAACGCATGAGACTTGTAGTTTTCAAAAATATTTTCATTTTTGATGACACGCTTAATGAAAGAGGTTTAATTGCCGGAAAACGAAAACCCGCGATTTCCCGTAAATCCAGGGCTTGGCCCGTATAGTCGAATGTATACAAAGAAAGTACCCAGGGAGTAAACTTATTTCCCGAACGATTTTTTAAATTATTTTTTCACCACTAAAACGCATGAGACTTGTAGTTTTTAAAAATGTTTTCATTTTTGATGAGACGCTGAATAAAAGAAGTTTAATCGCTGGCAAACGAAAACCCGCGATTTCCCGTAAATCCCGGGCTTGGCACGTATAGTCGAATGTATACAAAGAAAGTACCCTGTGAGTAAACTCATTTCCAGAACGATTTTTTAAATTATTTTTTCACCACTAAAGCCCATGAGACTTGTAGTTTTTAAAAATGTTTTCATTTTTGATGAGACGCTGAATAAAAGAAGTTTAATCGCCGGCAAACGAAAACCCGCGATTTCCCGTAAATCCCGGCTTGGCCCGTATAGTCAAAAGTATACAAAGATAGTACCCAGGGAGTAAAATCATTTCCCGAACGATTTTTTAAATTATTTTTTCACCACTAAAACGCATGAGACTTGTAGTTTTCAAAAATGTTTTCATTTTTGATGACACGCTGAATAAAAGAAGTTTAATCGCCGGCAAACGAAAACCCGCGACTTCCCGTAAATCCCGACTTGGCCCGTATAGTCAAAAGTATACAAAGAAAGTACCCAGGGAGTAAACTCATTTCCCGAACGATTTTTTAAATTATTTTTTCACCACTAAAACGCATGAGACTTGTAGTTTTCAAAAATGTTTTCATTTTTGATGACACGCTGAATAAAAGAAGTTTAATCGCCGGCAAACGAAAACCCGCGATTTCCCGTAAATCCCGACTTGGCCCGTATAGTCAAAAGTATACATAGAAAGTACCCAGGGAGTAAACTCATTTCCCGAACGATTTTTTAAATTATTTTTTCACCACTAAAACGCATGAGACTTGTAGTTTTCAAAAATGTTTTCATTTTTGATGAGACGCTGAATAAAAGAAGTTTAATCGCCGGCAAACGAAAACCCGCGATTTCCCGTAAATCCCGACTTGGCCCGTATAGTCAAAAGTATACATAGAAAGTACCCAGGGAGTAAACTCATTTCCCGAACGATTTTTTAAATTATTTTTTCACCACTAAAACGCATGAGACTTGTAGTTTTCAAAAATGTTTTCATTTTTGATGAGACGCTGAATAAAAGAAGTTTAATCGCCGGCAAACGAAAAACCGGGATTTCCCGTAAATCCCGGGCTTGGCCCGTATAGTCAAAAGTATACATAGAAAGTACCCAGGGAGTAAACTCATTTCCCGAACGATTTTTTAAATTATTTTTTCACCACTAAAACGCATGAGACTTGTAGTTTTCAAAAATGTTTTCATTTTTGATGAGACGCTGAATAAAAGAAGTTTAATCGCCGGCAAACGAAAAACCGGGATTTCCCGTAAATCCCGGGCTTGGCCCGTATAGTCGAATGTATACAAAGAAAGTACCCAGGGAGTAAACTCATTTCCCGAACGATTTTTCAAATTATTTTTTCACCACTAAAACGCATGAGACTTGTAGTTTTTAAAAATGTTTTCATTTTTGGTGGGACGCTGAATAAAAGCAGTTTAATCGCCGGCAAACGAAAACCTGCGATTTCCCTAAATCCCGGATTCGGCCCGTATAGTCAAAAGTATACAAAGAAAGTACCCAGGGAGTAAACTCATTTCCAGAACGATTTTTTAAATTATTTTTTCACCACTAAAACGCATAAGACTTGTAGTTTTTAAAAGTGTTTTCATTTTTGATGAGACGCTGAATAAAAGAAGTTTAATCGTCGGCAAACGAAAACCCGCGATTTCCCGTAAATCCCGGGCTTGGCCCGTATAGTCAAAAGTATACAAAGAAAGTACCCAGGGAGTAAACTCATTTCCCGAACGATTTTTTATTTTATTTTTTTACCACTAAACGCATGAGACTTGTAGTTTTCAAAAATATTTTCATATTTGATGGGACGCTGAATAAAAGAAGTTTACTCGCCGGCAAACGAAAACCCGCGATTTCCCGTAAATCCCGGGCTTGGCCCGTATAGTCGAATGTATACAAAGAAAGTACCCTGTGAGTAAACTCATTTCCAGAACGATTTTTTAAATTATTTTTTCACCACTAAAACGCATAAGACTTGTAGTTTTTAAAAATGTTTTCATTTTTGATGAGAAGCTGAATAAAAGAAGTTTAATCGCCGGCAAACGAAAACCCGCGATTTCCCGTAAATCCCGACTTGGCCCGTATAGTCAAAAGTATACAAAGAAAGTACCCAGGGAGTAAACTCATTTCCCGAACGATTTTTTAAATTATTTTTTCACCACTAAAACGCATGAGACTTGTAGTTTTCAAAAATGTTTTCATTTTTGATGAGACGCTGAATAAAAGAAGTTTAATCGCCGGCAAACGAAAACCCGCGATTTCCCGTAAATCCCGGGCTTGGCACGTATAGTCGAATGTATACATAGAAAGTACCGTGTGAGTAAACTCATTTCCATTACGATTTTTTAAATTATTTTTTCACCACTAAAACGCATAAGACTTGTAGTTTTTAAAATTGTTTTCATTTTTGATGAGACGCTGAATAAAAGAAGTTTAATCGCCGGCAAACGAAAACCCGAGATTTCCCGTAAATCCCGGCTTGGCCCGTATAGTCAAAAGTATACAAAGAAAGTACCCAGGGAGTAAACTCATTTCCCGAACGATTTTTTAAATTATTTTTTCACCACTAAAACGCATGAGACTTGTAGTTTTCAAAAATGTTTTCATTTTTGATGAGACGCAGAATAAAAGAAGTTTAATCGCCGGCAAACGAAAACCCGCGATTTCTCGTAAATCCCGGGCTTGGCACGTACAGTCAAATGTATACAAAGAAAGTACCCTGTGAGTAAACTCATTTCCAGAACGATTTTTTAAATTATTTTTTCACCACTAAAACGCATAAGACTTGTAGTTTTTAAAAATGTTTTCATTTTTGATGAGACGCTGAATAAAAGAAGTTTATTCGCCGGCAAACGAAACCCGCGATTTCCCGTAAATCCCGGCCTGGCCCGTATAGTCAAAAGTATACAAAGAAAGTACCCAGGGAGTAAACTCATTTCCCGAACGATTCTTTAAATTATTTTTTCACCACTAAAACGCATGACACTTGTAGTTTTCAAAAATGTTTTCATTTCTGGTGGGACGCTGAATAAAAGCAGTTTAATCGCCGGCAAACGAAAACCAGCGATTTCCCTAAATCCCGGACTCGGCCCGTATAGTCAAAAGTATACAAAGAAAGTACCCAGGGAGTAAACTCATTTCCAGAACGATTTTTTAAATTATTTTTTCACCACTAAAACGCATAAGACTTGTAGTTTTTAAAAGTGTTTTCATTTTTGATGAGACGCTGAATAAAAGAAGTTTAATCGCCGGCAAACGAAAACCCGCGATTTCCCGTAAATCCCGGGCTTGGCCCGTATAGTCAAAAGTATACAAAGAAAGTACCCAGGGAGTAAACTCATTTCCCGAACGATTTTTTATATTAATTTTTTACCACTAAACGCATGAGACTTGTAGTTTTCAAAAATATTTTCATATTTGATGGGACGCTGAATAAAAGAAGTTTAATCGCCGGCAAACGAAAATCCGCGATTTCCCATAAATCCCGGACTCGGCCCGTATAGTCAAAAGTATACAAAGAAAGTACCCAGGGAGTAAACTCATTTCCCGAACGATTTTTTAAATTATTTTTTCACCACTAAAACGCATGAGACTTGTAGTTTTCAAAAATGTTTTCATTTTTGATGAGACGCAGAATAAAAGAAGTTTAATCGCCGGCAAACGAAAACCCGCGATTTCTCGTAAATCCCGGGCTTGGCACGTACAGTCAAATGTATACAAAGAAAGTACCCAGGGAGTAAACTCATTTCCCGAACGATTTTTTAAATTATTTTTTCACCACTAAAACGCATGAGACTTGTAGTTTTCAAAAATGTTTTCATTTTTGATGACACGCTGAATAAAAGAAGTTTAATCGCCGGCAAACGAAAACCCGCGATTTCCCGTAAATCCCGACTTGGCCCGTATAGTCAAAAGTATACATAGAAAGTACCCAGGGAGTAAACTCATTTCCCGAACGATTTTTTAAATTATTTTTTCACCACTAAAACGCATGAGACTTGTAGTTTTCAAAAATGTTTTCATTTTTGATGAGACGCTGAATAAAAGAAGTTTAATCGCCGGCAAACGAAAACCCGCGATTTCCCGTAAATCCCGACTTGGCCCGTATAGTCAAAAGTATACATAGAAAGTACCCAGGGAGTAAACTCATTTCCCGAACGATTTTTTAAATTATTTTTTCACCACTAAAACGCATGAGACTTGTAGTTTTCAAAAATGTTTTCATTTTTGATGAGACGCTGAATAAAAGAAGTTTAATCGCCGGCAAACGAAAAACCGGGATTTCCCGTAAATCCCGGGCTTGGCCCGTATAGTCAAAAGTATACATAGAAAGTACCCAGGGAGTAAACTCATTTCCCGAACGATTTTTTAAATTATTTTTTCACCACTAAAACGCATGAGACTTGTAGTTTTCAAAAATGTTTTCATTTTTGATGAGACGCTGAATAAAAGAAGTTTAATCGCCGGCAAACGAAAAACCGGGATTTCCCGTAAATCCCGGGCTTGGCCCGTATAGTCGAATGTATACAAAGAAAGTACCCAGGGAGTAAACTCATTTCCCGAACGATTTTTCAAATTATTTTTTCACCACTAAAACGCATGAGACTTGTAGTTTTTAAAAATGTTTTCATTTTTGGTGGGACGCTGAATAAAAGCAGTTTAATCGCCGGCAAACGAAAACCTGCGATTTCCCTAAATCCCGGATTCGGCCCGTATAGTCAAAAGTATACAAAGAAAGTACCCAGGGAGTAAACTCATTTCCAGAACGATTTTTTAAATTATTTTTTCACCACTAAAACGCATAAGACTTGTAGTTTTTAAAAGTGTTTTCATTTTTGATGAGACGCTGAATAAAAGAAGTTTAATCGTCGGCAAACGAAAACCCGCGATTTCCCGTAAATCCCGGGCTTGGCCCGTATAGTCAAAAGTATACAAAGAAAGTACCCAGGGAGTAAACTCATTTCCCGAACGATTTTTTATTTTATTTTTTTACCACTAAACGCATGAGACTTGTAGTTTTCAAAAATATTTTCATATTTGATGGGACGCTGAATAAAAGAAGTTTACTCGCCGGCAAACGAAAACCCGCGATTTCCCGTAAATCCCGGGCTTGGCCCGTATAGTCGAATGTATACAAAGAAAGTACCCTGTGAGTAAACTCATTTCCAGAACGATTTTTTAAATTATTTTTTCACCACTAAAACGCATAAGACTTGTAGTTTTTAAAAATGTTTTCATTTTTGATGAGAAGCTGAATAAAAGAAGTTTAATCGCCGGCAAATGAAAACCCGCGATTTCCCGTAAATCCCGACTTGGCCCGTATAGTCAAAAGTATACAAAGAAAGTACCCAGGGAGTAAACTCATTTCCCGAACGATTTTTTAAATTATTTTTTCACCACTAAAACGCATGAGACTTGTAGTTTTCAAAAATGTTTTCATTTTTGATGAGACGCTGAATAAAAGAAGTTTAATCGCCGGCAAACGAAAACCCGCGATTTCCCGTAAATCCCGGGCTTGGCACGTATAGTCGAATGTATACATAGAAAGTACCGTGTGAGTAAACTCATTTCCATTACGATTTTTTAAATTATTTTTTCACCACTAAAACGCATAAGACTTGTAGTTTTTAAAATTGTTTTCATTTTTGATGAGACGCTGAATAAAAGAAGTTTAATCGCCGGCAAACGAAAACCCGAGATTTCCCGTAAATCCCGGCTTGGCCCGTATAGTCAAAAGTATACAAAGAAAGTACCCAGGGAGTAAACTCATTTCCCGAACGATTTTTTAAATTATTTTTTCACCACTAAAACGCATGAGACTTGTAGTTTTCAAAAATGTTTTCATTTTTGATGAGACGCAGAATAAAAGAAGTTTAATCGCCGGCAAACGAAAACCCGCGATTTCTCGTAAATCCCGGGCTTGGCACGTACAGTCAAATGTATACAAAGAAAGTACCCTGTGAGTAAACTCATTTCCAGAACGATTTTTTAAATTATTTTTTCACCACTAAAACGCATAAGACTTGTAGTTTTTAAAAATGTTTTCATTTTTGATGAGACGCTGAATAAAAGAAGTTTAATCGCCGGCAAACGAAAACCCGCGATTTCCCGTAAATCCCGGGCTTGGCCCGTATAGTCAAAAGTATACAAAGAAAGTACCCAGGGAGTAAACTCATTTCCCGAACGATTTTTTATATTAATTTTTTACCACTAAACGCATGAGACTTGTAGTTTTCAAAAATATTTTCATATTTGATGGGACGCTGAATAAAAGAAGTTTAATCGCCGGCAAACGAAAATCCGCGATTTCCCATAAATCCCGGACTCGGCCCGTATAGTCAAAAGTATACAAAGAAAGTACCCAGGGAGTAAACTCATTTCCCGAACGATTTTTTAAATTATTTTTTCACCACTAAAACGCATGAGACTTGTAGTTTTCAAAAATGTTTTCATTTTTGATGAGACGCAGAATAAAAGAAGTTTAATCGCCGGCAAACGAAAACCCGCGATTTCTCGTAAATCCCGGGCTTGGCACGTACAGTCAAATGTATACAAAGAAAGTACCCTGTGAGTAAACTCATTTCCAGAACGATTTTTTAAATTATTTTTTCACCACTAAAACGCATAAGACTTGTAGTTTTTAAAAATGTTTTCATTTTTGATGAGACGCTGAATAAAAGAAGTTTAATCGCCGGCAAACGAAACCCGCGATTTCCCGTAAATCCCGGCCTGGCCCGTATAGTCAAAAGTATACAAAGAAAGTACCCAGGAAGTAAACTCATTTCCCGAACGATTTTTTAAATTATTTTTTCACCACTAAAACGCATGAGACTTGTAGTTTTCAAAAATGTTTTCATTTTTGGTGGGACGCTGAATAAAAGCAGTTTAATCGCCGGCAAACGAAAACCAGCGATTTCCCTAAATCCCGGACTCGGCCCGTATAGTCAAAAGTATACAAAGAAAGTACCCAGGGAGTAAACTCATTTCCAGAACGATTTTTTAAATTATTTTTTCACCACTAAAACGCATAAGACTTGTAGTTTTTAAAAGTGTTTTCATTTTTGATGAGACGCTGAATAAAAGAAGTTTAATCGCCGGCAAACGAAAACCCGCGATTTCCCGTAAATCCCGGGCTTGGCCCGTATAGTCAAAAGTATACAAAGAAAGTAACCAGGGAGTAAACTCATTTCCCGAACGATTTTTTATGTTATTTTTTTACCACTAAACGCATGAGACTTGTAGTTTTCAAAAATATTTTCATATTTGATGGGACGCTGAATAAAAGAAGTTTAATCGCCGGCAAACGAAAATCCGCGATTTCCCATAAATCCCGGACTCGGCCCGTATAGTCAAAAGTATACAAAGAAAGTACCCAGGGAGTAAACTCATTTCCCGAACGATTTTTTAAATTATTTTTTCACCACTAAAACGCATGAGACTTGTAGTTTTCAAAAATGTTTTCATTTTTGATGAGACGCTGAATAAAAGAAGTTTAATCGCCGGCAAACGAAACCCGCGATTTCCCGTAAATCCTGGGCTTGGCCCGTATAGTCAAAAGTATACAAAGAAAGTACCCAGGGAGTAAACTCATTTCCCGAACGATTTTTTATATTATTTTTTTACCACTAAACGCATGAGATTTGTAGTTTTCAAAAATATTTTCATATTTGATGGGACGCTGAATAAAAGAAGTTTAATCGCCGGCAAACGAAAACCCGCGATTTCCCGTAAATCCCGGCTTGGCCCGTATAGTCAAAAGTATACAAAGAAAGTACCCAGGGAGTAAACTCATTTCCCGAACGATTTTTTAAATTATTTTTTCACCACTAAAACGCATGAGACTTGTAGTTTTTAAAAATGTTTTCATTTTTGATGAGACGCTGAATAAAAGAAGTTTAATCGCCGGCAAACGAAAACCCGCGATTTCCCGTAAATCCCGGGCTTGGCCCGTATAGTCAAATGTACACAAAGAAAGTACCCAGGGAGTAAACTCTTTTCCCGAGCGATTTTTTATATTATTTTTTTACCACTAAACGCATGAGACTTGTAGTTTTCAAAAATATTTTCATATTTGATAGGACGCTGAATAAACGAAGTTTAATCGCCGGCAAACGAAAACCAGCGATTTCCCTAAATCCCGGACTCGGCCCGTATAGTCAAAAGTATACAAAGAAAGTACCCAGGGAGTAAACTCATTTCCAGAACGATTTTTTAAATTATTTTTTCACCACTAAAACGCATAAGACTTGTAGTTTTTAAAAGTGTTTTCATTTTTGATGAGACGCTGAATAAAAGAAGTTTAATCGCCGGCAAACGAAAACCCGCGATTTCCCGTAAATCCCGGGCTTGGCCCGTATAGTCAAAAGTATACAAAGAAAGTACCCAGGGAGTAAACTCATTTCCCGAACGATTTTTTATATTAATTTTTTACCACTAAACGCATGAGACTTGTAGTTTTCAAAAATATTTTCATATTTGATGGGACGCTGAATAAAAGAAGTTTAATCGCCGGCAAACGAAAATCCGCGATTTCCCATAAATCCCGGACTCGGCCCGTATAGTCAAAAGTATACAAAGAAAGTACCCAGGGAGTAAACTCATTTCCCGAACGATTTTTTAAATTATTTTTTCACCACTAAAACGCATGAGACTTGTAGTTTTCAAAAATGTTTTCATTTTTGATGAGACGCAGAATAAAAGAAGTTTAATCGCCGGCAAACGAAAACCCGCGATTTCTCGTAAATCCCGGGCTTGGCACGTACAGTCAAATGTATACAAAGAAAGTACCCTGTGAGTAAACTCATTTCCAGAACGATTTTTTAAATTATTTTTTCACCACTAAAACGCATAAGACTTGTAGTTTTTAAAAATGTTTTCATTTTTGATGAGACGCTGAATAAAAGAAGTTTAATCGCCGGCAAACGAAACCCGCGATTTCCCGTAAATCCCGGCCTGGCCCGTATAGTCAAAAGTATACAAAGAAAGTACCCAGGAAGTAAACTCATTTCCCGAACGATTTTTTAAATTATTTTTTCACCACTAAAACGCATGAGACTTGTAGTTTTCAAAAATGTTTTCATTTTTGGTGGGACGCTGAATAAAAGCAGTTTAATCGCCGGCAAACGAAAACCAGCGATTTCCCTAAATCCCGGACTCGGCCCGTATAGTCAAAAGTATACAAAGAAAGTACCCAGGGAGTAAACTCATTTCCAGAACGATTTTTTAAATTATTTTTTCACCACTAAAACGCATAAGACTTGTAGTTTTTAAAAGTGTTTTCATTTTTGATGAGACGCTGAATAAAAGAAGTTTAATCGCCGGCAAACGAAAACCCGCGATTTCCCGTAAATCCCGGGCTTGGCCCGTATAGTCAAAAGTATACAAAGAAAGTAACCAGGGAGTAAACTCATTTCCCGAACGATTTTTTATGTTATTTTTTTACCACTAAACGCATGAGACTTGTAGTTTTCAAAAATATTTTCATATTTGATGGGACGCTGAATAAAAGAAGTTTAATCGCCGGCAAACGAAAATCCGCGATTTCCCATAAATCCCGGACTCGGCCCGTATAGTCAAAAGTATACAAAGAAAGTACCCAGGGAGTAAACTCATTTCCCGAACGATTTTTTAAATTATTTTTTCACCACTAAAACGCATGAGACTTGTAGTTTTCAAAAATGTTTTCATTTTTGATGAGACGCTGAATAAAAGAAGTTTAATCGCCGGCAAACGAAACCCGCGATTTCCCGTAAATCCTGGGCTTGGCCCGTATAGTCAAAAGTATACAAAGAAAGTACCCAGGGAGTAAACTCATTTCCCGAACGATTTTTTATATTATTTTTTTACCACTAAACGCATGAGATTTGTAGTTTTCAAAAATATTTTCATATTTGATGGGACGCTGAATAAAAGAAGTTTAATCGCCGGCAAACGAAAACCCGCGATTTCCCGTAAATTCCGGCTTGGCCCGTATAGTCAAAAGTATACAAAGAAAGTACCCAGGGAGTAAACTCATTTCCCGAACGATTTTTTAAATTATTTTTTCACCACTAAAACGCATGAGACTTGTAGTTTTTAAAAATGTTTTCATTTTTGATGAGACGCTGAATAAAAGAAGTTTAATCGCCGGCAAACGAAAACCCGCGATTTCCCGTAAATCCCGGGCTTGGCCCGTATAGTCAAATGTACACAAAGAAAGTACCCAGGGAGTAAACTCTTTTCCCGAGCGATTTTTTATATTATTTTTTTACCACTAAACGCATGAGACTTGTAGTTTTCAAAAATATTTTCATATTTGATAGGACGCTGAATAAACGAAGTTTAATCGCCGGCAAACGAAAATCCCGGACTCGGCCCGTATAGTCAAAAGTATACAAAGAAAGTACCCAGGGAGTAAACTCATTTCCCGATCGATTTTTTAAATTATTTTTTCACCACTAAAACGCATAAGACTTGTAGTTTTCAAAAATGTTTTCATTTTTGATGAGACGCTGAATAAAAGCAGTTTAATCGCCGGCAAACGAAAACCTGCGATTTCCCTAAATCCCGGACTCGGCCCGTATAGTCAAAAGTATACAAAGAAAGTACCCAGGGAGTAAACTCATTTCCAGAACGATTTTTTAAATTATTTTTTCACCACTAAAACGCATAAGACTTGTAGTTTTTAAAAATGTTTTCATTTTTGATGAGACGCTGAATAAAAGAAGTTTAATCGCCGGCAAACGAAAACCCGCGATTTCCCGTAAATCCCGGGCTTGGCCCGTATAGTCAAAAGTATACAAAGAAAGTACCCAGGGAGTAAACTCATTTCCCTAACGATTTTTTATATTATTTTTTTACCACTAAACGCATGAGACTTGTAGTTTTCAAAAATATTTTCATATTTGATGGGACGCTGAATAAAAGAAGTTTAATCGCCGGCAAACGAAAATTCGCGATTTCCCGTATATCCCGGACTCGGCCCGTATAGTCAAAAGTATACAAAGAAAGTACCCGGGGAGTAAACTCATTTCCCGAACGATTTTTTAAATTATTTTTTCACCACTAAAACGCATGAGACTTGTAGTTTTCAAAAATGTTTTCATTTTTGATGAGACGCTGAATAAAAGCAGTTTAATCGCCGGCAAACGAAAACCTGCGATTTCCCTAAATCCCGGACGCGGCCCGTATAGTCAAAAGTATACAAATAAAGTACCCAGGGAGTAAACTCATTTCCAGAACGATTTTTTAAATTATTTTTTCACCACTAAAACGCATAAGACTTGTAGTTTTTAAAAATGTTTTCATTTTTGATGAGACGCTGAATAAAAGAAGTTTAATCGCCGGCAAACGAAAACCCGCTATTTCCCGTAAATCCCGGGCTTGGCCCGTATAGTCAAAAGTATACAAAGAAAGTACCCAGGAAGTAAACTCATTTCCCGAACGATTTTTTATATTATTTTTTTACCACTAAACGCATGAGACTTGTAGTTTTCAAAAATATTTTCATATTTGATGGGACGCTGAATAAAAGAAGTTTAATCGCCGGCAAACGAAAATCCGCGATTTCCCGTAAATCCCGGACTCAGCCCGTATAGTCAAAAGTATACAAAGAAAGTACCCGGGGAGTAAACTCATTTCCCGAACGATTTTTTAAATTATTTTTTCACCACTAAAACGCATGAGACTTGTAGTTTTCAAAAATGTTTTCATTTTTGATGAGACGCTGAATAAAAGAAGTTTAATCGCCGGCAAACGAAAACCCGCGATTTCCCGTAAATCCCGGGCTTGGCATGTATAGACGAATGTATACATAGAAAGTACCGTGTGAGTAAACTCATTTCCAGAACGATTTTTTAAATTATTTTTTCACCACTAAAACGCATAAGACTTGTAGTTTTTAAAAATGTTTTCATTTTTGATGAGACGCTGAATAAAAGAAGTTTAATCGCCGGCAAACGAAAACCCGCGATTTCCCGTAAATCCCGGCTTGGCCCGTATAGTCAAAAGTATACAAAGAAAGTACCCAGGGAGTAAACTCATTTCCCGAACGATTTTTTAAATTATTTTTTCACCACTAAAACGCATGAGACTTGTAGTTTTCAAAAATGTTTTCATTTTTGATGAGACGCAGAATAAAAGAAGTTTAATCGCCGGCAAACGAAAACCCGCGATTTCCCGTAAATCCCGGGCTTGGCCCGTATAGTCAAAAGTATACAAAGAAAGTACCCGGGGAGTAAACTCATTTCCCGAACGATTTTTTAAATTATTTTTTCACCACTAAAACGCATGAGACTTGTAGTTTTCAAAAATGTTTTCATTTTTGATGAGACGCTGAATAAAAGAAGTTTAATCGCCGGCAAACGAAAATCCTCGATTTCCCATAAATCCCGGACTCGGCCCGTATAGTCAAAAGTATACAAAGAAAGTACCCAGGGAGTAAACTCATTTCCCGAACGATTTTTTAAATTATTTTTTCACCACTAAAACGCATGAGACTTGTAGTTTTCAAAAATGTTTTCATTTTTGATGAGACGCAGAATAAAAGAAGTTTAATCGCCGGCAAACGAAAACCCGCGATTTCTCGTAAATCCCGGGCTTGGCACGTACAGTCAAATGTATACAAAGAAAGTACCCTGTGAGTAAACTCATTTCCAGAACGATTTTTTAAATTATTTTTTCACCACTAAAACGCATAAGACTTGTAGTTTTTAAAAATGTATTCATTTTTGATGAGACGCTGAATAAAAGAAGTTTAATCGCCGGCAAACGAAACCCGCGATTTCCCGTAAATCCCGGCCTGGCCCGTATAGTCAAAAGTATACAAAGAAAGTACCCAGGGAGTAAACTCATTTCCCGAACGATTTTTTAAATTATTTTTTCACCACTAAAACGCATGAGACTTGTAGTTTTCAAAAATGTTTTCATTTTTGGTGGGACGCTGAATAAAAGCAGTTTAATCGCCGGAAAACGAAAACCAGCGATTTCCCTAAATCCCGGACTCGGCCCGTATAGTCAAAAGTATACAAAGAAAGTACCCAGGGAGTAAACTCATTTCCCGAACGATTTTTTAAATTATTTTTTCACCACTAAAACGCATGAGACTTGTAGTTTTCAAAAATGTTTTCATTTTTGATGAGACGCAGAATAAAAGAAGTTTAATCGCCGGCAAACGAAAACCCGCGATTTCTCGTAAATCCCGGGCTTGGCACGTGCAGTACAAAGAAAGTACCCTGTGAGTAAACTCATTTCCAGAACGATTTTTTAAATTATTTTTTCACCACTAAAACGCATAAGACTTGTAGTTTTTAAAAATGTTTTCATTTTTGATGAGACGCTGAATAAAAGAAGTTTAATCGCCGGCAAACGAAACCCGCGATTTCCCGTAAATCCCGGCCTGGCCCGTATAGTCAAAAGTATACAAAGAAAGTACCCAGGGAGTAAACTCATTTCCCGAACGATTTTTTAAATTATTTTTTCACCACTAAAACGCATGAGACTTGTAGTTTTCAAAAATGTTTTCATTTTTAGTGGGACGCTGAATAAAAGCAGTTTAATCGCCGGAAAACGAAAACCAGCGATTTCCCTAAATCCCGGACTCGGCCCGTATAGTCAAAAGTATACAAAGAAAGTACCCAGGGAGTAAACTCATTTCCAGAACGATTTTTTAAATTATTTTTTCACCACTAAAACGCATAAGACTTGTAGTTTTTAAAAGTGTTTTCATTTTTGATGAGACGCTGAATAAAAGAAGTTTAATCGCCGGCAAACGAAAACCCGCGATTTCCCGTAAATCCCGGGCTTGGCCCGTATAGTCAAAATTATACAAAGAAAGTAACCAGGGAGTAAACTCATTTCCCGAACGATTTTTTAAATTATTTTTTCACCACTAAAACGCATAAGACTTGTAGTTTTTAAAAATGTTTTCATTTTTGATGAGACGCTGAATAAAAGAAGTTTAATCGCCGGCAAACGAAACCCGCGATTTCCCGTAAATCCCGGCCTGGCCCGTATAGTCAAAAGTATACAAAGAAAGTACCCAGGGAGTAAACTCATTTCCCGAACGATTTTTTAAATTATTTTTTCACCACTAAAACGCATGAGACTTGTAGTTTTCAAAAATGTTTTCATTTTTAGTGGGACGCTGAATAAAAGCAGTTTAATCGCCGGAAAACGAAAACCAGCGATTTCCCTAAATCCCGGACTCGGCCCGTATAGTCAAAAGTATACAAAGAAAGTACCCAGGGAGTAAACTCATTTGCAGAACGATTTTTTAAATTATTTTTTCACCACTAAAACGCATAAGACTTGTAGTTTTTAAAAGTGTTTTCATTTTTGATGAGACGCTGAATAAAAGAAGTTTAATCGCCGGCAAACGAAAACCCGCGATTTCCCGTAAATCCCGGGCTTGGCCCGTATAGTCAAAATTATACAAAGAAAGTAACCAGGGAGTAAACTCATTTCCCGAACGATTTTTTATATTATTTTTTTACCACTAAACGCATGAGACTTGTAGTTTTCAAAAATATTTTCATATTTGATGGGACGCTGAATAAAAGAAGTTTAATCGCCGGCAAACGAAAATCCGCGATTTCCCATAAATCCCGGACTCGGCCCGTATAGTCAAAAGTATACAAAGAAAGTACCCAGGGAGTAAACTCATTTCCCGAACGATTTTTTAAATTATTTTTTCACCACTAAAACGCATGAGACTTGTAGTCTTCAAAAATGTTTTCATTTTTGATGAGACGCTGAATAAAAGAAGTTTAATCGCCGGCAAACGAAACCCGCGATTTCCCGTAAATCCTGGGCTTGGCCCGTATAGTCAAAAGTATACAAAGAAAGTACCCAGGGAGTAAACTCATTTCCCGAACGATTTTTTATATTATTTTTTTACCACTAAACGCATGAGATTTGTAGTTTTCAAAAATATTTTCATATTTGATGGGACGCTGAATAAAAGAAGTTTAATCGCCGGCAAACGAAAACCCGCAATTTCCCGTAAAACCCGGCTTGGCCCGTATAGTCAAAAGTATACAAAGAAAGTACCCAGGGAGTAAACTCATTTCCCGAACGATTTTTTAAATTATTTTTTCACCACTAAAACGCATGAGACTTGTAGTTTTTAAAAATGTTTTCATTTTTGATGAGAAGCTGAATAAAAGAAGTTTAATCGCCGGCAAACGAAAACCCGCGATTTCCCGTAAATCCCGGGCTTGGCCCGTATAGTCAAAAGTATACAAAGAAAGTACCCAGGGAGTAAACTCTTTTCCCGAGCGATTTTTTATATTATTTTTTTACCACTAAACGCATGAGACTTGTAGTTTTCAAAAATATTTTCATATTTGATAGGACGCTGAATAAAGGAAGTTTAATCGCCGGCAAACGAAAATCCCGGACTCGGCCCGTATAGTCAAAAGTATACAAAGAAAGTACCCAGGGAGTAAACTCATTTCCCGATCGATTTTTTAAATTATTTTTTCACCACTAAAACGCATAAGACTTGTAGTTTTTAAAAATGTTTTCA
Source organism: Hydractinia symbiolongicarpus (assembly GCF_029227915.1). Lineage (NCBI taxonomy): Eukaryota > Metazoa > Cnidaria > Hydrozoa > Anthoathecata > Hydractiniidae > Hydractinia > Hydractinia symbiolongicarpus. The sequence goes on along the minus strand of NC_079878.1, from coordinate 33,436,025 downwards.
TTTTTGATGAGACGCTGAATAAAAGAAGTTTAATCGCCGGCAAACGAAAACCCGCTATTTCCCGTAAATCCCGGGCTTGGCCCGTATAGTCAAAAGTATACAAAGAAAGTACCCAGGAAGTAAACTCATTTCCCGAACGATTTTTTATATTATTTTTTTACCACTAAACGCATGAGACTTGTAGTTTTCAAAAATATTTTCATATTTGATGGGACGCTGAATAAAAGAAGTTTAATCGCCGGCAAACGAAAATCCGCGATTTCCCGTAAATCCCGGACTCGGCCCGTATAGTCAAAAGTATACAAAGAAAGTACCCGGGGAGTAAACTCATTTCCCGAACGATTTTTTAAATTATTTTTTCACCACTAAAACGCATGAGACTTGTAGTTTTCAAAAATGTTTTCATTTTTGATGAGACGCTGAATAAAAGAAGTTTAATCGCCGGCAAACGAAAACCCGCGATTTCCCGTAAATCCCGGCTTGGCCCGTATAGTCAAAAGTATACAAAGAAAGTACCCAGGGAGTAAACTCATTTCCCGAACGATTTTTTAAATTATTTTTTCACCACTAAAACGCATGAGACTTGTAGTTTTCAAAAATGTTTTCATTTTTGATGAGACGCAGAATAAAAGAAGTTTAATCGCTGGCAAACGAAAACCCGCGATTTCTCGTAAATCCCGGGCTTGGCACGTACAGTCAAATGTATACAAAGAAAGTACCCTGTGAGTAAACTCATTTCCAGAACGATTTTTTAAATTATTTTTTCACCACTAAAACGCATAAGACTTGTAGTTTTTAAAAATGTTTTCATTTTTGATGAGACGCTGAATAAAAGAAGTTTAATCGCCGGCAAACGAAACCCGCGATTTCCCGTAAATCCCGGCCTGGCCCGTATAGTCAAAAGTATACAAAGAAAGTACCCAGGGAGTAAACTCATTTCCCGAACGATTTTTTAAATTATTTTTTCACCACTAAAACGCATGAGACTTGTAGTTTTCAAAAATGTTTTCATTTTTGGTGGGACGCTGAATAAAAGCAGTTTAATCGCCGGCAAACGAAAACCAGCGATTTCCCTAAATCCCGGACTCGGCCCGTATAGTCAAAAGTATACAAAGAAAGTACCCAGGGAGTAAACTTATTTCCAGAACGATTTTTTAAATTATTTTTTCACCACTAAAACGCATAAGACTTGTAGTTTTTAAAAGTGTTTTCATTTTTGATGAGACGCTGAATAAAAGAAGTTTAATCGCCGGCAAACGAAAACCCGCGATTTCCCGTAAATCCCGGGCTTGGCCCGTATAGTCAAAAGTATACAAAGAAAGTACCCGGGGAGTAAACTCATTTCCCGAACGATTTTTTAAATTATTTTTTCACCACTAAAACGCATGAGACTTGTAGTTTTCAAAAATGTTTTCATTTTTGATGAGACGCTGAATAAAAGAAGTTTAATCGCCGGCAAACGAAAATCCGCGATTTCCCATAAATCCCGGACTCGGCCCGTATAGTCAAAAGTATACAAAGAAAGTACCCAGGGAGTAAACTCATTTCCCGAACGATTTTTTAAATTATTTTTTCACCACTAAAACGCATGAGACTTGTAGTTTTCAAAAATGTTTTCATTTTTGATGAGACGCAGAATAAAAGAAGTTTAATCGCCAGCAAACGAAAACCCGCGATTTCTCGTAAATCCCGGGCTTGGCACGTACAGTCAAATGTATACAAAGAAAGTACGCTGTGAGTAAACTCATTTCCAGAACGATTTTTTAAATTATTTTTTCACCACTAAAACGCATAAGACTTGTAGTTTTTAAAAATGTTTTCATTTTTGATGAGACGCTGAATAAAAGAAGTTTAATCGCCGGCAAACGAAACCCGCGATTTCCCGTAAATCCCGGACTCGGCCCGTATAGTCAAAAGTATACCAAGAAAGTACCCAGGGAGTAAACTCATTTCCCGAACGATTTTTTAAATTATTTTTTCACCACTAAAACGCATCAGACTTGTAGTTTTCAAAAATGTTTTCATTTTTGATGAGACGCTGAATAAAAGAAGTTTAATCGCCGGCAAACGAAACCCGCGATTTCCCGTAAATCCTGGGCTTGGCCCTTATAGTCGAAAGTATACAAAGAAAGTACCCAGGGAGTAAACTCATTTCCCGAACGATTTTTTATATTATTTTTTTACCACTAAACGCATGAGATTTGTAGTTTTCAAAAATATTTTCATATTTGATGGGACGCTGAATAAAAGAAGTTTAATCGCCGGCAAACGAAAACCCGCGATTTCCCGTAAATCCCGGCTTGGCCCGTATAGTCAAAAGTATACAAAGAAAGTACCCAGGGAGTAAACTCATTTCCCGAACGATTTTTTAAATTATTTTTTCACCACTAAAACGCATGAGACTTGTAGTTTTTAAAAATGTTTTCATTTTTGATGAGACGCTGAATAAAAGAAGTTTAATCGCCGGCAAACGAAAACCCGCGATTCCCCGTAAACCCCGGCTTGGCCCGTATAGTCAAAAGTATACAAAGAAAGTACCCAGGGAGTAAACTCTTTTCCCGAGCGATTTTTTATATTATTTTTTTACCACTAAACGCATGAGACTTGTAGTTTTCAAAAATATTTTCATATTTGATAGGACGCTGAATAAAGGAAGTTTAATCGCCGGCAAACGAAAATCCCGGACTCGGCCCGTATAGTCAAAAGTATACAAAGAAAGTACCCAGGGAGTAAACTCATTTCCCGATCGATTTTTTAAATTATTTTTTCACCACTAAAACGCATAAGACTTGTAGTTTTCAAAAATGTTTTCATTTTTGATGAGACGCTGAATAAAAGCAGTTTAATCGCCGGCAAACGAAAACCTGCGATTTCCCTAAATCCCGGACTCGGCCCGTATAGTCAAAAGTATACAAAGAAAGTACCCAGGGAGTAAACTCATTTCCAGAACGATTTTTTAAATTATTTTTTCACCACTAAAACGCATAAGACTTGTAGTTTTTAAAAGTGTTTTCATTTTTGATGAGACGCTGAATAAAAGAAGTTTAATCGCCGGCAAACATAAACCCGCGATTTCCCGTAAATCCCGGGCTTGGCCCGTATAGTCAAAAGTATACAAAGAAAGTACCCGGGGAGTAAACTCATTTCCCGAACGATTTTTTAAATTATTTTTTCACCACTAAAACGCATGAGACTTGTAGTTTTCAAAAATGTTTTCATTTTTGATGAGACGCTGAATAAAAGAAGTTTAATCGCCGGCAAACGAAAATCCGCGATTTCCCAAAATCCCGGACTCGGCCCGTATAGTCAAAAGTATACAAAGAAAGTACCCAGGGAGTAAACTCATTTCCCGATCGATTTTTTAAATTATTTTTTCACCACTAAAACGCATAAGACTTGTAGTTTTCAAAAATGTTTTCATTTTTGATGAGACGCTGAATAAAAGCAGTTTAATCGCCGGCAAACGAAAACCTGCGATTTCCCTAAATCCTGGACTCGGCCCGTATAGTCAAAAGTATACAAAGAAAGTACCCAGGGAGTAAACTCATTTCCCGAACGATTTTTTAAATTACTTTTTTACCACTAAAACGCATGAGACTTGTAGTTTTCAAAAATGTTTTCATTTTTGATGAGACGCAGAATAAAAGAAGTTTAATCGCCAGCAAACGAAAACCCGCGATTTCTCGTAAATCCCGGGCTTGGCACGTACAGTCAAATGTATACAAAGAAAGTACCCTGTGAGTAAACTCATTTCCAGAACGATTTTTTAAATTATTTTTTCACCACTAAAACGCATAAGACTTGTAGTTTTTAAAAATGTTTTCATTTTTGATGAGACGCTGAATAAAAGAAGTTTAATCGCCGGCAAACGAAACCCGCGATTTCCCGTAAATCCCGGACTCGGCCCGTATAGTCAAAAGTATACAAAGAAAGTACCCAGGGAGTAAACTCATTTCCCGAACGATTTTTTAAATTATTTTTTCACCACTAAAACGCATGAGACTTGTAGTTTTCAAAAATGTTTTCATTTTTGATGAGACGCTGAATAAAAGAAGTTTAATCGCCGGCAAACGAAACCCGCGATTTCCCGTAAATCCTGGGCTTGGCCCGTATAGTCAAAAGTATACAAAGAAAGTACCCAGGGAGTAAACTCATTTCCCGAACGATTTTTTATATTATTTTTTTACCACTAAACGCATGAGATTTGTAGTTTTCAAAAATATTTTCATATTTGATGGGACGCTGAATAAAAGAAGTTTAATCGCCGGCAAACGAAAACCCGCGATTTCCCGTAAATCCCGGCTTGGCCCGTATAGTCAAAAGTATACAAAGAAAGTACCCAGGGAGTAAACTCATTTCCCGAACGATTTTTTAAATTATTTTTTCACCACTAAAACGCATGAGACTTGTAGTTTTTAAAAATGTTTTCATTTTTGATGAGACGCTGAATAAAAGAAGTTTAATCGCCGGCAAACGAAAACCCGCGATTTCCCGTAAATCCCGGGCTTGGCCCGTATAGTCAAAAGTATACAAAGAAAGTACCCAGGGAGTAAACTCTTTTCCCGAGCGATTTTTTATATTATTTTTTTACCACTAAACGCATGAGACTTGTAGTTTTCAAAAATATTTTCATATTTGATAGGACGCTGAATAAAGGAAGTTTAATCGCCGGCAAACGAAAATCCCGGACTCGGCCCGTATAGTCAAAAGTATACAAAGAAAGTACCCAGGGAGTAAACTCATTTCCCGATCGATTTTTTAAATTATTTTTTCACCACTAAAACGCATAAGACTTGTAGTTTTCAAAAATGTTTTCATTTTTGATGAGACGCTGAATAAAAGCAGTTTAATCGCCGGCAAACGAAAACCTGCGATTTCCCTAAATCCCGGACTCGGCCCGTATAGTCAAAAGTATACAAAGAAAGTACCCAGGGAGTAAACTCATTTCCAGAACGATTTTTTAAATTATTTTTTCACCACTAAAACGCATAAGACTTGTAGTTTTTAAAAATGTTTTCATTTTTGATGAGACGCTGAATAAAAGAAGTTTAATCGCCGGCAAACGAAAACCCGCGATTTCCCGTAAATCCCGGGCTTGGCCCGTATAGTCAAAAGTATACAAAGAAAGTACCCAGGGAGTAAACTCATTTCCCTAACGATTTTTTATATTATTTTTTTACCACTAAACGCATGAGACTTGTAGTTTTCAAAAATATTTTCATATTTGATGGGACGCTGAATAAAAGAAGTTTAATCGCCGGCAAACGAAAATTCGCGATTTCCCGTATATCCCGGACTCGGCCCGTATAGTCAAAAGTATACAAAGAAAGTACCCGGGGAGTAAACTCATTTCCCGAACGATTTTTTAAATTATTTTTTCACCACTAAAACGCATGAGACTTGTAGTTTTCAAAAATGTTTTCATTTTTGATGAGACGCTGAATAAAAGCAGTTTAATCGCCGGCAAACGAAAACCTGCGATTTCCCTAAATGCCGGACGCGGCCCGTATAGTCAAAAGTATACAAATAAAGTACCCAGGGAGTAAACTCATTTCCAGAACGATTTTTTAAATTATTTTTTCACCACTAAAACGCATAAGACTTGTAGTTTTTAAAAATGTTTTCATTTTTGATGAGACGCTGAATAAAAGAAGTTTAATCGCCGGCAAACGAAACCCGCGATTTCCCGTAAATCCCGGCCTGGCCCGTATAGTCAAAAGTATACAAAGAAAGTACCCAGGGAGTAAACTCATTTCCCTAACGATTTTTTATATTATTTTTTTACCACTAAACGCATGAGACTTGTAGTTTTCAAAAATATTTTCATATTTGATGGGACGCTGAATAAAAGAAGTTTAATCGCCGGCAAACGAAAATTCGCGATTTCCCGTATATCCCGGACTCGGCCCGTATAGTCAAAAGTATACAAAGAAAGTACCCGGGGAGTAAACTCATTTCCCGAACGATTTTTTAAATTATTTTTTCACCACTAAAACGCATGAGACTTGTAGTTTTCAAAAATGTTTTCATTTTTGATGAGACGCTGAATAAAAGCAGTTTAATCGCCGGCAAACGAAAACCTGCGATTTCCCTAAATCCCGGACGCGGCCCGTATAGTCAAAAGTATACAAATAAAGTACCCAGGGAGTAAACTCATTTCCAGAACGATTTTTTAAATTATTTTTTCACCACTAAAACGCATAAGACTTGTAGTTTTTAAAAATGTTTTCATTTTTGATGAGACGCTGAATAAAAGAAGTTTAATCGCCGGCAAACGAAACCCGCGATTTCCCGTAAATCCCGGCCTGGCCCGTATAGTCAAAAGTATACAAAGAAAGTACCCAGGGAGTAAACTCATTTTCCGAACGATTTTTTAAATTATTTTTTCACCACTAAAACGCATGAGACTTGTAGTTTTCAAAAATGTTTTCATTTTTGGTGGGACGCTGAATAAAAGCAGTTTAATCGCCGGCAAACGAAAACCAGCGATTTCCCTAAATCCCGGACTCGGCCCGTATAGTCAAAAGTATACAAAGAAAGTACCCAGGGAGTAAACTCATTTCCAGAACGATTTTTTAAATTATTTTTTCACCACTAAAACGCATAAGACTTGTAGTTTTTAAAAGTGTTTTCATTTTTGATGAGACGCTGAATAAAAGAAGTTTAATCGCCGGCAAACGAAAACCCGCGATTTCCCGTAAATCCCGGGCTTGGCCCGTATAGTCAAAAGTATACAAAGAAAGTAACCAGGGAGTAAACTCATTTCCCGAACGATTTTTTATATTATTTTTTTACCACTAAACGCATGAGACTTGTAGTTTTCAAAAATATTTTCATATTTGATGGGACGCTGAATAAAAGAAGTTTAATCGCCGGCAAACGAAACCCGCGATTTCCCGTAAATCCCGGCCTGGCCCGTATAGTCAAAAGTATACAAAGAAAGTACCCAGGGAGTAAACTCATTTCCCGAACGATTTTTTAAATTATTTTTTCACCACTAAAACGCATGAGACTTGTAGTTTTCAAAAATGTTTTCATTTTTGGTGGGACGCTGAATAAAAGCAGTTTAATCGCCGGCAAACGAAAACCAGCGATTTCCCTAAATCCCGAACTCGGCCCGTATAGTCAAAAGTATACAAAGAAAGTACCCAGGGAGTAAACTCATTTCCAGAACGATTTTTTAAATTATTTTTTCACCACTAAAACGCATAAGACTTGTAGTTTTTAAAAGTGTTTTCATTTTTGATGAGACGCTGAATAAAAGAAGTTTAATCGCCGGCAAACGAAAACCCGCGATTTCCCGTAAATCCCGGGCTTGGCCCGTATAGTCAAAAGTATACAAAGAAAGTAACCAGGGAGTAAACTCATTTCCCGAACGATTTTTTATATTATTTTTTTACCACTAAACGCATGAGACTTGTAGTTTTCAAAAATATTTTCATATTTGATGGGACGCTGAATAAAAGAAGTTTAATCGCCGGCAAACGAAAATCCGCGATTTCCCATAAATCCCGGACTCGGCCCGTATAGTCAAAAGTATACAAAGAAAGTACCCAGGGAGTAAACTCATTTCCCGAACGATTTTTTAAATTATTTTTTCACCACTAAAACGCATGAGACTTGTAGTTTTCAAAAATGTTTTCATTTTTGATGAGACGCTGAATAAAAGAAGTTTAATCGCCGGCAAACGAAACCCACGATTTCCCGTAAATCCTGGGCTCGGCCCGTATAGTCAAAAGTATACAAAGAAAGTACCCAGGGAGTAAACTCATTTCCCGAACGATTTTTTATATTATTTTTTTACCACTAAACGCATGAGACTTGTAGTTTTCAAAAATATTTTCATATTTGATGGGACGCTGAATAAAAGAAGTTTAATCGCCGGCAAACGAAAACCCGCGATTTCCCGTAAATCCCGGCTTGGCCCGTATAGTCAAAAGTATACAAAGAAAGTACCCAGGGAGTAAACTCATTTCCCGAACGATTTTTTAAATTATTTTTTCACCACTAAAACGCATGAGACTTGTAGTTTTTAAAAATGTTTTCATTTTTGATGAGACGCTGAATAAAAGAAGTTTAATCGCCGGCAAACGAAAACCCGCGATTTCTCGTAAATCCCGGGCTTGGCCCGTATAGTCAAAAGTATACAAAGAAAGTACCCAGGGAGTAAACTCTTTTCCCGAGCGATTTTTTATATTATTTTTTTACCACTAAACGCATGAGACTTGTAGTTTTCAAAAATATTTTCATATTTGATAGGACGCTGAATAAAGGAAGTTTAATCGCCGGCAAACGAAAATCCCGGACTCGGCCCGTATAGTCAAAAGTATACAAAGAAAGTACCCAGGGAGTAAACTCATTTCCCGATCGATTTTTTAAATTATTTTTTCACCACTAAAACGCATAAGACTTGTAGTTTTCAAAAATGTTTTCATTTTTGATGAGACGCTGAATAAAAGCAGTTTAATCGCCGGCAAACGAAAACCTGCGATTTCCCTAAATCCCGGACTCGGCCCGTATAGTCAAAAGTATACAAAGAAAGTACCCAGGGAGTAAACTCATTTCCAGAACGATTTTTTAAATTATTTTTTCACCACTAAAACGCATAAGACTTGTAGTTTTTAAAAGTGTTTTCATTTTTGATGAGACGCTGAATAAAAGAAGTTTAATCGCCGGCAAACGAAAACCCGCGATTTCCCGTAAATCCCGGGCTTGGCCCGTATAGTCAAAAGTATACAAAGAAAGTAACCAGGGAGTAAACTCATTTCCCGAACGATTTTTTATATTATTTTTTTACCACTAAACGCATGAGACTTGTAGTTTTCAAAAATATTTTCATATTTGATGGGACGCTGAATAAAAGAAGTTTAATCGCCGGCAAACGAAAATCCGCGATTTCCCATAAATCCCGGACTCGGCCCGTATAGTCAAAAGTATACAAAGAAAGTACCCAGGGAGTAAACTCATTTCCCGAACGATTTTTTAAATTATTTTTTCACCACTAAAACGCATGAGACTTGTAGTTTTCAAAAATGTTTTCATTTTTGATGAGACGCTGAATAAAAGAAGTTTAATCGCCGGCAAACGAAACCCGCGATTTCCCGTAAATCCTGGGCTCGGCCCGTATAGTCAAAAGTATACAAAGAAAGTACCCAGGGAGTAAACTCATTTCCCGAACGATTTTTTATATTATTTTTTTACCACTAAACGCATGAGACTTGTAGTTTTCAAAAATATTTTCATATTTGATGGGACGCTGAATAAAAGAAGTTTAATCGCCGGCAAACGAAAACCCGCGATTTCCCGTAAATCCCGGCTTGGCCCGTATAGTCAAAAGTATACAAAGAAAGTACCCAGGGAGTAAACTCATTTCCCGAACGATTTTTTAAATTATTTTTTCACCACTAAAACGCATGAGACTTGTAGTTTTTAAAAATGTTTTCATTTTTGATGAGACGCTGAATAAAAGAAGTTTAATCGCCGGCAAACGAAAACCCGCGATTTCTCGTAAATCCCGGGCTTGGCCCGTATAGTCAAAAGTATACAAAGAAAGTACCCAGGGAGTAAACTCTTTTCCCGAGCGATTTTTTATATTATTTTTTTACCACTAAACGCATGAGACTTGTAGTTTTCAAAAATATTTTCATATTTGATAGGACGCTGAATAAAGGAAGTTTAATCGCCGGCAAACGAAAATCCCGGACTCGGCCCGTATAGTCAAAAGTATAAAAAGAAAGTACCCAGGGAGTAAACTCATTTCCCGATCGATTTTTTAAATTATTTTTTCACCACTAAAACGCATAAGACTTGTAGTTTTCAAAAATGTTTTCATTTTTGATGAGACGCTGAATAAAAGCAGTTTAATCGCCGGCAAACGAAAACCTGCGATTTCCCTAAATCCCGGACTCGGCCCGTATAGTCAAAAGTATACAAAGAAAGTACCCAGGGAGTAAACTCATTTCCAGAACGATTTTTTAAATTATTTTTTCACCACTAAAACGCATAAGACTTGTAGTTTTTAAAAATGTTTTCATTTTTGATGAGACGCTGAATAAAAGAAGTTTAATCGCCGGCAAACGAAAACCCGCGATTTCCCGTAAATCCCGGGCTTGGCCCGTATAGTCAAAAGTATACAAAGAAAGTACCCAGGGAGTAAACTCATTTCCCTAACGATTTTTTATATTATTTTTTTAACACTAAACGCATGAGACTTGTAGTTTTCAAAAATATTTTCATATTTGATGGGACGCTGAATAAAAGAAGTTTAATCGCCGGCAAACGAAAATTCGCAATTTCCCGTATATCCCGGACTCGGCCCGTATAGTCAAAAGTATACAAAGAAAGTACCCGGGGAGTAAACTCATTTCCCGAACGATTTTTTAAATTATTTTTTCACCACTAAAACGCATGAGACTTGTAGTTTTTAAAAATGTTTTCATTTTTGATGAGACGCTGAATAAAGCAGTTTAATCGCCGGCAAACGAAAACCTGCGATTTCCCTAAATCCCGGACTCGGCCTGTATAGTCAAAAGTATACAAATAAAGTACCCAGGGGGTAAACTCATTTCCACAACGATTTTTTAAATAATTTTTTCACCACTAAAACGCATAAGACTTGTAGTTTTTAAAAATGTTTTCATTTTTGATGAGACGCTGAATAAAAGAAGTTTAATCGCCGGCAAACGAAAACCCGCTATTTCCCGTAAATCCCGGACTTGGCCCGTATAGTCAAAAGTATACAAAGAAATTACCCAGGAAGTAAACTCATTTCCCGAACGATTTTTTATATTATTTTTTTACCACTAAACGCATGAGACTTGTAGTTTTCAAAAATATTTTCATATTTGATGGGACGCTGAATAAAAGAAGTTTAATCGCCGGCAAACGAAAATCCGCGATTTCCCGTAAATCCCGGACTCGGCCCGTATAGACAAAAGTATACAAAGAAAGTACCCGGGGAGTAAACTCATTTCCCGAACGATTTTTTAAATTATTTTTTCACCACTAAAACGCATGAGACTTGTAGTTTTCAAAAATGTTTTCATTTATGATGAGACGCTGAATAAAAGAAGTTTAATCGCCGGCAAACGAAAACCCGGGATTTCCCGTAAATCCCGGGCTTGGCCCGTATATTCAAAAGTATACAAAGAAAGTACCCAGGGAGTAAACTCATTTCCCGAACGATTTTTTATATTATTTTTTTACCACTAAACGCATGAGACTTGTAGTTTTCAAAAATATTTTCATATTTGATGGGACGCTGAATAAAAGAAGTTTAATCGCCGGCAAACGAAAACCTGCGATTTCCCGTAAATCCGGGGCTTGGCCGTATAGTCGAATAAATACAAAGAAAGTACCCATGGAGTAAACTCATTTCCCGAACGATTTTTTAAATTTTTTTTTCAACACTAAAACGCATGAGACTTGTAGTTTTCAAAAATGTTTTCATTTTTGATGACACGCTTAATGAAAGAGGTTTAATCGCCGGAAAACGAAAACCCGCGATTTCCCGTAAATCCCGGGCTTGGCCCGTATAGTCGAATGTATACAAAGAAAGTACCCTGTGAGTAAACTCATTTCCAGAACGATTTTTTAAATTATTTTTTCACCACTAAAACGCATCAGACTTGTAGTTTTTAAAAATGTTTACATTTTTGATGAGACGCTGAATAAAAGAAGTTTAATCGCCGGCAAACGAAAACCCGCGATTTCCCGTAAATCCCGGCTTGGCCCGTATAGTCAAAAGTATACAAAGAAAGTACCCAGGGAGTAAACTCATTTCCCGAACGATTTTTTAAATTATTTTTTCACCACTATAACGCATGAGACTTGTAGTTTTCAAAAATGTTTTTATTTTTGATGAGACGCTGAATAAAAGAAGTTTAATCGCTGGCAAACGAAAACCCGCGATTTCCCGTAAATCCCGGGCTTCGCACGTATAGTCGAATGTATACAAAGAAATTACCCTGTGAGTAAACTCATTTCCAGAACGATTTTTTAAATTATTTTTTCACCACTAAAGCCCATGAGACTTGTAGTTTTTAAAAATGTTTTCATTTTTGATGAGACGCTGAATAAAAGAAGTTTAATCGCCGGCAAACGAAAACCCGCGATTTCCCGTAAATCCCGGCTTGGCCCGTATAGTCAAAAGTATACAAAGAAAGTACCCAAGGAGTAAAATCATTTCCCGAACGATTTTTTAAATTATTTTTTCACCACTAAAACGCATGAGACTTGTAGTTTTCAAAAATGTTTTCATTTTTGATGAGACGCTGAATAAAAGCAGTTTAATCGCTGGCAAACGAAAACCTGCGATTTCCCTAAATCCCGGACTGGGCCCGTATAGTCAAAAGTATACAAAGAAAGTACCCAGGGAGTAGACTCATTTCCAGAACGATTTTTTAAATTATATTTTTCCCACTAAAACGCATAAGACTTGTAGTTTTTAAAAATGTTTTCATTTTTGATGAGACGCTGAATAAAAGAAGTTTAATCGCCGGCAAACGAAAACCCGCGATTTCCCGTAAATCCCGGGCTTGGCCCGTATAGTCGAATGTTTACAAAGAAAGTACCCTGTGAGTAAACTCATTTCCAGAACGATTTTTTAAATTATTTTTTCACCACTAAAACGCATAAGACTTGTAGTTTTTAAAAATGTTTTCATTTTTGATGAGACGCTGAATAAAAGAAGTTTAATCGCCGGCAAACGAAAACCCGCGATTTCCCGTAAATCCCGACTTGGCCCGTATAGTCAAAGGTATACAAAGAAAGTACCCAGGGAGTAAACTCATTTCCCGAACGATTTTTTAAATTATTTTTTCACCACTAAAACGCATGAGACTTGTAGTTTTCAAAAATGTTTTCATTTTTGATGAGACGCTGAATAAAAGCAGTTTAATCGCTGGCAAACGAAAACCTGCGATTTCCCTAAATCCCGGACTGGGCCCGTATAGTCAAAAGTATACAAAGAAAGTACCCAGGGAGTAGACTCATTTCCAGAACGATTTTTTAAATTATATTTTCCCCACTAAAACGCATAAGACTTGTAGTTTTTAAAAATGTTTTCATTTTTGATGAGACGCTAAATAAAAGAAGTTTAATCGCCGGCAAACGAAAACCCGCGATTTCCCGTAAATCCCGGGCTTGGCCCGTATAGTCGAATCTATACAAAGAAAGTACCCTGTGAGTAAACTCATTTCCAGAACGATTTTTTAAATTATTTTTTCACCACTAAAACGCATAAGACTTGTAGTTTTTAAAAATGTTTTCATTTTTGATGAGACGCTGAATAAAAGAAGTTTAATCGCCGGCAAACGAAAACCCGCGATTTCCCGTAAATCCCGGGCTTGGCCCGTATAGTCGAATGTATACAAAGAAAGTACCCTGTGAGTAAACTCATTTCCAGAACGATTTTTTAAATTATTTTTTCACCACTAAAACGCATAAGACTTGTAGTTTTTAAAAATGTTTTCATTTTTGATGAGACGCTGAATAAAAGAAGTTTAATCGCCGGCAAACGAAAACCCGCGATTTCCCGTAAATCCCGACTTGGCCGTATAGTCAAAAGTATACAAAGAAAGTACCCAGGGAGTAAACTCATTTCCCGAACGATTTTTTAAATTATTTTTTCACCACTAAAACGCATGAGACTTGTAGTTTTCAAAAATGTTTTCATTTTTGATGAGACGCTGAATAAAAGAAGTTTAATCGCCGGCAAACGAAAACCCGCGATTTCCCGTAAATCCCGGGCTTGGCACGTATAGTCGAATGTATACAAAGAAAGTACCCTGTGAGTAAACTCATTTCCAGAACGATTTTTTAAATTATTTTTTCACCACTAAAACGCATAAGACTTGTAGTTTTTAAAAATGTTTTCATTTTTGATGAGACGCTGAATAAAAGAAGTTTAATCGCCGGCAAACGAAAACCCGCGATTTCCCGTAAATCCCGGCTTGGCCCGTATAGTCAAAAGTATACAAAGAAAGTACCCAGGGAGTAAACTCATTTCCCGAACGATTTTTTAAATTATTTTTTCACCACTAAAACGCATGAGACTTGTAGTTTTCAAAAATGTTTTCATTTTTGATGAGACGCAGAATAAAAGAAGTTTAATCGCCGGCAAACGAAATCCCGCGATTTCTCGTAAATCCCGGGCTTGGCACGTATAGTCGAATGTATACAAAGAAAGTACCCTGTGAGTAAACTCATTTCCAGAACGATTTTTTAAATTATTTTTTCACCACTAATACGCATAAGACTTGTAGTTTTTAAAATTGTTTTCATTTTTGATGAGACGCTGAATAAAAGATGTTTAATCGCCGGCAAACGAAAACCCGCGATTTCCCGTAAATCCCGGCTTGGCCCGTATAGTCAAAAGTATACAAAAAAAGTACCCAGGGAGTAAACTCATTTCCCGAACGATTTTTTAAATTATTTTTTCACCACTAAAACGCAAAAGACTTGTAGTTTTTAAAAGTGTTTTCATTTTTGATGAGACGCTGAAAAAAAGAAGTTTAATCGCCGGCAAACGAAAACCCGCGATTTCCCGTAAATCCCGGGCGTGGCCCGTATAGTCAAAAGTATACAAAGAAAGTACCCAGGGAGTAAACTCATTTCCCGAACAATTTTTTAAATTATTTTTTCACCACTAAAACGCATGAGACTTGTAGTTTTCAAAAATGTTTTCATTTTTGATGAGACGCTGAATAAAAGAAGTTTAATCGCCGGCAAACGAAAACCCGCGATTTCCCGTAAATCCCGGGCTTGGCCCGTATAGTCAAAAGTATACAAAGAAAGTACCCGGGGAGTAAACGCATTTCCCGAACGATTTTTTAAATTATTTTTTCACCACTAAAACGCATGAGACTTGTAGTTTTCAAAAATGTTTTCATTTTTGATGAGACGCTGAATAAAAGCAGTTTAATCGCCGGCAAACGAAAACCTGCGATTTCCCTAAATCCCGGACTCAGCCCGTATAGTCAAAAGTATACAAAGAAAGTACCCAGGGAGTAAACTCATTTCCAGAACGATTTTTTAAATTATTTTTTCACCACTAAAACGCATAAGACTTGTAGTTTTTAAAAATGTTTTCATTTTTGATGAGACGCTGAATAAAAGAAGTTTAATCGCCGGCAAACAAAAACCCGCGATTTCCCGTAAATCCCGGGCTTGGCCCGTATAGTCAAAAGTATACAAAGAAAGTACCCAGGGAGTAAACTCATTTCCCGAACGATTTTTTATATTATTTTTTTACCACTAAAGGCATGAGATTTGTAGTTTTCAAAAATGTTTTCATTTTTGATGAGACGCTGAATAAAAGAAGTTTAATCGCTGGCACACGAAAACCCGCGATTTCCCGTAAATCCCGGGCTTGGCACGTATAGTCAAATGTATACAAAGAAAGTACCCTGTGAGTAAACTCTTTTCCAGAACGATTTTTTAAATTGTTTTTTCACCACTAAAGCCCATGAGACTTGTAGTTTTTAAAAATGTTTTCATTTTTGATGAGACGCTGAATAAAAGAAGTTTAATCGCCGGCAAACGAAAACCCGCGATTTCCCGTAAATCCCGGCTTGGCCCGTATAGTCAAAAGTATACAAAGAAAGTACCCAGGGAGTAAAATCATTTCTCGAACGATTTTTTAAATTATTTTTTCACCACTAAAACGCATGAGACTTGTAGTTTTCAAAAATGTTTTCATTTTTGATGAGACGCTGAATAAAAGCAGTTTAATCGCCGGCAAACGAAAACCTGCGATTTCCCTAAATCCCGGACTCGGCCCGTATAGTCAAAAGTATACAAAGAAAGTACCCAGGGAGTAAACTCATTTCCCGAACGATTTTTTAAATTATTTTTTCACCACTAAAACGCATGAGACTTGTTGTTTTCAAAAATGTTTTCATATTTGGTGAGACGCTGAATAAAAGCAGTTTAATCGCCGGCAAACGAAAACCTGCGAAATCCTTAAATCCCGGACTCGGCCCGTATAGTCAAAAGTATACAAAGAAAGTACCCAGGGAGTAAACTCATTTCCAGAACGATTTTTTAAATTATTTTTTCACCACTAAAACGCAAAAGACTTGTAGTTTTTAAAAGTGTTTTCATTTTTGATGAGACGCTGAAAAAAAGAAGTTTAATCGCCGGCAAACGAAAACCCGCGATTTCCCGTAAATCCCGGGCGTGGCCCGTATAGTCAAAAGTATACAAAGAAAGTACCCAGGGAGTAAACTCATTTCCCGAACAATTTTTTAAATTATTTTTTCACCACTAAAACGCATGAGACTTGTAGTTTTCAAAAATGTTTTCATTTTTGATGAGACGCTGAATAAAAGAAGTTTAATCGCCGGCAAACGAAAACCCGCGATTTCCCGTAAATCCCGGGCTTGGCCCGTATAGTCAAAAGTATACAAAGAAAGTACCCGGGGAGTAAACGCATTTCCCGAACGATTTTTTAAATTATTTGTTCACCACTAAAACGCATGAGACTTGTAGTTTTCAAAAATGTTTTCATTTTTGATGAGACGCTGAATAAAAGCAGTTTAATCGCCGGCAAACGAAAACCTGCGATTTCCCTAAATCCCGGACTCAGCCCGTATAGTCAAAAGTATACAAAGAAAGTACCCAGGGAGTAAACTCATTTCCAGAACGATTTTTTAAATTATTTTTTCACCACTAAAACGCATAAGACTTGTAGTTTTTAAAAATGTTTTCATTTTTGATGAGACGCTGAATAAAAGAAGTTTAATCGCCGGCAAACAAAAACCCGCGATTTCCCGTAAATCCCGGGCTTGGCCCGTATAGTCAAAAGTATACAAAGAAAGTACCCAGGGAGTAAACTCATTTCCCGAACGATTTTTTATATTATTTTTTTACCACTAAAGGCATGAGATTTGTAGTTTTCAAGAATGTTTTCATTTTTGATGAGACGCTGAATAAAAGAAGTTTAATCGCTGGCACACGAAAACCCGCGATTTCCCGTAAATCCCGGGCTTGGCACGTATAGTCAAATGTATACAAAGAAAGTACCCTGTGAGTAAACTCTTTTCCAGAACGATTTTTTAAATTGTTTTTTCACCACTAAAGCCCATGAGACTTGTAGTTTTTAAAAATGTTTTCATTTTTGATGAGACGCTGAATAAAAGAAGTTTAATCGCCGGCAAACGAAAACCCGCGATTTCCCGTAAATCCCGGCTTGGCCCGTATAGTCAAAAGTATACAAAGAAAGTACCCAGGGAGTAAAATCATTTCTCGAACGATTTTTTAAATTATTTTTTCACCACTAAAACGCATGAGACTTGTAGTTTTCAAAAATGTTTTCATTTTTGATGAGACGCTGAATAAAAGCAGTTTAATCGCCGGCAAACGAAAACCTGCGATTTCCCTAAATCCCGGACTCGGCCCGTATAGTCAAAAGTATACAAAGAAAGTACCCAGGGAGTAAACTCATTTCCAGAACGATTTTTTAAATTATATTTTCCCCACTAAAACGCATAAGACTTGTAGTTTTTAAAAATGTTTTCATTTTTGATGAGACGCTGAATAAAAGAAGTTTAATCGCCGGCAAACGAAAACCCGCGATTTCCCGTAAACCCCGGGCTTGGCCCGTGTAGTCGAATGTATACAAAGAAAGTACCCTGTGAGTAAACTCATTTCCAGAACGATTTTTTAAATTATTTTTTCACCACTAAAACGCATAAGACTTGTAGTTTTTTAAAAATGTTTTCATTTTTGATGAGACGCTGAATAAAAGAAGTTTAATCGCCGGCAAACGAAAACCCGCGATTTCCCGTAAATCCCGACTTGGCCCGTATAGTCAAAAGTATACAAAGAAAGTACCCAGGGAGTAAACTCATTTCCTGAACGATTTTTTAAATTATTTTTTCACCACTAAAACGCATGAGACTTGTAGTTTTCAAAAATGTTTTCATTTTTGATGAGACGCTGAATAAAAGAAGTTTAATCGCCGGCAAACGAAAACCCGCGATTTCCCGTAAATCCCGGGCTTGGCACGTATAGTCGAATGTATACAAAGAAAGTACCCTGTGAGTAAACTCATTTCCAGAACGATTTTTTAAATTATTTTTTCACCACTAAAACGCATAAGACTTGTAGTTTTTAAAAAAGTTTTCATTTTTGATGAGACGCTGAATAAAAGAAGTTTAATCGCCGGCAAACGAAAACCCGCGATTTCCCGTAAATCCCGGCTTGGCCCGTATAGTCAAAAGTATACAAAGAAAGTACCCAGGGAGTAAACTCATTTCCCGAACGATTTTTTAAATTATTTTTTCACCACTAAAACGCATGAGACTTGTAGTTTTCAAAAATGTTTTCATTTTTGATGAGACGCGGAATAAAAGAAGTTTAATCGCCGGCAAACGAAAACCCGCGATTTCTCGTAAATCCCGGGCTTGGCACGTATAGTCGAATGTATACAAAGAAAGTACCCTGTGAGTAAACTCATTTCCAGAACGATTTTTTAAATTATTTTTTCACCACTAATACGCATGAGACTTGTAGTTTTTAAAAATGTTTTCATTTTTGATGAGACGCTGAATAAAAGAAGTTTAATCGCCGGCAAACGAAAGCCCGCGATTTCCCGTAAATCCCGGGCTTGGCCCGTATAGTCAAAAGTATACAAAGAAAGTACCCAGGGAGTAAACTCATTTCCCGAACGATTTTTTAAATTATTTTTTCACCACTAAAACGCACGAGACTTGTAGTTTTCAAAAATGTTTTCATTTTTGGTGAGACGCTGAATAAAAGAAGTTTAATCGCCGGCAAACGAAAACCTGCGATTTCCTTAAATCTCGGACTCGGCCCGTATAGTCAAAAGTATACAAAGAAAGTACCCAGGGAGTAAACTCATTTCCAGAACGATTTTTTAAATTATTTTTTCACCACTAAAACGCATAAGACTTGTAGTTTTTAAAAGTGTTTTCATTTTTGATGAGACGCTGAATAAAAGAAGTTTAATCGCCGGCAAACGAAAACCCGCGAATTCCCGTAAATCCTGGGCGTGGCCCGTATAGTCAAAAGTATACAAAGAAAGTACCCAGGGAGTAAACTCATTTCCCGAACGATTTTTTAAATTATTTTTTCACCACTAAAACGCATGAGACTTGTAGTTTTAAAAAATGTTTTCATTTTTGATGAGACGCTGAATAAAAGAAGTTTAATCGCCGGCAAACGAAAACCCGCGATTTCCCGTAAATCCCGGGCTTGGCCCGTATAGTCAAAAGTATACAAAGAAAGTACCCAGGAAGTAAACTCATTTCCCGAACGATTTTTTATATTATTTTTTTACCACTAAACGCATGAGACTTGTAGTTTTCAAAAATGTTTTCATATTTGATGGGACGCTGAATAAAAGAATTTTAATCGCCGGCAAACGAAAACCCGCGATTTCCCGTAAATCCCGGCTTGGCCCGCATAGTCAAAAGTATACAAAGAAAGTACCCAGGGAGTAAACTCATTTCTCGAACGATTTTTTAAATTATTTTTTCACCACTAAAACGCATCAGACTTGTAGTTTTTAAAAATGTTTACATTTTTGATGAGACGCTGAATAAAAGAAGTTTAATCGCCGGCAAACGAAAACCCGCGATTTCCCGTAAATCCCGGCTTGGCCCGTATAGTCAAAAGTATACAAAGAAAGTACCCAGGGAGTAAACTCATTTCCCGAACGATTTTTTAAATTATTTTTTCACCACTAAAACGCATGAGTCTTGTAGTTTTCAAAAATGTTTTCATTTCTGATGAGACGCCGAATAAAAGAAGTTTAATCGCTGGCAAACGAAAACCCGCGATTTCCCGTAAATCCCGGGCTTGGCACGTATAGTCGAATGTATACAAAGAAAGTACCCTGTGAGTAAACTCATTTCCAGAACGATTTTTTAAATTATATTTTCCCCACTAAAACGCATAAGACTTGTAGTTTTTAAAAATGTTTTCATTTTTGATGAGACGCTGAATAAAAGAAGTTTAATCGCCGGCAAACGAAAACCCGCGATTTCCCGTAAACCCCGGGCTTGGCCCGTGTAGTCGAATGTATACAAAGAAAGTACCCTGTGAGTAAACTCATTTCCAGAACGATTTTTTAAATTATTTTTTCACCACTAAAACGCATAAGACTTGTAGTTTTTTAAAAATGTTTTCATTTTTGATGAGACGCTGAATAAAAGAAGTTTAATCGCCGGCAAACGAAAACCCGCGATTTCCCGTAAATCCCGACTTGGCCCGTATAGTCAAAAGTATACAAAGAAAGTACCCAGGGAGTAAACTCATTTCCTGAACGATTTTTTAAATTATTTTTTCACCACTAAAACGCATGAGACTTGTAGTTTTCAAAAATGTTTTCATTTTTGATGAGACGCTGAATAAAAGAAGTTTAATCGCCGGCAAACGAAAACCCGCGATTTCCCGTAAATCCCGGGCTTGGCACGTATAGTCGAATGTATACAAAGAAAGTACCCTGTGAGTAAACTCATTTCCAGAACGATTTTTTAAATTATTTTTTCACCACTAAAACGCATAAGACTTGTAGTTTTTAAAAAAGTTTTCATTTTTGATGAGACGCTGAATAAAAGAAGTTTAATCGCCGGCAAACGAAAACCCGCGATTTCCCGTAAATCCCGGCTTGGCCCGTATAGTCAAAAGTATACAAAGAAAGTACCCAGGGAGTAAACTCATTTCCCGAACGATTTTTTAAATTATTTTTTCACCACTAAAACGCATGAGACTTGTAGTTTTCAAAAATGTTTTCATTTTTGATGAGACGCGGAATAAAAGAAGTTTAATCGCCGGCAAACGAAAACCCGCGATTTCTCGTAAATCCCGGGCTTGGCACGTATAGTCGAATGTATACAAAGAAAGTACCCTGTGAGTAAACTCATTTCCAGAACGATTTTTTAAATTATTTTTTCACCACTAATACGCATGAGACTTGTAGTTTTTAAAAATGTTTTCATTTTTGATGAGACGCTGAATAAAAGAAGTTTAATCGCCGGCAAACGAAAGCCCGCGATTTCCCGTAAATCCCGGGCTTGGCCCGTATAGTCAAAAGTATACAAAGAAAGTACCCAGGGAGTAAACTCATTTCCCGAACGATTTTTTAAATTATTTTTTCACCACTAAAACGCACGAGACTTGTAGTTTTCAAAAATGTTTTCATTTTTGGTGAGACGCTGAATAAAAGAAGTTTAATCGCCGGCAAACGAAAACCTGCGATTTCCTTAAATCTCGGACTCGGCCCGTATAGTCAAAAGTATACAAAGAAAGTACCCAGGGAGTAAACTCATTTCCAGAACGATTTTTTAAATTATTTTTTCACCACTAAAACGCATAAGACTTGTAGTTTTTAAAAGTGTTTTCATTTTTGATGAGACGCTGAATAAAAGAAGTTTAATCGCCGGCAAACGAAAACCCGCGAATTCCCGTAAATCCTGGGCGTGGCCCGTATAGTCAAAAGTATACAAAGAAAGTACCCAGGGAGTAAACTCATTTCCCGAACGATTTTTTAAATTATTTTTTCACCACTAAAACGCATGAGACTTGTAGTTTTAAAAAATGTTTTCATTTTTGATGAGACGCTGAATAAAAGAAGTTTAATCGCCGGCAAACGAAAACCCGCGATTTCCCGTAAATCCCGGGCTTGGCCCGTATAGTCAAAAGTATACAAAGAAAGTACCCAGGAAGTAAACTCATTTCCCGAACGATTTTTTATATTATTTTTTTACCACTAAACGCATGAGACTTGTAGTTTTCAAAAATGTTTTCATATTTGATGGGACGCTGAATAAAAGAATTTTAATCGCCGGCAAACGAAAACCCGCGATTTCCCGTAAATCCCGGCTTGGCCCGCATAGTCAAAAGTATACAAAGAAAGTACCCAGGGAGTAAACTCATTTCTCGAACGATTTTTTAAATTATTTTTTCACCACTAAAACGCATCAGACTTGTAGTTTTTAAAAATGTTTACATTTTTGATGAGACGCTGAATAAAAGAAGTTTAATCGCCGGCAAACGAAAACCCGCGATTTCCCGTAAATCCCGGCTTGGCCCGTATAGTCAAAAGTATACAAAGAAAGTACCCAGGGAGTAAACTCATTTCCCGAACGATTTTTTAAATTATTTTTTCACCACTAAAACGCATGAGTCTTGTAGTTTTCAAAAATGTTTTCATTTCTGATGAGACGCCGAATAAAAGAAGTTTAATCGCTGGCAAACGAAAACCCGCGATTTCCCGTAAATCCCGGGCTTGGCACGTATAGTCGAATGTATACAAAGAAAGTACCCTGTGAGTAAACTCATTTCCAGAACGATTTTTTAAATTATTTTTTCACCACTAAAGCCCATGAGACTTGTAGTTTTTAAAAATGTTTTCATTTTTGATGAGACGCTGAATAAAAGAAGTTTAATCGCCGGCAAACGAAAACCCGCGATTTCCCGTAAATCCCGGCTTGGCCCGTATAGTCAAAAGTATACAAAGAGAGTACCCAGGGAGTAAAATCATTTCCCGAACGATTTTTTAAATTATTTTTTCACCACTAAAACGCATGAGACTTGTAGTTTTCAAAAATGTTTTCATTTTTGATGAGACGCTGAATAAAAGCAGTTTAATCGCCGGCAAACGAAAACCCGCGATTTCCCGTAAATCCCGGGCTTGGCACGTATAGTCGAATGTATACAAAGAAAGTACCCTGTGAGTAAACTCATTTCCAGAACGATTTTTTAAATTATTTTTTCACCACTAAAACGCATAAGACTTGTAGTTTTTAAAAATGTTTTCATTTTTGATGAGACGCTGAATAAAAGAAGTTTAATCGCCGGCAAACGAAAACCCGCGATTTCCCGTAAATCCCGGCTTGGCCCGTATAGTCAAAAGTATACAAAGAAAGTACCCAGGGAGTAAACTCATTTCCCGAACGATTTTTTAAATTATTTTTTCACCACTAAAACGCATGAGACTTGTAGTTTTCAAAAATGTTTTCATTTTTGATGAGACGCGGAATAAAAGAAGTTTAATCGCCGGCAAACGAAAACCCGCGATTTCTCGTAAATCCCGGGCTTGGCACGTATAGTCGAATGTATACAAAGAAAGTACCCTGTGAGTAAACTCATTTCCAGAACGATTTTTTAAATTATTTTTTCACCACTAATACGCATGAGACTTGTAGTTTTTAAAAATGTTTTCATTTTTGATGAGACGCTGAATAAAAGAAGTTTAATCGCCGGCAAACTAAAACCCGCGATTTCCCGTAAATCCCGGCTTGGCCCGTATAGTCAAAAGTATACAAAGAAAGTACCCAGGGAGTAAACTCATTTCCCGAACGATTTTTTAAATTATTTTTTCACCACTAAAACGCATGAGACTTGTAGTTTTTAAAAATGTTTTCATTTTTGGTGAGACGCTGAATAAAAGAAGTTTAATCGCCGGCAAACGAAAACCTGCGATTTCCTTAAATCTCGGACTCGGCCCGTATAGTCAAAAGTATACAAAGAAAGTACCCAGGGAGTAAACTCATTTCCAGAACGATTTTTTATATTATTTTTTCACCACTAAAACGCATAAGACTTGTAGTTTTTAAAAGTGTTTTCATTTTTGATGAGACGCTGAATAAAAGAAGTTTAATCGCCGGCAAACGAAAACCAGCGAATTCCCGTAAATCCTGGGCGTGGCCCGTATAGTCAAAAGTATACAAAGAAAGTACCCAGGGAGTAAACTCATTTCCCGAACTATTTTTTAAATTATTTTTTCACCACTAAAACGCATGAGACTTGTACTTTTCAAAAATGTTTTCATTTTTGATGAGCCGCTTAATGAAAGACGTTTAATCGCCGGCAAACGAAATCCAGCGTTTTCCCGTAAATCCGGGGCTTGACCCGTATAGTCGAATGTATACAAAGAAAGTACCCAAGAAGTAAACTCATTTCCCGAACGATTTTTTAAATTTTTTTTTCACCACTAAAACGCATGAGACTTGTAGTTTTCAAAAATGTTTTCATATTTGATGGGACGCTGAATAAAAGAATTTTAATCGCCGGCAAACGAAAACCCGCGATTTCCCGTAAATCCCGGCTTGGCCCGTATAGTCAAAAGTATACAAAGAAAGTAAACAGGGAGTAAACTCATTTCTCGAACGATTTTTTAAATTATTTTTTCACCACTAAGACGCATCAGACTTGTAGTTTTTAAAAATGTTTACATTTTTGATGAGACGCTGAATAAAAGAAGTTTAATCGCCGGCAAACGAAAACCCGCGATTTCCCGTAAATCCCGGCTTGGCCCGTATAGTCAAAAGTATACAAAGAAAGTACCCAGGGAGTAAACTCATTTCCCGAACGATTTTTTAAATTATTTTTTCACCACTAAAACGCATGAGACTTGTAGTTTTCAAAAATGTTTTCATTTTTGATGAGACGCTGAATAAAAGAAGTTTAATCGCCGGCAAACGAAAACCCGCGATTTCCCGTAAATCCCGGCTTGGCCCGTATAGTCAAAAGTATACAAAGAAAGTAAACAGGGAGTAAACTCATTTATCGAACGATTTTTTAAATTATTTTTTCACCACTAAGACGCATCAGACTTGTAGTTTTTAAAAATGTTTACATTTTTGATGAGACGCTGAATAAAAGAAGTTTAATCGCCGGCAAACGAAAACCCGCGATTTCCCGTAAATCCCGGCTTGGCCCGTATAGTCAAAAGTATACAAAGAAAGTACCCAGGGAGTAAACTCATTTCCCGAACGATTTTTTAAATTATTTTTTCACCACTAAAACGCATGAGACTTGTAGTTTTCAAAAATGTTTTCATTTTTGATGAGACGCTGAATAAAAGAAGTTTAATCGCTGGCAAACGAAAACCCGCGATTTCCCGTAAATCCCGGGCTTGGCACGTATAGTCGAATGTATACAAAGAAAGTACCCTGTGAGTAAACTCATTTCCAGAACGATTTTTTAAATTATTTTTTCACCACTAAAGCCCATGAGACTTGTAGTTTTTAAAAATGTTTTCATTTTTGATGAGACGCTGAATAAAAGAAGTTTAATCGCCGGCAAACGAAAACCCGCGATTTCCCGTAAATCCCGGCTTGGCCCGTATAGTCAAAAGTATACAAAGAAAGTACCCAGGGAGTAAAATCATTTCCCGAACGATTTTTTAAATTATTTTTTCACCACTAAAACGCATGAGACTTGTAGTTTTCAAAAATGTTTTCATTTTTGATGAGACGCTGAATAAAAGCAGTTTAATCGCCGGCAAACGAAAACCTGCGATTTCCCTAAATCCCGGACTCGGCCCGTATAGTCAAAAGTATACAAAGAAAGTACCCAGGGAGTAAACTCATTTCCAGAACGATTTTTTAAATTATATTTTCCCCACTAAAACGCATCAGACTTGTAGTTTTTAAAAATGTTTACATTTTTGATGAGACGCTGAATAAAAGAAGTTTAATCGCCGGCAAACGAAAACCCGCGATTTCCCGTAAATCCCGGCTTGGCCCGTATAGTCGAATGTATACAAAGAAAGTACCCTGTGAGTAAACTCATTTCCAGAACGATTTTTTAAATTATTTTTTCACCACTAAAGCCCATGAGACTTGTAGTTTTTAAAAATGTTTTCATTTTTGATGAGACGCTGAATAAAAGAAGTTTAATCGCCGGCAAACGAAAACCCGCGATTTTCCGTAAATCCCGACTTGGCCCGTATAGTCAAAAGTATACAAAGAAAGTACCCAGGGAGTAAAATCATTTCCCGAACGATTTTTTAAATTATTTTTTCACCACTAAAACGCATGAGACTTGTAGTTTTCAAAAATGTTTTCATTTTTGATGAGACGCTGAATAAAAGCAGTTTAATCGCCGGCAAACGAAAACCTGCGATTTCCCTAAATCCCGGACTCGGCCCGTATAGTCAAAAGTATACAAAGAAAGTACCCAGGGAGTAAACTCATTTCCAGAACGATTTTTTAAATTATATTTTCCCCACTAAAACGCATAAGACTTGCAGTTTTTAAAAATGTTTTCATTTTTGATGAGACGCTGAATAAAAGAAGTTTAATCGCCGGCAAACGAAAACCCGCGATTTCCCGTAAATCCCGGGCTTGGCCCGTATAGTCGAATGTATACAAAGAAAGTACCCTGTGAGTAAACTCATTTTCAGAACGATTTTTTAAATTATTTTTTCACCACTAAAACGCATAAGACTTGTAGTTTTTAAAAATGTTTTCATTTTTGATGACACGCTGAATAAAAGAAGTTTAATCGCCGGCAAACGAAAACCCGCTATTTCCCGTAAATCCCGGCTTGGCCCGTATAGTCAAAAGTATACAAAGAAAGTACCCAGGGAGTAAAATCAATTCCCGAACGACTTTTTAAATTATTTTTTCACCACTAAAACGCATGAGACTTGTAGTTTTCAAAAATGTGTTCATTTTTGATGAGACGCTGAATAAAAGCAGTTTAATCGCCGGCAAACGAAAACCCGCGATTTCCCGTAAATCCCGGGCTTGGCACGTATAGTCGAATGTATACAAAGAAAGTACCCTGTGAGTAAACTCATTTCCAGAACGATTTTTTAAATTATTTTTTCACCACTAAAACGCATAAGACTTGTAGTTTTTAAAAATGTTTTCATTTTTGATGAGACGCTGAATAAAAGAAGTTTAATCGCCGGCAAACGAAAACCCGCGATTTCCCGTAAATCCCGGCTTGGCCCGTATAGTCAAAAGTATACAAAGAAAGTACCCAGGGAGTAAACTCATTTCCCGAACGATTTTTTAAATTATTTTTTCACCACTAAAACGCATGAGACTTGTAGTTTTCAAAAATGTTTTCATTTTTGATGAGACGCGGAATAAAAGAAGTTTAATCGCCGGCAAACGAAAACCCGCGATTTCTCGTAAATCCCGGGCTTGGCACGTATAGTCGAATGTATACAAAGAAAGTACCCTGTGAGTAAACTCATTTCCAGAACGATTTTTTAAATTATTTTTTCACCACTAATACGCATGAGACTTGTAGTTTTTAAAAATGTTTTCATTTTTGATGAGACGCTGAATAAAAGAAGTTTAATCGCCGGCAAACGAAAACCCGCGATTTCCCGTAAATCCCGGCTTGGCCCGTATAGTCAAAAGTATACAAAGAAAGTACCCAGGGAGTAAACTCATTTCCCGAACGATTTTTTAAATTATTTTTTCACCACTAAAACGCATGAGACTTGTAGTTTTCAAAAATGTTTTCATTTTTGGTGAGACGCTGAATAAAAGAAGTTTAATCGCCGGCAAACGAAAACCTGCGATTTCCTTAAATCTCGGACTCGGCCCGTATAGTCAAAAGTATACAAAGAAAGTACCCAGGGAGTAAACTCATTTCCAGAACGATTTTTTAAATTATTTTTTCACCACTAAAACGCATAAGACTTGTAGTTTTTAAAAGTGTTTTCATTTTTGATGAGACGCTGAATAAAAGAAGTTTAATCGCCGGCAAACGAAAACCCGCGAATTCCCGTAAATCCCGGGCGTGGCCCGTATAGTCAAAAGTATACAAAGAAAGTACCCAGGGAGTAAACTCATTTCCCGAACGATTTTTTAAATTATTTTTTCACCACTAAAACGCATGAGACTTGTAGTTTTAAAAAATGTTTTCATTTTTGATTAGACGCTGAATAAAAGAAGTTTAATCGCCGGCAAACGAAAACCCGCGATTTCCCGTAAATCCCGGGCTTGGCCCGTATAGTCAAAAGTATACAAAGAAAGTACCCAGGAAGTAAACTCATTTCCCGAACGATTTTTTATATTATTTTTTTACCACTAAACGCATGAGACTTGTAGTTTTCAAAAATGTTTTCATATTTGATGGGACGCTGAATAAAAGAATTTTAATCGCCGGCAAACGAAAACCCGCGATTTCCCGTAAATCCCGGCTTGGCCCGTATAGTCAAAAGTATACAAAGAAAGTACCCAGGGAGTAAACTCATTTCTCGAACGATTTTTTAAATTATTTTTTCACCACTAAAACGCATCAGACTTGTAGTTTTTAAAAATGTTTACATTTTTGATGAGACGCTGAATAAAAGAAGTTTAATCGCCGGCAAACGAAAACCCGCGATTTCCCGTAAATCCCGGCTTGGCCCGTATAGTCAAAAGTATACAAAGAAAGTACCCTGTGAGTAAACTCATTTCCAGAACGATTTTTTAAATTATTTTTTCACCACTAAAGCCCATGAGACTTGTAGTTTTTAAAAATGTTTTCATTTTTGATGAGACGCTGAATAAAAGAAGTTTAATCGCCGGCAAACGAAAACCCGCGATTTCCCGTAAATCCCGGCTTGGCCCGTATAGTCAAAAGTATACAAAGAAAGTACCCAGGGAGTAAAATCATTTCCCGAACGATTTTTTAAATTATTTTTTCACCACTAAAACGCATGAGACTTGTAGTTTTCAAAAATGTTTTCATTTTTGATGAGACGCTGAATAAAAGCAGTTTAATCGCCGGCAAACGAAAACCTGCGATTTCCCTAAATCCCGGACTCGGCCCGTATAGTCAAAAGTATACAAAGAAAGTACCCAGGGAGTAAACTCATTTCCAGAACGATTTTTTAAATTATATTTTCCCCACTAAAACGCATAAGACTTGTAGTTTTTAAAAATGTTTTCATTTTTGATGAGACGCTGAATAAAAGAAGTTTAATCGCCGGCAAACGAAAACCCGCGATTTCCCGTAAATCCCGGCTTGGCCCGTATAGTCAAAAGTATACAAAGAAAGTACCCAGGGAGTAAACTCATTTCCCGAACGATTTTTTAAATTATTTTTTCACCACTAAAACGCATGAGACTTGTAGTTTTTAAAAATGTTTTCATTTTTGATGAGACGCTAAATAAAAGAAGTTTAATCGCTGGCAAACGAAAACCCGCGATTTCCCGTAAATCCCGGGCTTGGCACGTATAGTCGAATGTATACAAAGAAAGTACCCTGTGAGTAAACTCATTTCCAGAACGATTTTTTAAATTATTTTTTCACCACTAAAGCCCATGAGACTTGTAGTTTTTAAAAATGTTTTCATTTTTGATGAGACGCTGAATAAAAGAAGTTTAATCGCCGGCAAACGAAAACCCGCGATTTCCCGTAAATCCCGGCTTGGCCCGTATAGTCAAAAGTTTACAAAGAAAGTACCCAGGGAGTAAAATCATTTCCCGAACGATTTTTTAAATTATTTTTTCACCACTAAAACGCATGAGACTTGTAGTTTTCAAAAATGTTTTCATTTTTGATGAGACGCTGAATAAAAGCAGTTTAATCGCCGGCAAACGAAAACCTGCGATTTCCCTAAATCCCGGACTCGGCCCGTATAGTCAAAAGTATACAAAGAAAGTACCCAGGGAGTAAACTCATTTCCAGAACGATTTTTTAAATTATATTTTCCCCACTAAAACGCATGAGACTTGTAGTTTTTAAAAATGTTTTCATTTTTGATGAGACGCTGAATAAAAGAAGTTTAATCGCCGGCAAACGAAAACCCGCGATTTCCCGTAAATCCCGGGCTTGGCCCGTATAGTCGAATGTATACAAAGAAAGTACCCTGTGAGTAAACTCATTTTCAGAACGATTTTTTAAATTATTTTTTCACCACTAAAACGCATAAGACTTGTAGTTTTAAAAAATGTTTTCATTTTTGATGACACGCTGAATAAAAGAAGTTTAATCGCCGGCAAACGAAAACCCGCGATTTCCCGTAAATCCCGGCTTGGCCCGTATAGTCAAAAGTATACAAAGAAAGTACCCAGGGAGTAAAATCATTTCCCGAACGATTTTTTAAATTATTTTTTCACCACTAAAACGCATGAGACTTGTAGTTTTCAAAAATGTTTTCATTTTTGATGAGACGCAGAATAAAAACAGTTTAATCGCCGGCAAACGAAAACCCGCGATTTCTCGTAAATCCCGGGCTTGGCACGTATAGTCGAATGTATACAAAGAAAGTACCCTGTGAGTAAACTCATTTCCAGAACGATTTTTTAAATTATTTTTTCACCACTAAAACGCATGAGACTTGTAGTTTTCAAAAATGTTTTCATTTTTGATGAGACGCTGAATAAAAGAAGTTTAATCGCTGGCAAACGAAAACCCGCGATTTCCCGTAAATCCCGGGCTTGGCACGTATAGTCGAATGTATACAAAGAAAGTACCCTGTGAGTAAACTCATTTCCAGAACGATTTTTTAAATTATTTTTTCACCACTAAAGCCCATGAGACTTGTAGTTTTTAAAAATGTTTTCATTTTTGATGAGACGCTGAATAAAAGAAGTTTAATCGCCGGCAAACGAAAACCCGCGATTTCCCGTAAATCCCGGCTTGGCCCGTATAGTCAAAAGTATACAAAGAAAGTACCCTGTGAGTAAACTCATTTCCAGAACGATTTTTTAAATTATTTTTTCACCACTAAAACGCATGAGACTTGTAGTTTTCAAAAATGTTTTCATTTTTGATGAGACGCTGAATAAAAGCAGTTTAATCGCCGGCAAACGAAAACCTGCGATTTCCCTAAATCCCGGACTCGGCCCGTATAGTCAAAAGTATACAAAGAAAGTACCCAGGGAGTAAACTCATTTCCAGAACGATTTTTTAAATTATATTTTCCCCACTAAAACGCATAAGACTTGTAGTTTTTAAAAATGTTTTCATTTTTGATGAGACGCTGAATAAAAGAAGTTTAATCGCCGGCAAACGAAAACCCCCGATTTCCCGTAAATTCCGGCTTGGCCCGTATAGTCAAAAGTATACAAAGAAAGTACCCAGGGAAAAAACTCATTTCCCGAACGATTTTTTAAATTATTTTTTCACCACTAAAACGCATGAGACTTGTAGTTTTTAAAAATGTTTTCATTTTTGATGAGACGTTGAATAAAAGAAGTTTAATCGCTGGCAAACCAAAACCCGCGATTTCACGTAAATCCCGGGCTTGGCACGTATAGTCGAATGTATACAAAGAAAGTACCCTGTGAGTAAACTCATTTCCAGAACGATTTTTTAAATTATTTTTTCACCACTAAAGCCCATGAGACTTGTAGTTTTTAAAAATGTTTTCATTTTTGATGAGACGCTGAATAAAAGAAGTTTAATCGCCGGCAAACGAAAACCCGCGATTTCCCGTAAATCCCGGCTTGGCCCGTATAGTCAAAAGTATACAAAGAAAGTACCCAGGGAGTAAAATCATTTCCCGAACGATTTTTTAAATTATTTTTTCACCACTAAAACGCATGAGACTTGTAGTTTTCAAAAATGTTTTCATTCTTGATGAGACGCTGAATAAAAGCAGTTTAATCGCCGGCAAACGAAAACCTGCGATTTCCCTAAATCCCGGACTCGGCCCGTATAGTCAAAAGTATACAAAGAAAGTACCCAGGGAGTAAACTCATTTCCAGAACGATTTTTTAAATTATATTTTCCCCACTAAAACGCATAAGACTTGTAGTTTTTAAAAATGTTTTCATTTTTGATGAGACGCTGAATAAAAGAAGTTTAATCGCCGGCAAACGAAAACCCGCGATTTCCCGTAAATCCCGGGCTTGGCCCGTATAGTCGAATGTATACAAAGAAAGTACCCTGTGAGTAAACTCATTTTCAGAACGATTTTTTAAATTATTTTTTCACCACTAAAACGCATAAGACTTGTAGTTTTTAAAAATGTTTTCATTTTTGATGACACGCTGAATAAAAGAAGTTTAATCGCCGGCAAACGAAATCCCGCGATTTCCCGTAAATCCCGACTTGGCCCGTATAGTCAAAAGT
This sequence comes from Hydractinia symbiolongicarpus, assembly GCF_029227915.1. Classification (NCBI taxonomy): domain Eukaryota; kingdom Metazoa; phylum Cnidaria; class Hydrozoa; order Anthoathecata; family Hydractiniidae; genus Hydractinia; species Hydractinia symbiolongicarpus. Next base: position 33,404,240 of record NC_079878.1, on the reverse strand, counting down.
ATACAAAGAAAGTACCCTGTGAGTAAACTCATTTCCAGAACGATTTTTTAAATTATTTTTTCACCACTAAAACGCATAAGACTTGTAGTTTTCAAAAATGTTTTCATTTTTGATGAGACGCTGAATAAAAGCAGTTTAATCGCCGGCAAACGAAAACCTGCGATTTCCCTAAATCCCGGACTCGGCCCGTATAGTCAAAAGTATACAAAGAAAGTACCCAGGGAGTAAACTCATTTCCAGAACGATTTTTTAAATTATATTTTCCCCACTAAAACGCATAAGACTTGTAGTTTTTAAAAATGTTTTCATTTTTGATGAGACGCTGAATAAAAGAAGTTTAATCGCCGGCAAACGAAAACCCGCGATTTCCCGTAAATCCCGGGCTTGGCCCGTATAGTCGAATGTATACAAAGAAAGTACCCTGTGAGTAAACTCATTTTCAGAACGATTTTTTAAATTATTTTTTCACCACTAAAACGCATGAGACTTGTAGTTTTCAAAAATGTTTTCATTTTTGATGAGACGCAGAATAAAAACAGTTTAATCGCCGGCAAACGAAAACCCGCGATTTCTCGTAAATCCCGGGCTTGGCACGTATAGTCGAATGTATACAAAGAAAGTACCCTGTGAGTAAACTCATTTCCAGAACGATTTTTTAAATTATTTTTTCGCCACTAATACGCATAAGACTTGTAGTTTTTAAAAATGTTTTCATTTTTGATGAGACGCTGAATAAAAGAAGTTTAATCGCCGGCAAACGAAAACCCGCGATATCCCGTAAATCCCGGCTTGGCCCGTATAGTCAAAAGTATACAAAGAAAGTACCCAGGGAGTAAACTCATTTCCCGAACGATTTTTTAAATTATTTTTTCACCACTAAAACGCATGAGACTCGTAGTTTTCAAAAATGTTTTCATTTTTGGTGAGACGATGAATAAAAGCAGTTTAATCGCCGGCAAACGAAAACCTGCGATTTCCCTAAATCCCGGACTCGGCCCGTAAAGTCAAAAGTATACAAAGAAAGTACCCAGGGAGTAAACTCATTTCCAGAACGATTTTTTAAATAATTTTTTCACCACTAAAACGCATAAGACTTGTAGTTTTTAAAAGTGTTTTCATTTTTGATGAGACGCTGAATAAAAGAAGTTTAATCGCCGGCAAACGAAAACCCGCGATTTCCCGTAAATCCCGGGCTTGGCCCGTATAGTCAAAAGTATACAAAGAAAGTACCCAGGGAGTAAACTCATTTCCAGAACGATTTTTTAAATAATTTTTTCACCACTAAAACGCATAAGACCTGTAGTTTTTAAAAGTGTTTTCATTTTTAATGAGACGCTGAATAAAAGAAGTTTAATCGCCGGCAAACGAAAACCCGCGATTTCCCGTAAATCCCGGGCTTGGCCCGTATAGTCAAAAGTATACAAAGAAAGTACCCAGGGAGTAAACTCATTTCCCGAACGATTTTTTAAATTATTTTTTCACCACTAAAACGCATGACACTTGTAGTTTTCAAAAATGTTTTCATTTTTGATGAGACGCTGAATAAAAGTAGTTTAATCGCCGGCAAACAAAAACCCGCGATTTCCCGTAAATCCCGGGCTTGGCCCGTATAGTCAAAAGTATACAAAGAAAGCATCCAGGGAGTAAACTCATTTCCCGAACGATTTTTTATATTATTTTTTTACCACTAAACGCATGAGACTTGTAGTTTTCAAAAATATTTTCATATTTGATGGGACGCTGAATAAAAGAAGTTTAATCGCCGACAAAGGAAAACCCGCGATTTCCCGTCAATCCCGGCTTGGCCTGTATAGTCAAAATATACAAAGAAAGTACCCAGGGAGTAAAATCATTTCCGGAACGATTTTTTAAATTATTTTTTCACCACTAAAACGCATGAGACTTGTAGTTTTCAAAAATGTTTTCATTTTTGATGAGACGCTGAATAAAAGCAGTTTAATCGCCGGCAAACGAAAATCCGCGATTTCCCGTAAATCCCGGACTCGGCCCGTATAGTCAAAAGTATACAAAGAAAGTACCCAGGGAGTAAACTCATTTCCCGATCGATTTTTTAAATTATTTTTTCACCACTAAAACGCATAAGACTTGTAGTTTTCAAAAATGTTTTCATTTTTGATGGGACGCTGAATAAAAGAAGTTTAATCGCCGGCAAACGAAAACCCGCGATTTCCCGTAAATCCCGGCTTGGCCCGTATAGTCAAAATATACAAAGAAAGTACCCAGGGAGTAAAATCATTTCCGGAACGATTTTTTAAATTATTTTTTCACCACTAAAACGCATGAGACTTGTAGTTTTCAAAAATGCTTTCATTTTTGATGAGACGCTGAATAAAAGCAGTTTAATTGCCGGCAAACGAAAATCCGCGATTTCCCGTAAATCCCGGACTCGGCCCGTATAGTCAAAAGCATACAAAAAAAGTACCCAGGGAGTAAACTCATTTCCCGAACGATTTTTTAAATTATTTTTTCGCCACTAATACGCATAAGACTTGTAGTTTTTAAAAATGTTTTCATTTTTGATAAGACGCTGAATAAAAGAAGTTTAATCGCCGGCAAACGATAACACGCGATTTCCCGTAAATCCCGGGCTTGGCACGTATAGTCGAATGTATACAAAGAAAGTACCCTGTGAGTAAACTCATTTCCAGAACGATTTTTTAAATTATTTTTTCACCACTAAAACGCATAAGACTTGTAGTTTTTAAAAATGTTTTCATTTTTGATGAGACGCTGAATAAAAGAAGTTTAATCGCCGGCAAACGAAAACCCTCGATTTCCCGTAAATCCCGGCTTGGCCCGTATAGTCAAAAGTATACAAAGAAAGTACCCAGGGAGTAAAATCATTTCCCGAACGATTTTTTAAATTATTTTTTCACCACTAAAACGCATGAGACTTGTAGTTTTCAAAAATGTTTTCATTTTTGATGAGACGCAGAATAAAAACAGTTTAATCGCCGGCAAAAGAAAACCCGCGATTTCTCGTGAATCCCGGGCTTGGCACGTATAGTCGAATGTATACAAAGAAAGTACCCTGTGAGTAAACTCATTTCCAGAACGATTTTTAAAATTATTTTTTCGCCACTAATACGCATAAGACTTGTAGTTTTTAAAAATGTTTTCATTTTTGATGAGACGCTGAATAAAGGAAGTTTAATCGCCGGCAAACGAAAACCCGCGATATCCCGTAAATCCCGGCTTGGCCCGTATAGTCAAAAGTATACAAAGAAAGTACCCAGGGAGTAAACTCATTTCCCGAACGATTTTTTAAATTATTTTTTCACCACTAAAACGCATGAGACTCGTAGCTTTCAAAAATGTTTTCATTTTTGGTGAGACGATGAATAAAAGCAGTTTAATCGCCGGCAAACGAAAACCTGCGATTTCCCTAAATCCCGGACTCGGCCCGTAAAGTCAAAAGTATACAAAGAAAGTACCCAGGGAGTAAACTCATTTCCAGAACGATTTTTTAAATAATTTTTTCACCACTAAAACGCATAAGACTTGTAGTTTTTAAAAGTGTTTTTATTTTTGATGAGACGCTGAATAAAAAAAGTTTAATCGCCGGCAAACGAAAACCCGCGATTTCCCGTAAATCCCGGGCTTGGCCCGTATAGTCAAAAGTATACAAAGAAAGTACCCAGGGAGTAAACTCATTTCCAGAACGATTTTTTAAATTATTTTTTCACTACTAAAACGCATAAGACCTGTAGTTTTTAAAAGTGTTTTCATTTTTGATGAGACGCTGAATAAAAGAAGTTTAATCGCCGGCAAACGAAAACCCGCGATTTCCCGTAAATCCCGGGCTTGGCCCGTATAGTCAAAAGTATACAAAGAAAGTACCCAGGGAGTAAACTCATTTCCCGAACGATTTTTTAAATAATTTTTTCACCACTAAAACGCATAAGACTTGTAGTTTTTAAAAGTGTTTTCATTTTTGATGAGACGCTGAATAAAAGAAGTTTAATCGCCGGCAAACGAAAACCCGCGATTTCCCGTAAATCCCGGGCTTGGCCAGTATAGTCAAAAGTATACAAAGAAAGTACCCAGGGAGTAAACTCATTTCCAGAACGATTTTTTAAATAATTTTTTCACCACTAAAACGCATAAGACCTGTAGTTTTTAAAAGTGTTTTCATTTTTGATGAGACGCTGAATAAAAGAAGTTTAATCGCCGGCAAACGAAAACCCGCGATTTCCCGTAAATCCCGGGCTTGGCCCGTATAGTCAAAACTATACAAAGAAAGTACCCAGGGAGTAAACTCATTTCCCGAACGATTTTTTAAATAATTTTTTCACCACTAAAACGCATAAGACTTGTAGTTTTTAAAAGTGTTTTCATTTTTGATGAGACGCTGAATAAAAGAAGTTTAATCGCCGGCAAACGAAAACCCGCGATTTCCCGTAAATCCCGGGCTTGGCCCGTATAGTCAAAAGTATACAAAGAAAGTACCCAGGGAGTAAACTCATTTCCAGAACGATTTTTTAAATAATTTTTTCACCACTAAAACGCATAAGACCTGTAGTTTTTAAAAGTGTTTTCATTTTTGATGAGACGCTGAATAAAAGAAGTTTAATCGCCGGCAAACGAAAACCCGCGATTTCCCGTAAATCCCGGGCTTGGCCCGTATAGTCAAAAGTATACAAAGAAAGTACCCAGGGAGTAAACTCATTTCCCGAACGATTTTTTAAATTATTTTTTCACCACTAAAACGCATGAGACTTGTAGTTTTTAAAAATGTTTTCATTTTTGATGAGACGCTGAATAAAAGAAGTTTAATCGCCGGCAAGCGAAAACCCGCGATTTCCCGTAAATCCCGGGCTTTGCCCGTATAGTCAAAAGTATACAAAGAAAGCACCCAGGGAGTAAACTCATTTCCCGAACGATTTTTTATATTATTTTTTTACCACTAAACGCATGAGACTTGTAGTTTTCAAAAATATTTTCATATTTGATGGGACGCTGAATAAAAGAAGTTTAATCGCGGACAAACGAAAACCCGCGATTTCCCGTAAATCCCGGCTTGGCCTGTATAGTCAAAATATACAAAGAAAGTACCCAGGGAGTAAAATCATTTCCGGAACGATTTTTTAAATTATTTTTTCACCACTAAAACGCATGAGACTTGTAGTTTTCAAAAATGTTTTCATTTTTGGTGAGACGATGAATAAAAGCAGTTTAATCGCCGGCAAACGAAAACCTGCGATTTCCCTAAATCCCGGACTCGGCCCGTAAAGTCAAAAGTATACAAAGAAAGTACCCAGGGAGTAAACTCATTTCCAGAACGATTTTTTAAATAATATTTTCAACACTAAAACGCATAAGACTTGTAGTTTTTAAAAGTGTTTTTATTTTTGATGAGACGCTGAATAAAAGAAGTTTAATCGCCGGCAAACGAAAACCCGCGATTTCCTGTAAATCCCGGGCTTGGCCCGTATAGTCAAAAGTATACAAAGAAAGTACCCAGGGAGTAAACTCATTTCCAGAACGATTTTTTAAATAATTTTTTCACCACTAAAACGCATAAGACCTGTAGTTTTTAAAAGTGTTTTCATTTTTGATGAGACGCTGAATAAAAGAAGTTTAATCGCCGGCAAACGAAAACCCGCGATTTCCCGTAAATCCCGGGCTTGGCCCGTATAGTCAAAAGTATACAAAGAAAGTACCCAGGGAGTAAACTCATTTCCCGAACGATTTTTTAAATAATTTTTTCACCACTAAAACGCATAAGACTTGTAGTTTTTAAAAGTGTTTTCATTTTTGATGAGACGCTGAATAAAAGAAGTTTAATCGCCGGCAAACGAAAACCCGCGATTTCCCGTAAATCCCGGGCTTGGCCCGTATAGTCAAAAGTATACAAAGAAAGTACCCAGGGAGTAAACTAATTTCCAGAACGATTTTTTAAATAATTTTTTCACCACTAAAACGCATAAGACCTGTAGTTTTTAAAAGTGTTTTCATTTTTGATGAGACACTGAATAAAAGAAGTTTAATCGCCGGCAAACGAAAACCCGCGATTTCCCGTAAATCCCGGGCTTGGCCCGTATAGTCAAAAAAATACAAAGAAAGTACCCAGGGAGTAAACTCATTTCCCGAACGATTTTTTAAATTATTTTTTCACCACTAAAACGCATGAGACTTGTAGTTTTCAAAAATGTTTTCATTTTTGATGAGACGCTGAATAAAAGAAGTTTAATCGCCGGCAAACGAAAACCTGCGATTTCCCGTAAATTCCGGGCTTTGCCCGTATAGTCAAAAGTATACAAAGAAAGCACCCAGGGAGTAAACTCATTTCCCGAACGATTTTTTATATTATTTTTTTACCACTAAACGCATGAGACTTGTAGTTTTCAAAAATATTTTCATATTTGATGGGACGCTGAATAAAAGAAGTTTAATCGCCGACAAACGAAAACCCGCGATTTCCCGTAAATCCCGGCTTGGCCTGTATAGTCAAAATATACAAAGAAAGTACCCAGGGAGTAAACTCATTTCCCGAACGATTTTTTAAATTATTTTTTCACCACTAAAACGCATGAGACTTGTAGTTTTTAAAAATGTTTTCATTTTTGATGAGACGCTGAATAAAAGAAGTTTAATCGCCGGCAAACGAAAACCCGCGATTTCCCGTAAATCCCGGGCTTGGCCCGTATAGTCAAAAGTATACAAAGAAAGTACCCAGGGAGTAAACTCTTTTCCCGAACGATTTTTTATATTATTTTTTTACCACTAAACGCATGAGACTTTTAGTTTTCAAAAATATTTTCATATTTGATGGGACGCTGAATAAAAGAAGTTTAATCGCCGGCAAACGAAAATCCGCGATTTCCCGTAAATCCCGGACTCGGCCCGTATGGTCAAAAGTATACAAAGAAAGTACCCAGGAAGTAAACTCATTTCCCGATCGATTTTTTAAATTATTTTTTCACCACTAAAACGCATAAGACTTGTAGTTTTCAAAAATGCTTTCGTTTTTGATGAGACGCTGAATAAAAGAAGTTTAATCGCCGGCAAACGAAAACCCGCGATTTCCCGTAAATCCTGGCTTGGCCCGTATAGTCAAAATTATACAAAAAAAGTACCCAGGGAGTAAAATCATTTCCGGAACGATTTTTTAAATTATTTTTTCACCACTAAAACGCATGAGACTTGTAGTTTTCAAAAATGTTTTCATTTTTGATGAGACGCTGAATAAAAGCAGTTTAATCGCCGGCAAACGAAAATCCGCGATTTCCCGTAAATCCCGGACTCGGCCCGTATAGTCAAAAGTATACAAATAAAGTACCCAGGGAGTAAACTCATTTCCCGAACGATTTTTAAATTATTTTTTCACCACTAAAACGCATGAGACTTGTAGTTTTTAAAAATGTTTTCATTTTTGATGAGACGCTAAATAAAAGAAGTTTAATCGCCGGCAAACGAAAACCCGCGATTTCCCGTAAATCCCGGGCTTGGCCCGTATAGTCAAAAGTATACAAAGAAAGTACCCAGGGAGTAAACTCATTTCCCGATCGATTTTTTAAATTATTTTTTCACCAATAAAACGCATAAGACTTGTAGTTTTCAAAAATGTTTACATTTTTGATGAGACGCTGAATAAAAGAAGTTTAATCGCCGGCAACCGAAAACCCGCGATTTCCCGTAAATCCCGGGCTTGGCACGTATAATCGAATGTATAAAAAGAAAGTACCCTGTGAGTAAACTCATTTCCAGAACGATTTTTTAAATTATTTTTTCACCACTAAAGCCCATGAGACTTGTAGTTTTTAAAAATGTTTTCATTTTTGATGAGACGATGAATAAAAGAAGTTTAATCGCCGGCAAACGAAAACCCGCGATTTCCCGTAAATCCCGGCTTGGCCCATATAGTCAAAAGTATACAAAGAAAGTACCCAGGGAGTAAAATCATTTCCCGAACGATTTTTTAAATTATTTTTTCACCACTAAAACGCATAAGACTTGTAGTTTTTAAAAATGTTTTCATTTTTGATGAGACACTGAATAAAAGAAGTTTAATCGCCGGCAAACGAAAACCCGCGATTTCCCGTAAATCCCGGGCTTGGCCCGTATAGTCAAAAGTATACAAAGAAAGTACCCAGGGACTAAACTCTTTTCCCGAACGATTTTTTATATTATTTTTTTACCACTAAACGCATGAGACTTGTAGTTTTCAAAAATATTTTCATATTTGATGGGACGCTGAATAAAAGAAGTTTAATCGCCGGCAAACGAAAATCCGCGATTTCCCGTAAATCCCGGACTCGGCCCGTATAGTCAAAAGTATACAAAGAAAGTACCCAGGGAGTAAACTCATTTCCCGATCGATTTTATAAATTATTTTTTCACCACTAAAGCCCATGAGACTTGTAGTTTTTAAAAATGTTTTCATTTTTGATGAGACGCTGAATAAAAGAAGTTTAATCGCCGGCAAACGAAAACCCGCGATTTCCCGTAAATCCCGGCTTGGCCCGTATAGTCAAAGTTATACAAAGAAAGTACCCAGGGAGTAAAATCATTTCCGGAACGATTTTTTAAATTATTTTTTCACCACTAAAACGCATGAGACTTGTAGTTTTCAAAAATGTTTTCATTTTTGATGAGACGCTGAATAAAAGCAGTTTAATCGCCGGCAAACGAAAATCCGCGATTTCCCGTAAATCCCGGACTCGGCCCGTATAGTCAAAAGTACACAAATAAAGTACCCAGGGAGTAAACTCATTTTCCGAACGATTTTTTAAATTATTTTTTCACCACTAAAACGCATGAGACTTGTAGTTTTTAAAAATGTTTTCATTTTTGATGAGACGCTGAATAAAAGAAGTTTAATCGCCGGCAAACGAAAACCGGCGATTTCCCGTAAATCCCGGGCTTGGCCCGTATAGTCAAAAGTATACAAAGAAAGTACCCAGGGAGTAAACTCTTTTCCCGAACGATTTTTTATATTATTTTTTTACCACTAAACGCATGAGACTTGTAGTTTTCAAAAATATTTCATATTTGATGGAACGCTGAATAAAAGAAGTTTAATCGCCGGCAAACGAAAACCCACGATTTCCCGTAAATCCCGGGCTTGGCCCGTATAGTCAAAAGTATACAAAGAAAGTACCCTGTGAGTAAACTCATTTCCAGAACGATTTTTTAAATTATTTTTTCACCACTAAAGCCCATGAGACTTGTAGTTTTTAAAAATGTTTTCATTTTTGATGAGACGCTGAATAAAAGAAGTTTAATCGCCGGCAAACGAAAACCCGCGATTTCCCGTAAATCCCGGCTTGGCCCGTATAGTCAAAAGTATACAAAGAAAGTACCCATTTTTTTTTTTTTTTTTGATTTTCTCTTTATTTAACGTCGATACATACAATAGTATTTAAATAACTAATTTAAATCGACAACAAAACGTAAAACAAGGCAAACAGCGATAAAAAATAAGAAAAATAAATAAATAAATAAGTAAAGTTAAAATATGTATGGTATATCCATGCATATTTTACAGGTGCAAACATCACCTTCCCAAAATTTTATTGAGCTACGGAAGGCTTCGAGAGAAGGAGCATTCTTTGTAGCGTCAGGCACAGATATCCATAGCTTCCCTGCAATATTTGATAAAGTATTTAAGCCATAGTACGTTGTCCGACAAGTTGGTCGCCTGATCAAATTAAAGCAACGAAGGTTGTACTTGTTTTCCCTAACAGAAAATATCTCGTTCATATATAGAGGTGACAATCCATTTAAAAATTTGTAAACCTCTTTCATTAAATTCTGTAAATTGATGATGTGAATATTTTTAACATTACATAAAGATAAAAGTTCATCGTAACTGCCATTTATATCGTCCTGTATGATTCTTAGACAACGTTCATGAATACGATTGATTCGATTATTCGCAACTTTTCCACAAAACATCCATACAGACCCAGGGAGTAAAATCATTTCCCGAACGATTTTTTAAATTATTTTTTCACCACTAAAACGCATAAGACTTGTAGTTTTTAAAAATGTTTTCATTTTTGATGAGACACTGAATAAAAGAAGTTTAATCGCCGGCAAACGAAAACCCGCGATTTGCCGTAAATCCCGGGCTTGGCCCGTATAGTCGAATGTATACAAAGAAAGTACCCTGTGAGTAAACTCATTTCCAGAACGATTTTTTAAAATATTTTTTCACCACTAAAACGCATAAGACTTGTAGTTTTGAAAAACATTTTCATTTTTGATGAGACGCTGAATAAAAGAAGTTTAATCGCCGGCAAACGAAAACCCCCCATTTTCCGTAAATCTCGGCTTGGCCCGTATAGTCAAAAGTATACAAAGAAAGTACCCAGGGAGTAAACTCATTTCCCGAACGATTTTTTAAATTATTTTTTCACCACTAAAGCCCATGAGACTTGTAGTTTTTAAAAATGTTTTCATTTTTGATGAGACGCTGAATAAAAGAAGTTTAATCGCCGGCAAACGAACACCCGCGATTTCCCGTAAATCCCGGCTTGGCCCGTATAGTCAAAGTTATACAAAGAAAGTACCCAGGGAGTAAAATCATTTCCGAAACGATTTTTTAAATTATTTTTTCACCACTAAAACGCATGAGACTTGTAGTTTTCAAAAATGTTTTCATTTTTGATAAGACGCTGAATAAAAGCAGTTTAATCGCCGGCAAACGAAAATCCGCGATTTCCCGTAAATCCCGTACTCGGCCCGTATAGTCAAAAGTACACAAATAAAGTACCCAGGGAGTAAACTCATTTTCCGAACGATTTTTTAAATTATTTTTTCACCACTAAAACGCATGAGACTTGTAGTTTTTAAAAATGTTTTCATTTTTGATGAGACGCTGAATAAAAGAAGTTTAATCGCCGGCAAACGAAAACCGGCGATTTCCCGTAAATCCCGGGCTTGGCCCGTATAGTCAAAAGTATACAAAGAAAGTACCCAGGGAGTAAACTCTTTTCCCGAACGATTTTTTATATTATTTTTTTACCACTAAACGCATGAGACTTGTAGTTTTCAAAAATATTTTCATATTTGATGGAACGCTCAATAAAAGAAGTTTAATCGCCGGCAAACGAAAACCCACGATTTCCCGTAAATCCCGGGCTTGGCCCGTATAGTCAAAAGTATACAAAGAAAGTACCCTGTGAGTAAACTCATTTCCAGAACGATTTTTTAAATTATTTTTTCACCACTAAAGCCCATGAGACTTGTAGTTTTTAAAAATGTTTTCATTTTTGATGAGACGCTGAATAAAAGAAGTTTAATCGCCGGCAAACGAAAACCCGCGATTTCCCGTAAATCCCGGCTTGGCCCGTATAGTCAAAAGTATACAAAGAAAGTACCCATTTTTTTTTTTTTTTTGATTTTCTCTTTATTTAACGTCGATACATACAATAGTATTTAAATAACTAATTTAACTCGACAACAAAACGTAAAACAAGGCAAACAGCGATAAAAAATAAGAAAAATAAATAAATAAATAAGTAAAGTTAAAATATGTATGGTATATCCATGCATATTTTACAGGTGCAAACATCACCTTCCCAAAATTTTATTGAGCTACGGAAGGCTTCGAGAGAAGGAGCATTCTTTGTAGCGTCAGGCACAGATATCCATAGCTTCCCTGCAATATTTGATAAAGTATTTAAGCCATAGTACGTTGTCCGACAAGTTGGTCGCCTGATCAAATTAAAGCAACGAAGGTTGTACTTGTTTTCCCTAACAGAAAATATCTCGTTCATATATAGAGGTGACAATCCATTTAAAAATTTGTAAACCTCTTTCATTAAATTCTGTAAATTGATGATGTGAATATTTTTAACATTACATAAAGATAAAAGTTCATCGTAACTGCCATTTATATCGTCCTGTATGATTCTTAGACAACGTTCATGAATACGATTGATTCGATTATTCGCAACTTTTCCACAAAACATCCATACAGACCCAGGGAGTAAAATCATTTCCCGAACGATTTTTTAAATTATTTTTTCACCACTAAAACGCATAAGACTTGTAGTTTTTAAAAATGTTTTCATTTTTGATGAGACACTGAATAAAAGAAGTTTAATCGCCGGCAAACGAAAACCCGCGATTTGCCGTAAATCCCGGGCTTGGCCCGTATAGTCGAATGTATACAAAGAAAGTACCCTGTGAGTAAACTCATTTCCCGAACGATTTTTTAAATTATTTTTTCACCACTAAAACGCATAAGACTTGTAGTTTTTAAAAATGTTTTCATTTTTGATGAGACACTGAATAAAAGAAGTTTAATCGCCGGCAAACGAAAACCCGCGATTTGCCGTAAATCCCGGGCTTGGCCCGTATAGTCGAATGTATACAAAGAAAGTACCCTGTGAGTAAACTCATTTCCAGAACGATTTTTTAAATTATTTTTTCACCACTAAAACGCATAAGACTTGTAGTTTTGAAAAACATTTTCATTTTTGATGAGACGCTGAATAAAAGAAGTTTAATCGCCGGCAAACGAAAACCCCCGATTTTCCGTAAATCTCGGCTTGGCCCGTATAGTCAAAAGTATACAAAGAAAGTACCCAGGGAGTAAACTCATTTCCCGAACGATTTTTTAAATTATTTTTTCACCACTAAAACGCATGAGACTTGTAGTTTTCAAAAATGTTTTCATTTTTGATGAGAGGCTGAATAAAAGAAGTTTAATCGCCGGCAAACGAAAACCCGCGATTTCCCGTAAATCCCGGGCTTGGCACGTATAGTCGAATGTATACAAAGAAAGTACCCTGTGAGTAAACTCATTTCCCGAACGTTTTTTTAAATTATTTTTTCACCACTAAAACGCATAAGACTTGTAGTTTTTAAAAATGTTTTCATTTTTGATGAGACGCTGAATAAAAGAAGTTTAATCGCCGGGAAACGAAAACCCGCGATTTTCCGTAAATCCCGGGCTTGGCCCGTATAGTCAAAAGTATACAAAGAAAGTACCCAGGGAGTAAACTCTTTTCCCGAACGATTTTTTATATTATTTTTTTACCACTAAACGCATGAGACTTGTAGTTTTCAAAAATATTTTCATATTTAATGGGACGCTGAATAAAAGAAGTTTAATCGCCGGCAAACGAAGACCCGCGATTTCCCGTAAATCCCGGGCTTGGCCCGTATAGTCAAAAGTATACAAAGAAAGTACCCTGTGAGTAAACTCATTTCCAGAACGATTTTTTAAATTATTTTTTCACCACTAAAGCCCATGAGACTTGTAGGTTTTAAAAATGTTTTTATTTTTGATGAGACGCTGAATAAAAGAAGTTTAATCGCCGGCAAACGAAAACCCGCGATTTCCCGTAAATCCCGGCTTGGCCCGTATAGTCAAAAGTATACAAAGAAAGTACCCAGGGAGTAAAATCATTTCCCGAACGATTTTTTAAATTATTTTTTCACCACTAAAACGCATAAGACTTGTAGTTTTTAAAAATGTTTTCATTTTTGATGAGACACTGAATAAAAGAAGTTTAATCGCCGGCAAACGAAAACCCGCGATTTGCCGTAAATCCCGGGCTTGGCCCGTATAGTCGAATGTATACAAAGAAAGTACCCTGTGAGTAAACTCATTTCCAGAACGATTTTTGAAATTATTTTTTCACCACTAAAACGCATAAGACTTGTAGTTTTAAAAAACATTTTCATTTTTGATGAGACGCTGAATAAAAGAAGTTTAATCGCCGGCAAACGAAAACCCCCGATTTTCCGTAAATCTCGGCTTGGCCCGTATAGTCAAAAGTATACAAAGAAAGTACCCAGGGAGTAAACTCATTTCCCGAACGATTTTTTAAATTATTTTTTCACCACTAAAACGCATGAGACTTGTAGTTTTCAAAAATGTTTTCATTTTTGATGAGACGCTGAATAAAAGAAGTTTAATCGCCGGCAAACGAAAACCCGCGATTTCCCGTAAATCCCGGGCTTGGCACGTATAGTCGAATGTATACAAAGAAAGTACCCTGTGAGTAAACTCATTTCCAGAACGATTTTTTAAATTATTTTTTCACGACTAATACGCATAAGACTTGTAGTTTTTAAAAATGTTTTCATTTTTGATGAGACGCTGAATAAAAGAAGTTTAATCGCCGGCAAACGAAAACCCGCGATTTCCCGTAAATCCCGGCTTGGCCCGTATAGTCAAAAGTATACAAAGAAAGTACCCAGGGAATAAACTCATTTCCCGAACGATTTTTTAAATTATTTTTTCACCACTAAAACGCATGAGACTTGTAGTTTTCAAAAATGTTTTCATTTTTGGTGAGACGATGAATAAAAGAAATTTAATCGCCGGCAAACGAAAACCCGCGATTTCCCGTAAATCCCGGCTTGGCCCGTATAGTCAAAAGTATACAAAGAAAGTACCCATTTTTTTTTTTTTTTTGATTTTCTCTTTATTTAACGTCGATACATACAATAGTATTTAAATAACTAATTTAAGTCGACAACAAAACGTAAAACAAGGCAAACAGCGATAAAAAATAAGAAAAATAAATAAATAAATAAGTAAAGTTAAAATATGTATGGTATATCCATGCATATTTTACAGGTGCAAACATCACCTTCCCAAAATTTTATTGAGCTACGGAAGGCTTCGAGAGAAGGAGCATTCTTTGTAGCGTCAGGCACAGACATCCATAGCTTCCCTGCAATATTTGATAAAGTATTTAAGCCATAGTACGTTGTCCGACAAGTTGGTCGCCTGATCAAATTAAAGCAACGAAGGTTGTACTTGTTTTCCCTAACAGAAAATATCTCGTTCATATATAGAGGTGACAATCCATTTAAAAATTTGTAAACCTCTTTCATTAAATTCTGTAAATTGATGATGTGAATATTTTTAACATTACATAAAGATAAAAGTTCATCGTAACTGCCATTTATATCGTCCTGTATGATTCTTAGACAACGTTCATGAATACGATTGATTCGATTATTCGCAACTTTTCCACAAAACATCCATACAGACCCAGGGAGTAAAATCATTTCCCGAACGATTTTTTAAATTATTTTTTCACCACTAAAACGCATAAGACTTGTAGTTTTTAAAAATGTTTTCATTTTTGATGAGACACTGAATAAAAGAAGTTTAATCGCCGGCAAACGAAAACCCGCGATTTGCCGTAAATCCCGGGCTTGGCCCGTATAGTCGAATGTATACAAAGAAAGTACCCTGTGAGTAAACTCATTTCCAGAACGATTTTTTAAAATATTTTTTCACCACTAAAACGCATAAGACTTGTAGTTTTGAAAAACATTTTCATTTTTGATGAGACGCTGAATAAAAGAAGTTTAATCGCCGGCAAACGAAAACCCCCCATTTTCCGTAAATCTCGGCTTGGCCTGTATAGTCAAAAGTATACAAAGAAAGTACCCAGGGAGTAAACTCATTTCCCGAACGATTTTTTAAATTATTTTTTCACCACTAAAACGCATGAGACTTGTAGTTTTCAAAAATGTTTTCATTTTTGATGAGACGCTGAATAAAAGAAGTTTAATCGCCGGCAAACGAAAACCCGCGATTTCCCGTAAATCCCGGCTTGGCCCGTATAGTCAAAAGTATACAAAGAAAGTACCCAGGGAGTAAAATCATTTCCCGAACGATTTTTTAAATTATTTTTTCACCACTAAAACGCATAAGACTTGTAGTTTTTAAAAATGTTTTCATTTTTGATGAGACACTGAATAAAAGAAGTTTAATCGCCGGCAAACGAAAACCCGCGATTTGCCGTAAATCCCGGGCTTGGCCCGTATAGTCGAATGTATACAAAGAAAGTACCCTGTGAGTAAACTCATTTCCAGAACGATTTTTTAAATTATTTTTTCACCACTAAAACGCATAAGACTTGTAGTTTTGAAAAACATTTTCATTTTTGATGAGACGCTGAATAAAAGAAGTTTAATCGCCGGCAAACGAAAACCCCCGATTTTCCGTAAATCTCGGCTTGGCCCGTATAGTCAAAAGTATACAAAGAAAGTACCCAGGGAGTAAACTCATTTCCCGAACGATTTTTTAAATTATTTTTTCACCACTAAAACGCATGAGACTTGTAGTTTTCAAAAATGTTTTCATTTTTGATGAGAGGCTGAATAAAAGAAGTTTAATCGCCGGCAAACGAAAACCCGCGATTTCCCGTAAATCCCGGGCTTGGCACGTATAGTCGAATGTATACAAAGAAAGTACCCTGTGAGTAAACTCATTTCCCGAACGTTTTTTTAAATTATTTTTTCACCACTAAAACGCATAAGACTTGTAGTTTTTAAAAATGTTTTCATTTTTGATGAGACGCTGAATAAAAGAAGTTTAATCGCCGGGAAACGAAAACCCGCGATTTTCCGTAAATCCCGGGCTTGGCCCGTATAGTCAAAAGTATACAAAGAAAGTACCCAGGGAGTAAACTCTTTTCCCGAACGATTTTTTATATTATTTTTTTACCACTAAACGCATGAGACTTGTAGTTTTCAAAAATATTTTCATATTTAATGGGACGCTGAATAAAAGAAGTTTAATCGCCGGCAAACGAAGACCCGCGATTTCCCGTAAATCCCGGGCTTGGCCCGTATAGTCAAAAGTATACAAAGAAAGTACCCTGTGAGTAAACTCATTTCCAGAACGATTTTTTAAATTATTTTTTCACCACTAAAGCCCATGAGACTTGTAGGTTTTAAAAATGTTTTTATTTTTGATGAGACGCTGAATAAAAGAAGTTTAATCGCCGGCAAACGAAAACCCGCGATTTCCCGTAAATCCCGGCTTGGCCCGTATAGTCAAAAGTATACAAAGAAAGTACCCAGGGAGTAAAATCATTTCCCGAACGATTTTTTAAATTATTTTTTCACCACTAAAACGCATAAGACTTGTAGTTTTTAAAAATGTTTTCATTTTTGATGAGACACTGAATAAAAGAAGTTTAATCGCCGGCAAACGAAAACCCGCGATTTGCCGTAAATCCCGGGCTTGGCCCGTATAGTCGAATGTATACAAAGAAAGTACCCTGTGAGTAAACTCATTTCCAGAACGATTTTTTAAATTATTTTTTCACCACTAAAACGCATAAGACTTGTAGTTTTAAAAAACATTTTCATTTTTGATGAGACGCTGAATAAAAGAAGTTTAATCGCCGGCAAACGAAAACCCCCGATTTTCCGTAAATCTCGGCTTGGCCCGTATAGTCAAAAGTATACAAAGAAAGTACCCAGGGAGTAAACTCATTTCCCGAACGATTTTTTAAATTATTTTTTCACCACTAAAACGCATGAGACTTGTAGTTTTCAAAAATGTTTTCATTTTTGATGAGACGCTGAATAAAAGAAGTTTAATCGCCGGCAAACGAAAACCCGCGATTTCCCGTAAATCCCGGGCTTGGCACGTATAGTCGAATGTATACAAAGAAAGTACCCTGTGAGTAAACTCATTTCCAGAACGATTTTTTAAATTATTTTTTCACGACTAATACGCATAAGACTTGTAGTTTTTAAAAATGTTTTCATTTTTGATGAGACGCTGAATAAAAGAAGTTTAATCGCCGGCAAACGAAAACCCGCGATTTCCCGTAAATCCCGGCTTGGCCCGTATAGTCAAAAGTATACAAAGAAAGTACCCAGGGAATAAACTCATTTCCCGAACGATTTTTTAAATTATTTTTTCACCACTAAAACGCATGAGACTTGTAGTTTTCAAAAATGTTTTCATTTTTGGTGAGACGATGAATAAAAGAAATTTAATCGCCGGCAAACGAAAATCCGCGATTTCCCGTAAATCCCGGACTCGGCCCGTATAGTCAAAAGTATACAAAGAAAGTACCCAGGGAGTAAACTCATTTCCCGAACGATTTTTTAAATTATTTTTTCACCACTAAAACGCATGAGACTTGTAGTTTTCAAAAATGTTTTCATTTTTGATGAGACGCTGAATAAAAGCAGTTTAATCGCCGGCAAACGAAAATCCGCGATTTCCCGTAAATCCCGGACTCGGCCCGTTTAGTCAAAAGTATACAAATAAAGTACCCAGGGAGTAAACTCATTTCCCGAACGATTTTTTAAATTATTTTTTCACCACTAAAACGCATGAGACTTGTAGTTTTTAAAAATGTTTTCATTTTTGATGAGACGCTGACTAAAAGAAGTTTAATCGCCGGCAAACGAAAACCCGCGATTTCCCGTAAATCCCGGGCTTGGCCCGTATAGTCAAAAGTATACAAAGAAAGTACCCAGGGAGTAAACTCATTTCCCGATCGATTTTTTAAATTATTTTTTCACCACTAAAACGCATAAGACTTGCAGTTTTTAAAAATGTTTTCTTTTTTGATGAGGCGCTGAATAAAAGAAGTTTAATCGCCGGCAAACGAAAACCCGCGATTTCCCGTAAATCCCGGCTTGGCCCGTATAGTCAAAAGTATACAAAGAAAGTACCCAGGGAGTAAAATCATTTCCTGAACGATTTTTTAAATTATTTTTTCACCACTAAAACGCATGAGACTTGTAGTTTTCAAAAATTTTTTCATTTTTGATGAGACGCTGAATAAAAGCAGTTTAATCGCCGGCAAACAAAAACCTGCGATTTCCCTAAATCCCGGACTCGGCCGGTATAGTCAGAAGTATACAAAGAAAGTACCCAGGGAGTAAACTCATTTCCAGAACGATTTTTTAAATTATATTTTCCCCACTAAAACGCATAAGACTTGTAGTTTTTAAAAATGTTTTCATTTTTGATGAGACGCTGAATAAAAGAAGTTTAATCGCCGGCAAACGAAAACCCGCGATTTCCCGTAAATCCCGGGCTTGGCCCGTATAGTCGAATGCATACAAAGAAAGTACCCTGTGAGTAAACTCATTTCCAGAACGATTTTTTAAATTATTTTTTCACCACTAAAACGCATAAGACTTGTAGTTTTGAAAAATGTTTTCATTTTTGATGAGACGCTGAATAAAAGAAGTTTAATCGCCGGCAAACGAAAACCCGCGATTTCCCGTAAATTTCGGTTTGGCCCGTATAGTCAAAAGTATACAAAGAAAGTACCCAGGGAGTAAACTCATTTCCCGAACGATTTTTTAAATTATTTTTTCACCACTAAAACGCATGAGACTTGTAGTTTTCAAAAATGTTTTCATTTTTGATGAGACGCTGAATAAAAGAAGTTTAATAGCCGGCAAACGAAAACCCGCGATTTCCCGTAAATCCCGGGCTTGGCACGTATAGTCGAATGTATACAAAGAAAGTACCCTGTGAGTAAACTCATTTCCAGAACGATTTTTCAAATTATTTTTTCACCACTAAAACGCATAAGACTTGTAGTTTTTAAAAATGTTTTCATTTTTGATGAGACGCTGAATAAAAGAAGTTTAATCGCCGGCAAACGAAAACCCGTGATTTCCCGCAAATCCCGGCTTGGCCCGTATAGTCAAAAGTATACAAAGAAAGTACCCAGGGAGTGAACTCATTTCCCGAACGATTTTTTAAATTATTTTTTCACCACTAAAACGCATGAGACTTGTAGTTTTTAAAAATGTTTTCATTTTTGATGAGACGCTGAATAAAAGAAGTTTAATCGCCGGCAAACGAAAACCCGCGATTTCCCGTAAATCCCGGGCTTGGCACGTATAGTCGAATGTATACAAAGAAAGTACCCTGTGAGTAAACTCATTTCCAGAACGATTTTTCAAATTATTTTTTCACCACTAAAACGCATAAGACTTGTAGTTTTTAAAAATGTTTTCATTTTTGATGAGACGCTGAATAAAAGAAGTTTAATCGCCGGCAAACGAAAACCCGTGATTTCCCGCAAATCCCGGCTTGGCCCGTATAGTCAAAAGTATACAAAGAAAGTACCCAGGGAGTGAACTCATTTCCCGAACGATTTTTTAAATTATTTTTTCACCACTAAAACGCATGAGACTTGTAGTTTTTAAAAATGTTTTCATTTTTGATGAGACGCTGAATAAAAGAAGTTTAATCGCCGGCAAACGAAAACCCGTGATTTCCCGCAAATCCCGGCTTGGCCCGTATAGTCAAAAGTATACAAAGAAAGTACCCAGGGAGTGAACTCATTTCCAAAACGATTTTTTAAATTATTTTTTTACCACTAAAACGCATAAGACTTGTAGTTTTTAAAAATGTTTTCATTTTTGATGAGACGCTGAATAAAAGAAGTTTAATCGCCGGCAAACGAAAAACCCGAGATTTCCCGTAAATCCCGGCTTGGCCCGTATAGTCAAAAGTATACAAAGAAAGTACCCAGGGAGTAAACTCATTTCCCGAACGATTTTTTAAATTATTTTTTCACCACTAAAACGCATAAGACTTGTAGTTTTTAAAAATGTTTTCATTTTTGATGAGACGCTGAATAAAAGAAGTTTAATCGCCGACAAACGAAAACCCGCGATTTCCCGTAAATCCCGGCTTGGCCCGTATAGTCAAAAGTATACAAAGAAAGTACCCAGGGAGTAAAATCATTTCCTGAACGATTTTTTAAATTATTTTTTCACCACTAAAACGCATGAGACTTGTAGTTTTCAAAAATGTTTTCATTTTTGATGAGACGCTGAATAAAAGCAGTTTAATCGCCGGCAAACAAAAACCTGCGATTTCCCTAAATCCCGGACTCGGCCGGTATAGTCAGAAGTATACAAAGAAAGTACCCAGGGAGTAAACTCATTTCCAGAACGATTTTTTAAATTATATTTTCCCCACTAAAACGCATAAGACTTGTAGTTTTTAAAAATGTTTTCATTTTTGATGAGACGCTGAATAAAAGAAGTTTAATCGCCGGCAAACGAAAACCCGCGATTTCCCGTAAATCCCGGGCTTGGCCCGTATAGTCGAATGCATACAAAGAAAGTACCCTGTGAGTAAACTCATTTCCAGAACGATTTTTTAAATTATTTTTTCACCACTAAAACACATAAGACTTGTAGTTTTGAAAAATGTTTTCATTTTTGATGAGACGCTGAATAAAAGAAGTTTAATCGCCGGCAAACGAAAACCCGCGATTTCCCGTAAATTTCGGTTTGGCCCGTATAGTCAAAAGTATACAAAGAAAGTACCCAGGGAGTAAACTCATTTCCCGAACGATTTTTTAAATTATTTTTTCACCACTAAAACGCATGAGACTTGTAGTTTTCAAAAATGTTTTCATTTTTGATGAGACGCTGAATAAAAGAAGTTTAATCGCCGGCAAACGAAAACCCGCGATTTCCCGTAAATCCCGGGCTTGGCACGTATAGTCGAATGTATACAAAGAAAGTACCCTGTGAGTAAACTCATTTCCAGAACGATTTTTCAAATTATTTTTTCACCACTAAAACGCATAAGACTTGTAGTTTTTAAAAATGTTTTCATTTTTGATGAGACGCTGAATAAAAGAAGTTTAATCGCCGGCAAACGAAAACCCGTGATTTCCCGCAAATCCCGGCTTGGCCCGTATAGTCAAAAGTATACAAAGAAAGTACCCAGGGAGTGAACTCATTTCCCGAACGATTTTTTAAATTATTTTTTCACCACTAAAACGCATGAGACTTGTAGTTTTTAAAAATGTTTTCATTTTTGATGAGACGCTGAATAAAAGAAGTTTAATCGCCGGCAAACGAAAACCCGCGATTTCCCGTAAATCCCGGGCTTGGCACGTATAGTCGAATGTATACAAAGAAAGTACCCTGTGAGTAAACTCATTTCCAGAACGATTTTTCAAATTATTTTTTCACCACTAAAACGCATAAGACTTGTAGTTTTTAAAAATGTTTTCATTTTTGATGAGACGCTGAATAAAAGAAGTTTAATCGCCGGCAAACGAAAACCCGTGATTTCCCGCAAATCCCGGCTTGGCCCGTATAGTCAAAAGTATACAAAGAAAGTACCCAGGGAGTGAACTCATTTCCCGAACGATTTTTTAAATTATTTTTTCACCACTAAAACGCATGAGACTTGTAGTTTTTAAAAAGTGTTTTCATTTTTGATGAGACGCTGAATAAAAGAAGTTTAATCGCCGGCAAACGAAAACCCGCGATTTCCCGTAAATCCCGGGCTTGGCACGTATAGTCGAATGTATACAAAGAAAGTACCCTGTGAGTAAACTCATTTTCAGAACGATTTTTTAAATTATTTTTTCACCACTAAAACGCATAAGACTTGTAGTTTTTAAAAATGTTTTCATTTTTGATGAGACGCTGAATAAAAGAAGTTTAATCGCCGGCAAACGAAAACCCGCGATTTCCCGTAAATCCCGGCTTGGCCCGTATAGTCAAAAGTATACAAAGAAAGTACCCAGGGAGTAAACTCATTTCCCGAACGATTTTTTAAATTATTTTTTCACCACTAAAACGCATGAGACTTGTAGTTTTCAAAAATGTTTTCATTTTTGGTGAGACGATGAATAAAAGAAATTTAATCGCCGGCAAACGAAAATCCGCGATTTCCCGTAAATCCCGGACTCGGCCCGTATAGTCAAAAGTATACAAAGAAAGTACCCAGGGAGTAAACTCATTTCCCGAACGATTTTTTAAATTATTTTTTCACCACTAAAACGCATGAGACTTGTAGTTTTCAAAAATGTTTTCATTTTTGATGAGACGCTGAATAAAAGAAATTTAATCGCCGGCAAACGAAAACCCGCGATTTCCCGTAAATCCCGGGCTTGACCCGTATAGTCAAAAGTATACAAAGAAAGTACCCAGGGAGTAAACTCATTTCCCGAACGATTTTTTATATTATTTTTTTACCACTAAACGCATGAGACTTGTAGTTTTCAAAAATATTTTCATATTTGATGGGACGCTGAATAAAAGAAGTTTAATCGCCGGCAAACGAAAACCTGCGATTTCCCGTAAATCCCGGCTTGGCCCGTATAGTCAAAAGTATACAAAGAAAGTACCCAGGGAGTAAACTGATTTCCCGAACGATTTTTTAAATTATTTTTTCACCACTAAAACGCATGAGACTTGTAGTTTTCAAAAATGTTTTCATTTTTGATGAGACGCTGAATAAAAGCAGTTTAATCGCCGGCAAACGAAAATCCGCGATTTCCCGTAAATCCCGGACTCGGCCCGTTTAGTCAAAAGTATACAAATAAAGTACCCAGGGAGTAAACTCATTTCCCGAACGATTTTTTAAATTATTTTTTCACCACTAAAAGGCATGAGACTTGTAGTTTTTAAAAATGTTTTCATTTTTGATGAGACGCTGAATAAAAGAAGTTTAATCGCCGGCAAACGAAAACCCGCGATTTCCCGTAAATCCCGGGCTTGGCCCGTA
This sequence comes from Hydractinia symbiolongicarpus, assembly GCF_029227915.1. Lineage (NCBI taxonomy): Eukaryota > Metazoa > Cnidaria > Hydrozoa > Anthoathecata > Hydractiniidae > Hydractinia > Hydractinia symbiolongicarpus. The sequence goes on along the minus strand of NC_079878.1, from coordinate 33,380,977 downwards.
TAGTCAAAAGTATACAAAGAAAGTACCCAGGGAGTAAACTCTTTTCCCGAACGATTTTTTATATTATTTTTTTACCACTAAACGCATGAGACTTGTAGTTTTTAAAAATGTTTTCATTTTTGATGAGACGCTGAATAAAAGAAGTTTAATCGCCTGCAAACGAAAACCCGCGATTTCCCGTAAATCCCGGGCTTGGCCCGTATAGTCAAAAGTATACAAAGAAAGTACCCAGGGAGTAAACTCTTTTCCCGAACGATTTTTTATATTATTTTTTTACCACTAAACGCATGAGACTTGTAGTTTTCAAAATTATTTTCATATTTGATGGGACGCTGAATAAAAGAAGTTTAATCGCCGGCAAACGAAAATCCGCGATTTCCCGTAAATCCCGGACTCGGCCCGTATAGTCAAAAGTATACAAATAAAGTACCCAGGGAGTAAACTCATTTCCCGAACGATTTTTTAAATTATTTTTTCACCACTAAAACGCATGAGACTTGTAGTTTTTAAAAATGTTTTCATTTTTGATGAGACGCTGAATAAAAGAAGTTTAATCGCCGGCAAACGAAAACCCGCGATTTCCCGTAAATCCCGGGCTTGGCCCGTATAGTCAAAAGTATACAAAGAAAGTACCCAGGGAGTAAACTCTTTTCCCGAACGATTTTTTATATTATTTTTTTACCACTAAACGCATGAGACTTGTAGTTTTCAAAATTATTTTCATATTTGATGGGACGCTGAATAAAAGAAGTTTAATCGCCGGCAAACGAAAATCCGCGATTTCCCGTAAATCCCGGACTTGGCCCGTATAGTCAAAAGTATACAAAGAAAGTACCCAGGGAGTAAACTCATTTCCCGATCGATTTTTTAAATTATTTTTTCACCACTAAAACGCATAAGACTTGTAGTTTTTAAAAATGTTTTCATTTTTGATGAGACGCTGAATAAAAGAAGTTTAATCGCCGGCAAACGAAAACCCGCGATTTCCCGTAAATCCCGGCTTGGCCCGTATAGTCAAAAGTATACAAAGAAAGTACCCAGGGAGTAAAATCATTTCCCGAACGATTTTTTAAATTATTTTTTCACCACTAAAACGCATGAGACTTGTAGTTTTCAAAAATGTTTTCATTTTTGATGAGACGCTGAATAAAAGCAGTTTAATCGCCGGCAAACAAAAACCTGCGATTTCCCTAAATCCCGGACTCGGCCGGTATAGTCAGAAGTATACAAAGAAAGTACCCAGGGAGTAAACTCATTTCCAGAACGATTTTTTAAATTATATTTTCCCCACTAAAACGCATGAGACTTGTAGTTTTTAAAAATGTTTTCATTTTTGATGAGACGCTGAATAAAAGAAGTTTAATCGCCGGCAAACGAAAACCCGCGATTTCCCGTAAATCCCGGGCTTGGCCCGTATAGTCAAAAGTATAGAAAGAAAGTACCCAGGGAGTAAACTCTTTTCCCAAACGATTTTTTATATTATTTTTTTACCACTAAACGCATGAGACTTGTAGTTTTTAAAAATGTTTTCATTTTTGATGAGACGCTGAATAAAAGAAGTTTAATCGCCTGCAAACGAAAACCCGCGATTTCCCGTAAATCCCGGGCTTGGCCCGTATAGTCAAAAGTATACAAAGAAAGTACCCAGGGAGTAAACTCTTTTCCCGAACGATTTTTTATATTATTTTTTTACCACTAAACGCATGAGACTTGTAGTTTTCAAAATTATTTTCATATTTGATAGGACGCTGAATAAAAGAAGTTTAATCGCCGGCAAACGAAAACCAGCGATTTCCCGTAAATCCCGGGCTTTGCACGTATAGTCGAATGTATACAAAGAAAGTACCCTGTGAGTAAACTCATTTCCAGAACGATTTTTTAAATTATTTTTTCACCACTAAAACGCATAAGACTTGTAGTTTTTAAAAATGTTTTCATTTTTGATGAGACGCTGAATAAAAAAAGTTTAATCGCCGGCAAATGAAAACCCGTGATTTCCCGCAAATCCCGGCTTGGCCCGTATAGTCAAAAGTATACAAAGAAAGTACCCAGGGAGTAAACTCATTTCCCGAACGATTTTTTAAATTATTTTTTCACCACTAAAACGCATGAGACTTGTAGTTTTTAAAAATGTTTTCATTTTTGATGAGACGCTGAATAAAAGAAGTTTAATCGCCGGCAAACGAAAACTCGCGATTTCCCGTAAATCCCGGGCTTGGCACGTATAGTCAAATGTATACAAAGAAAGTACCCTGTGAGTAAACTCATTTTCAGAACGATTTTTTAAATTATTTTTTCACCACTAAAACGCATAAGACTTGTAGTTTTTAAAAAAATTTTCATTTTTGATGAGACGCTGAATAAAAGAAGTTTAATCGCCGGCAAACAAAAACCCGCGATTTCCCGAAAATCCCGGTTTGGCCCGTATAGTCAATAGTATACAAAGAAAGTACCCAGGGAGTAAACTCATTTCCCGAACGATTTTTTAAATTATTTTTTCACCACTAAAACGCCTGAGACTTGTAGTTTTCAAAAATGTTTTCATTTTTGATGAGACCCTGAATAAAAGCAGTTTAATCGCCGGCAAACGAAAATCCGCGATTTCCCGTAAATCCCGGACTCAGCCCGTATAGTCAAAAGTATACAAATAAAGTACCCAGGGAGTAAACTCATTTCCCGAACGATTTTTTAAATTATTTTTCCACCACTAAAACGCATGAGACTTGTAGTTTTGAAAAATGTTTTCATTTTTGATGAGACGCTGAATAAAAGAAGTTTAATCGCCGGCAAACGAAAACCCGCGATTTCCCGTAAATTTCGGTTTGGCCCGTATAGTCAAAAGTATACAAAGAAAGTACCCAGGGAGTAAACTCATTTCCCGAACGATTTTTTAAATTATTTTTTCACCACTAAAACGCATAAGACTTGTAGTTTTTAAAAAATTTTTCATTTTTGATGAGACGCTGAATAAAAGAAGTTTAATCGCCGGCAAACAAAAACCCGCGATTTCCCGTAAATCCCGGTTTGGCCCGTATAGTCAATAGTATACAAAGAAAGTACCCAGGGAGTAAACTCATTTCCCGAACGATTTTTTAAATTATTTTTTCACCACTAAAACGCCTGAGACTTGTAGTTTTCAAAAATGTTTTCATTTTTGATGAGACGCTGAATAAAAGCAGTTTAATCGCCGGCAAACGAAAATCCGCGATTTCCCGTAAATCCCGGACTCAGCCCGTATAGTCAAAAGTATACAAATAAAGTACCCAGGGAGTAAACTCATTTCCCGAACGATTTTTTAAATTATTTTTTCACCACTAAAACGCATGAGACTTGTAGTTTTGAAAAATGTTTTCATTTTTGATGAGACGCTGAATAAAAGAAGTTTAATCGCCGGCAAACGAAAACCCGCGATTTCCCGTAAATTTCGGTTTGGCCCGTATATTCAAAAGTATACAAAGAAAGTACCCAGGGAGTAAACTCATTTCCCGAACGATTTTTTAAATTATTTTTTCACCACTAAAACGCATGAGACTTGTAGTTTTCAAAAATGTTTTCATTTTTGATGAGCGCTGAATAAAAGAAGTTTTATCGCCGGCAAACGAAAATCCGCGATTTCCCGTAAATCCCGGGCTTGGCACGTATAGTCGAATGTATACAAAGAAAGTACCCTGTGAGTAAACTCATTTCCAGAACGATTTTTTAAATTATTTTTTCACCACTAAAACGCCTGAGACTTGTAGTTTTTAAAAAATTTTTCATTTTTGATGAGACGCTGAATAAAAGAAGTTTAATCGCCGGCAAACAAAAACCCGCGATTTCCCGAAAATCCCGGTTTGGCCCGTATAGTCAATAGTATACAAAGAAAGTACCCAGGGAGTAAACTCATTTCCCGAACGATTTTTTAAATTATTTTTTCACCACTAAAACGCCTGAGACTTGTAGTTTTCAAAAATGTTTTCATTTTTGATGAGACGCTGAATAAAAGCAGTTTAATCGCCGGCAAACGAAAATCCGCGATTTCCCGTAAATCCCGGACTCAGCCCGTATAGTCAAAAGTATACAAATAAAGTACCCAGGGAGTAAACTCATTTCCCGAACGATTTTTTAAATTATTTTTTCACCACTAAAACGCATGAGACTTGTAGTTTTGAAAAATGTTTTCATTTTTGATGAGACGCTGAATAAAAGAAGTTTAATCGCCGGCAAACGAAAACCCGCGATTTCCCGTAAATTTCGGTTTGGCCCGTATAGTCAAAAGTATACAAAGAAAGTACCCAGGGAGTAAACTCATTTCCCGAACGATTTTTTAAATTATTTTTTCACCACTAAAACGCATAAGACTTGTAGTTTTTAAAAAATTTTTCATTTTTGATGAGACGCTGAATAAAAGAAGTTTAATCGCCGGCAAACAAAAACCCGCGATTTCCCGTAAATCCCGGTTTGGCCCGTATAGTCAATAGTATACAAAGAAAGTACCCAGGGAGTAAACTCATTTCCCGAACGATTTTTTAAATTATTTTTTCACCACTAAAACGCCTGAGACTTGTAGTTTTCAAAAATGTTTTCATTTTTGATGAGACGCTGAATAAAAGCAGTTTAATCGCCGGCAAACGAAAATCCGCGATTTCCCGTAAATCTCGGACTCAGCCCGTATAGTCAAAAGTATACAAATAAAGTACCCAGGGAGTAAACTCATTTCCCGAACGATTTTTTAAATTATTTTTTCACCACTAAAACGCATGAGACTTGTAGTTTTGAAAAATGTTTTCATTTTTGATGAGACGCTGAATAAAAGAAGTTTAATCGCCGGCAAACGAAAACCCGCGATTTCCCGTAAATTTCGGTTTGGCCCGTATAGTCAAAAGTATACAAAGAAAGTACCCAGGGAGTAAACTCATTTCCCGAACGATTTTTTAAATTATTTTTTCACCACTAAAACGCATGAGACTTGTAGTTTTCAAAAATGTTTTCATTTTTGATGAGCGCTGAATAAAAGAAGTTTAATCGCCGGCAAACGAAAATCCGCGATTTCCCGTAAATCCCGGGCTTGGCACGTATAGTCGAATGTATACAAAGAAAGTACCCTGTGAGTAAACTCATTTCCAGAACGATTTTTTAAATTATTTTTTCACCACTAAAACGCCTGAGACTTGTAGTTTTCAAAAATGTTTTCATTTTTGATGAGACGCTGAATAAAAGCAGTTTAATCGCCGGCAAACGAAAATCCGCGATTTCCCGTAAATCCCGGACTCAGCCCGTATAGTCAAAAGTATACAAATAAAGTACCCAGGGAGTAAACTCATTTCCCGAACGATTTTTTAAATTATTTTTTCACCACTAAAACGCATGAGACTTGTAGTTTTTAAAAATGTTTTCATTTTTGATGAGACGCTGAATAAAAGAAGTTTAATCGCCGGCAAACGAAAACCCGCGATTTCCCGTAAATCCCGGGCTTGGCCCGTATAGTAAAAATTATACAAAGAAAGTACCCAGGGAGTAAACTCTTTTCCCGAACGATTTTTTATATTATTTTTTTACCACTAAACGCATGAGACTTGTAGTTTTCAAAAATATTTTCATATTTGATGGGACGCTGAATAAAAGAAGTTTAATCGCCGGCAAACGAAAATCCGCGATTTCCCGTAAATCCCGGACTCGGCCGGTATAGTCAAAAGTATACAATGAAAGTACCAAGGGAGTAAACTCATTTCCCGATCGATTTTTTAAATTATTTTTTCACCACTAAAACGCATAAGACTTGTAGTTTTTAAAAACGTTTTCATATTTGATGAGACGCTGAATAAAAGAAGTTTAATCGCGGGCAAACGAAAACCCGCGATTTCCCGTAAATCCCGGCTTGGCCCGTATAGTCAAAAGTATACAAAGAAAGTACCCAGGGAGTAAACTCATTTCCCGAACGATTTTTTAAATTATTTTTTCACCACTAAAACGCATGAGACTTGTACTTTTCAAAAATGTTTTCATTTTTGATGAGAGGTTGAATAAAAGAAGTTTAATCGCCGGCAAACGAAAACCCGCGATTTGCCGTAAATCCCGGGCTTGGCACGTATAGTCGAATGTATACAAAGAAAGTACCTTGTGAGTAAACTCATTTCCAGAACGATTTTATAAATTATTTTTTCACCACTAAAACGCATGAGACTTGTAGTTTTCAAAAATATTTTCATTTTTGGTGAGACGCTGAATAAAAGCAGTTTAATCGCCGGCAAACGAAAACCTGCGATTTCCCTAAATCCCGGACTCGGCCCGTATAGTCAAAAGTATACAAAGAAAGTACCCAGGGAGTAAACTCATTTCCAGAACGATTTTTTAAATAATTTTTTCACCACTAAAACGCATAAGACTTGTAGTTTTTAAAAGTGTTTTAATTTTTGATGAGACGCTGAATAAAAGAAGTTTAATCGCCGGCAAACGAAAACCCGCGATTTCCCGTAAATCCCGGGCTTGGCCCGTATAGTCAAAAGTATACAAAGAAAGCACCCAGGGAGTAAACTCATTTCCCGAACGATTTTTTATATTATTTTTTTACCACTAAACGCATGAGACTTGTAGTTTTCAAAAATATTTTCATATTTGATGGGACGCTGAATAAAAGAAGTTTAATCGCCGGCAAACGAAAACCCGCGATTTCCCGTAAATCCCGGCTTGGCCTGTATAGTCAAAATATACAAAGAAAGTACCCAGGGAGTAAAATCATTTCCGGAACGATTTTTTAAATTATTTTTTCACCACTAAAACGCATGAGACTTGTAGTTTTCAAAAATGTTTTCATTTTTGATGAGACGCTGAATAAAAGCAGTTTAATCGCCGGCAAACAAAAACCCGCGATTTCCCGTAAATCCCGGGCTTGGCACGTATAGTCGAATGTATACAAAGAAAGTACCCTGTGAGTAAACTCATTTCCAGAACGATTTTTTAAATTATTTTTTCACCACTAAAGCCCATGAGACTTGTAGTTTTTAAAAATGTTTTCATTTTTAATGAGACGCTGAATAAAAGAAATTTTATCGCCGGCAAACGAAAACCCGCGATTTCCCGTAAATCCCGGCTTGGCCCGTATAGTCAAAAGTATACAAAGAAAGTACCCAGGGAGTAAAATCATTTCCCGAACGATTTTTTAAATTATTTTTTCACCACTAAAACGCATGAGACTTGTAGTTTTCCAAAATGTTTTTATTTTTGATGAGACGCTGAATAAAAGAAGTTTAATCGCCGGCAAACGAAAACCCGCGATTTCCCGTAAATCCCGGACTTGGCCCGTTTAGTCAAAAGTATACAAAGAAAGTACCCAGGGAGTAAACTCATTTCCCGAACGATTTTTTAAATTTTTTTTTCACCACTAAAACGCATGAGACTTGTAGTTTTCCAAAATGTTTTTATTTTTGATGAGACGCTCAATAAAAGAAGTTTAATCGCCGGCAAACGAAAACCCGCGATTTCCCGTAAATCCCGGCTTGGCCCGTATAGTCAAAAGTATACAAAGAAAGCACCCAGGGAGTAAACTCATTTCCCGAACGATTTTTTATGTTATTTTTTTACCACTAAACGCATGAGACTTGTAGTTTTCAAAAATATTTTCATATTTGATGGGACGCTGAATAAAAGAAGTTTAATTGCCGGCAAACGAAAACCCGCGATTTCCCGTAAATCCCGGACTCGGCCCGTATAGTCAAAAGTATACAAATAAAGTACCCAGGGAGTAAACTCATTTCCAGAACGATTTTTTAAATTATTTTTTCACCACTAAAACGCATGAGTCTTGTACTTTTCAAAAATGTTTTCATTTTTGATGAGACGCTGAATAAAAGAAGTTTGATCGCCGGCAAACGAAAACCCGCGATTTCCCGTAAATCCCGGGCTTGGCACGTATAGTCGAATGTATACAAAGAAAGTACCTTGTGAGTAAACTCATTTCCAGAACGATTTTATAAATTATTTTTTCATCACTAAAGCCCATGAGACTTGTAGTTTATAAAAATGTTTTCATTTTTAATGAGACGCTGAATAAAAGAAGTTTAATCGCCGGCAAACAAAAACCCGCGATTTCCCGTAAATCCCGGCTTGGCCCGTATAGTCAAAAGTATACAAAGAAAGCACCCAGGGAGTAAACTCATTTCCCGAACGATTTTTTATGTTATTTTTTTACCACTAAACGCATGAGACTTGTAGTTTTCAAAAATATTTTCATATTTGATGGGACGCTGAATAAAAGAAGTTTAATTGCCGGCAAACGAAAACCCGCGATTTCCCGTAAATCCCGGACTCGGCCCGTATAGTCAAAAGTATACAAATAAAGTACCCAGGGAGTAAACTCATTTCCAGAACGATTTTTTAAATTATTTTTTCACCACTAAAACGCATGAGTCTTGTACTTTTCAAAAATGTTTTCATTTTTGATGAGACGCTGAATAAAAGAAGTTTGATCGCCGGCAAACGAAAACCCGCGATTTCCCGTAAATCCCGGGCTTGGCACGTATAGTCGAATGTATACAAAGAAAGTACCTTGTGAGTAAACTCATTTCCAGAACGATTTTATAAATTATTTTTTCATCACTAAAGCCCATGAGACTTGTAGTTTATAAAAATGTTTTCATTTTTAATGAGACGCTGAATAAAAGAAGTTTAATCGCCGGCAAACAAAAACCCGCGATTTCCCGTAAATCCCGGCTTGGCCCGTATAGTCAAAAGTATACAAAGAAAGTACCCAGGGAGTAAAATCATTTCCCGAACGATTTTTTAAATTATTTTTTCACCACTAAAATGCATGAGACTTGTAGTTTTTAAAAATGTTTTCATTTTTGATGAGACGCTGAATAAAAGAAGTTTAATCGCCGGCAAACGAAAACCCGCGATTTCCCGTAAATCCCGGGTTGGCCCGTATAGTCAAAAGTATACAAAGAAAGTACCCAGGGAGTAAACTTATTTCCCGAACGATTTTTTAAATTATTTTTTCACCACTAAAACGCATGAGACTTGTAGTTTTCAAAAATGTTTTCATTTTTGGTGAGACGCTGAATAAAAGCAGTTTAATCGCCGGCAAACGAAAACCTGCGATTTCCCTAAATCCCGGACTCGGCCCGTATAGTCAAAAGTATACAAAGAAAGTACCCAGGGAGTAAACTCATTTCCAGAACGATTTTTTAAATAATTTTTTCACCACTAAAACGCATAAGACTTGTAGTTTTTAAAAGTGTTTTCATTTTTGATGAGACGCTGAATAAAAGAAGTTTAATCGCCGGCAAACGAAAACCCGCGATTTCCCGTAAATCCCGGGCTTGGCCCGTATAGTCAAAAGTATACAAAGAAAGCACCCAGGGAGTAAACTCATTTCCCGAACGATTTTTTATATTATTTTTTTACCACTAAACGCATGAGACTTGTAGTTTTCAAAAATATTTTCATATTTGATGGGACGCTGAATAAAAGAAGTTTAATCGCCGGCAAACGAAAACCCGCGATTTCCCGTAAATCCCGGCTTGGCCCGTATAGTCAAAATATGCAAAGAAAGTACCCAGGGAGTAAAATCATTTCCGGAACGATTTTTTAAATTATTTTTTCACCACTAAAACGCATGAGACTTGTAGTTTTCAAAAATGTTTTCATTTTTGATGAGACGCTGAATAAAAGCAGTTTAATCGCCGGCAAACAAAAACCCGCGATTTCCCGTAAATCCCGGGCTTGGCACGTATAGTCGAATGTATACAAAGAAAGTACCCTGTGAGTAAACTCATTTCCAGAACGATTTTTTAAATTATTTTTTCACCACTAAAGCCCATGAGACTTGTAGTTTTTAAAAATGTTTTCATTTTTAATGAGACGCTGAATAAAAGAAGTTTTATCGCCGGCAAACGAAAACCCGCGATTTCCCGTAAATCCCGGCTTGGCCCGTGTAGTCAAAAGTATACAAAGAAAGTACCCAGGGAGTAAAATCATTTCCCGAACGATTTTTTAAATAATTTTTTCACCACTAAAACGCATAAGACTTGTAGTTTTTAAAAGTGTTTTCATTTTTGATGAGACGCTGAATAAAAGAAGTTTAATCGCCGGCAAACGAAAACCCGCGATTTCCCGTAAATCCCGGGCTTGGCCCGTATAGTCGAATGTATACAAAGAAAGTACCCTGTGATTAAACTCATTTCCAGAACGATTTTTTAAATTATTTTTTCACCACTACAACGCATGAGACTTGTAGTTTTTAAAAATGTTTTTATTTTTGATGAAACGCTGAATAAAAGAAGTTTAATCGCCGGCAAACGAAAACCCGCCATTTCCCGTAAACCCCGGACTCGGCCCGTATAGTCAAAAGTATACAAAGAAAGTACCCAGGGTGTAAACTCATTTCCCGAACGATTTTTTAAATTATTTTTTCACCACTAAAACGCATGAGACTTGTAGTTTTCAAAAATGTTTTCATTTTTGATGAGACGCTGAATAAAAGCAGTTTAATCGCCGGCATACGAAAATCTGCGATTTCCCGTAAATCCCGGAGTCGGCCCGTATAGTCAAAAGTATACAAATAAAGTACCCAGGGAGTAAACTCATTTCCAGAACGCTTTTTTAAATTATTTTTTCACCACTAAAACGCATGAGACTTGTAGTTTTTAAATTTGTTTTCATTTTTGATGAGACGCTGAATAAAATAAGTTTAATCGCCGGCAAACGAAAACCCGCGATTTCCCGTAAATCCCGGGCTTGGCCCGTATAGTCAAAAGTATACAAAGAAAGTACCCAGGGAGTAAACTCTTTTCCCGAACGATTTTTTATATTGTTTTTTTACCACTAAACGCATGAGACTTGTAGTTTTCAAAAATATTTTCATATTTGATGGGACGCTGAATAAAAGAAGTTTAATCGCCAGCAAACGAAAATCCGCGATTTCCCGTAAATCCCGGACTCGGCCCGTATAGTCAAAAGTATACAAAGAAAGTACCCAGGGAGTAAACTGATTTCCCGATCGATTTTTTAAATTATTTTTTCACCACTAAAACGCATAAGACTTGTAGTTTTCAAAAATGTTTTCATTTTTGATGAGACGCTGAATAAAAGAAGTTTAATCGCCGGCAAACGAAAACCCGCGATTTCCCGTAAATCCCGGGCTTGGCACGTATAGTCGAATGTATTAAAAGAAAGTACCCTGTGAGTACACTCATTTCCAGAACGATTTTTTAAATTATTTTTTCACCACTAAAACGCATAAGACTTGTAGTTTTGAAAAATATTTTCATTTTTGATGAGACGCTGAATAAAAGAAGTTTAATCGCCGGCAAACGAAAACCCGCGATTTCCCGTAAATCCGGGGCTTGGCCCGTATAGTCGAATGTATACAAAGAAAGTACCCAGGGAGTAAACTCATTTCCTGAACGATTTTTTAAATTATTTTTTCACCACTAAAACGCATGAGACTTGTAGTTTTCAAAAATGTTTTCATTTTTGATGAGACGCTGAATAAAAGAAGTTTAATCGCCGGCAAACGAAAACCCGCGATTTCCCGTAAATCCCGGGCTTGGCACGTATAGTCGAATGTATACAAAGAAAGTACCCTGTGAGTAAACTCATTTCCAGAACGATTTTTTAAATTATTTTTTCACCACTAAAACGCATAAGACTTGTAGTTTTTAAAAATGTTTTCATTTTTGATGAGACGCTGAATAAAAGAAGTTTAATCGCCGGCAAACGAAAACCCGCGATTTCCCGTAAATCCCGGCTTGGCCCGTATAGTCAAAAGTATACAAAGAAAGTACCCAGGGAGTAAACTCATTTCCCGAACGATTTTTTAAATTATTTTTTCACCACTAAAACGCATGAGACTTGTAGTTTTTAAAAATGTTTTCATTTTTGATGAGACGCAGAATAAAAGAAGTTTAATCGCCGGCAAACGAAAACCCGCGATTTCTCGTAAATCCCGGGCTTGGCACGTATAGTCAAATGTATACAAAGAAAGTACCCTGTGAGTAAACTCATTTCCAGAACGATTTTTTAAATTATTTTTTCACCACTAATACGCATAAGACTTGTAGTTTTTAAAAATGTTTTCATTTTTGATGAGACGCTGAATAAAAGAAGTTTAATCGCCGGCAAACGAAAACCCGTGATTTCCCGTAAACCCCGGCTTGGCCCGTATAGTCAAAAGTATACAAAGAAAGTACCCAGGGAGTAAACTCATTTCCCGAACGATTTTTTAAATTATTTTTTCACCACTAAAACGCATGAGACTTGTAGTTTTCAAAAATATTTTCATTTTTGGTGAAACGATGAATAAAAGAAATTTAATCGCCGGCAAACGAAAATCCGCGATTTCCCGTAAATCCCGGACTCGGCCCGTATAGTCAAAAGTATACAAAGAAAGTACCCAGGGAATAAACTCATTTCCCGAACGATTTTTTAAATTATTTTTTCACCACTAAAACGCATAAGACTTGTAGTTTTCAAAAATGTTTTCATTCTTGATGAGACGCTGAATAAAAGAAGTTTAATCGCCGGCAAACGAAAACCCGCGATTTCTCGTAAATCCCAGGCTTGGCCCGTATAGTCAAAAGTATACAAAGAAAGTACCCAGGGAGTAAACTCATTTCCCGAACGATTTTTTATATTATTTTTTTACCACTAAACGCATGAGACTTGTAGTTTTCAAAAATATTTTCATATTTGATGGGACGCTGAATAAAAGAAGTTTAATCGCCGGCAAACGAAAACCCGCGATTTCCCGTAAATCTCGGCTTGGCCCGTATAGTCAAAAGTATCGAAAGAAAGTACCCAGGGAGTAAACTCTTTTCCCGAACGATTTTTTATATTATTTTTTTACCACTAAACGCATGAGACTTGTAGTTTTCAAAAATATTTTCATATTTGATGGGACGCTGAATAAAAGAAGTTTAATCGCCGGCAAACGAAAATCCGCGATTTCCCGTAATTCCTGGACTCGGCCCGTATAGTCAAAAGTATACAAAGAAAGTACCCAGGGAGTAAACTCATTTCCCGATCGACTTTTTAAATTATTTTTTCACCACTAAAACGCATAAGACTTGTAGTTTTCAAAAATGTTTTCATTTTTGATGAGACGCTGAATAAAAGAAGTTTAATCGCCGGCAAACGAAAACCCGCGATTTCCCGTAAATCCCGGGCTTGGCACGTATAGTCGAATGTATAAAAAGAAAGTACCCTGTGAGTAAACTCATTTCCAGAACGATTTTTTAAATTATTTTTTCACCACTAAAGCCCATGAGACTTGTAGTTTTTAAAAATGTTTTCATTTTTGATGAGACGCGGAATAAAAGAAGTTTAATCGCCGGCAAACGAAAACCCGCGATTTTCCGTAAATGCCGGCTTGGCCCGTATAGTCAAAAGTATACAAAGAAAGTACCCATGGAGTAAAATCATTTCCCGAACGATTTTTTAAATTATTTTTTCACCACTAAAACGCATAAGACTTTTAGTTTTTAAAAATGTTTTCATTTTTGATGAGACGCTGAATAAAAGAAGTTTAATCGCCGGCAAACGAAAACCCGCGATTTCCCGTTAATCCCGGGCTTGGCCCGTATAGTCGAATGTATACAAAGAAAGTACCCTGTGAGTAAACTCATTTCCAGAACGATTTTTTAAATTATTTTTTCACCACTAAAACGCATAAGACTTGTAGTTTTGAAAAATATTTTCATTTTTGAGGAAAGGCTGAATAAAAGAAGTTTAATCGCCGGCAAACGAAAACCCGCGATTTCCCGTAAATCTCGGCTTGGCCCGTATAGTCAAAAGTATACAAAGAAAGTACCCAGGGAGTAAACTTATTTCCCGAACGATTTTTTAAATTATTTTTTCACCACTAAAACGCATGAGACTTGTAGTTTTCAAAAATGTTTTCATTTTTGATGAGACGCTGAATAAAAGAAGTTTAATCGCCGGCAAACGAAAACCCGCGATTTCCCGTAAATCCGGGGCTTGGCACGTATAGTCGAATGTATACAAAGAAAGTACCCTGTGAGTAAACTCATTTCCAGAACGATTTTTAAAATTATTTTTTCACCACTAATACGCATAAGACTTGTAGTTTTTAAAAATGTTTTCATTTTTGATGAGACGCTGAATAAAAGAAGTTTAATCGCCGGCAAACGAAAACCCGTGATTTCCCGTAAATCCCGGCTTGGCCCGTATAGTCAAAAGTATACAAAGAAAGTACCCAGGGAGTAAACTCATTTCCCGAACGATTTTTTAAATTATTTTTTCACCACTAAAACGCATGAGACTTGTAGTTTTCAAAAATGTTTTCATTTTTGGTGAGACGATGAATAAAAGAAATTTAATCGCCGGCAAACGAAAACCCGCGATTTCCCGTAAATCCCGGGCTTGGCACGTATAGTCGAATGTATACAAAGAAAGTACCCTGTGAGTAAACTCATTTCAAGAACGATTTTTTAAATTATTTTTTCACCACTAAAACGCATAAGACTTGTAGTTTTTAAAAATGTTTTCATTTTTGATGAGACGCTGAATAAAAGATGTTTAATCGCCGGCAAACAAAAACCCGCGATTTCCCGTAAATCCCGGCTTGGCCCGTATAGTCAAAAGTATACAAAGAAAGTACCCAGGGAGTAAACTCATTTCCCGAACGATTTTTTAAATTATTTTTTCACCACTAAAACGCATGAGACTTGTAGTTTTCAAAAATGTTTTCATTTTTGATGAGACGCTGAATAAAAGCAGTTTAATCGCCGGCAAAAGAAAACCTGCGATTTCCCTAAATCCCGGACTCGGCCCGTATAGTCAAAAGTATACAAAGAAAGTACCCAGGGAGTAAACTCATTTCCAGAACGATTTTTTAATTTATTTTTTCCCCACTAAAACGCATAAGACTTGTAGTTTTTAAAAATGTTTTCATTTTTGATGAGACGCTGAATAAAAGAAGTTTAATCGCCGGCAAACGAAAACCCGCGATTTCCCGTAAATCCCGGGCTTGGCCCGCATAGTCAAAAGTATACAAAGAAAGTACCCAGGGAGTAAACTCATTTCCCGAACGATTTTTTATATTATTTTTTTACCACTAAACGCATGAGACTTGTAGTTTTCAAAAATGTTTTCATATTTGATGGGACGCTGAATAAAAGAAGTTTAATCGCCGGTAAACGAAAATCCGCAATTTCCCGTAAATCCCGGCTTGGCCCGTATAGTCAAAAGTATACAAAGAAAGTACCCAGGGAGTAAACTCATTTCCCAAACGATTTTTTAAATTATTTTTTCACCACTAAAACGAATGAGACTTGTAGTTTTCAAAAATGTTTTCATTTTTGATGAGACGCTGAATAAAAGCAGTTTAATCGCCGGCAAACGAAAACCTGCGATTTCCCTAAATCCCGGACTCGGCCCGTATAGTCAAAAGTATACAAAGAAAGTACCCAGGGAGTAAACTCATTTCCAGAACGATTTTTTAAATTATTTTTTCACCACTAAAACGCATAAGACTTGTAGTTTTTAAAAATGTTTTCATTTTTGATGAGACGCTGAATAAAAGAAGTTTAATCGCCGGCAAACGAAAACTCGCGATTTCCCGTAAATCCCGGGCTTGGCCCGCATAGTCAAAAGTATACAAAGAAAGTACCCACGGAGTAAACTCATTTCCCGAACGATTTTTTATATTATTTTTTTACCACTAAACGCATGAGACTTGTAGTTTTCAAAAATATTTTCATATTTGATGGGACGCTGAATAAAAGAACTTTAATCGCCGGTAAACGAAAATCCGCGATTTCCCGTAAATCCCGGACTCGGCCCGTATAGTCAAAAGTATACAAAGAAAGTACCCAGGGAGTAAACTCATTTCCCGAACGCTTTTTTAAATTATTTTTTCACCACTAAAACGCATGAGACTTGTAGTTTTCAAAAATGTTTTCATTTTTGATGAGACGCTGAATAAAAGAAGTTTAATCGCCGGCAAACGAAAACCCGCGATTTCCCGTAAATCCCGGGCTTGGCACGTATAGTCGAATGTATAAAAAGAAAGTACCCTGTGAGTAAACTCATTTCAAGAACGATTTTTTAAATTATTTTTTCACCACTAAAACGCATAAGACTTGTAGTTTTTAAAAATGTTTTCATTTTTGATGAGACGCTGAATAAAAGATGTTTAATCGCCGGCAAACAAAAACCCGCGATTTCCCGTAAATCCCGGCTTGGCCCGTATAGTCAAAAGTATACAAAGAAAGTACCCAGGGAGTAAACTCATTTCCCGAACGATTTTTTAAATTATTTTTTCACCACTAAAACGCATGAGACTTGTAGTTTTCAAAAATGTTTTCATTTTTGATGAGACGCTGAATAAAAGCAGTTTAATCGCCGGCAAACGAAAATCCGCGATTTCCCGTAAATCCCGGACTCGGCCGGTATAGTCAAAAGTATACAAAGAAAGTACCCAGGGAGTAAACTCATTTCCAGAACGATTTTTTAATTTATTTTTTCACCACTAAAACGCATAAGACTTGTAGTTTTTAAAAATGTTTTCATTTTTGATGAGACGCTGAATAAAAGAAGTTTAATCGCCGGCAAACGAAAACCCGCGATTTCCCGTAAATCCCGGGCTTGGCCCGCATAGTCAAAAGTATACAAAGAAAGTACCCAGGGAGTAAACTCATTTCCCGAACGATTTTTTATATTATTTTTTTACCACTAAACGCATGAGACTTGTAGTTTTCAAAAATGTTTTCATATTTGATGGGACGCTGAATAAAAGAAGTTTAATCGCCGGTAAACGAAAATCCGCAATTTCCCGTAAATCCCGGCTTGGCCCGTATAGTCAAAAGTATACAAAGAAAGTACCCAGGGAGTAAACTCATTTCCCAAACGATTTTTTAAATTATTTTTTCACCACTAAAACGAATGAGACTTGTAGTTTTCAAAAATGTTTTCATTTTTGATGAGACGCTGAATAAAAGCAGTTTAATCGCCGGCAAACGAAAACCTGCGATTTCCCTAAATCCCGGACTCGGCCCGTATAGTCAAAAGTATACAAAGAAAGTACCCAGGGAGTAAACTCATTTCCAGAACGATTTTTTAAATTATTTTTTCACCACTAAAACGCATAAGACTTGTAGTTTTTAAAAATGTTTTCATTTTTGATGAGACGCTGAATAAAAGAAGTTTAATCGCCGGCAAACGAAAACTCGCGATTTCCCGTAAATCCCGGGCTTGGCCCGCATAGTCAAAAGTATACAAAGAAAGTACCCACGGAGTAAACTCATTTCCCGAACGATTTTTTATATTATTTTTTTACCACTAAACGCATGAGACTTGTAGTTTTCAAAAATGTTTTCATTTTTGATGAGACGCTGAATAAAAGAAGTTTAATCGCCGGCAAACAAAAACCCGCGATTTCCCGTAAATCCCGACTTGGCCCGTATAGTCAAAAGTATACAAAGAAAGTATCCAGGGAGTAAACTCATTTTCCGAACGATTTTTTATATTATTTCTTTACCACTAAACGCATGAGACTTGTAGTTTTCAAAAATATTTTCATATTTGATGGGACGCTGAATAAAAGAAGTTTAATCGCCGGCAAACGAAAATCCGCGATTTCCCGTAAATCCCGGACTCGGCCGGTATAGTCAAAAGTATACAAAGAAAGTTCCCAGGGAGTAAACTTATTTCCCGAACGATTTTTTAAATTATTTTTTCACCACTAAAACGCATGAGACTTGTAGTTTTCAAAAATGTTTTCATTTTTGATGAGACGCTGAATAAAAGAAGTTTAATCGCCGGCAAACGAAAACCCGCGATTTCCCGTAAATCCCGGCTTGGCCCGTATAGTCAAAAGTATACAAAGAAAGTACCCAGGGAGTAAACTCATTTCCCGAACGATTTTTTAAATTATTTTTTCACCACTAAAACGCATGAGACTTGTAGTTTTCAAAAATGTTTTCATTTTTGATGAGACGCTGAATAAAAGAAGTTTAATCGCCGGCAAACGAAAATCCGCGATTTCCCGTAAATCCCGGCTTGGCCCGTATAGTCAAAAGTATACAAAGAAAGTACCCAGGGAGTAAACTCATTTCCCAAACGATTTTTTATATTATTTTTTTACCACTAAACGCATGAGACTTGTAGTTTTCAAAAATGTTTTCATATTTGATGGGACGCTGAATAAAAGAAGTTTAATCGCCGGTAAACGAAAATCCGCAATTTCCCGTAAATCCCGGCTTGGCCCGTATAGTCAAAAGTATACAAAGAAAGTACCCAGGGAGTAAACTCATTTCCCAAACGATTTTTTAAATTAGTTTTTCACCACTAAAACGAATGAGACTTGTAGTTTTCAAAAATGTTTTCATTTTTGATGAGACGCTGAATAAAAGCAGTTTAATCGCCGGCAAACGAAAACCTGCGATTTCCCTAAATACCGGACTCGGCCCGTATAGTCAAAAGTATACAAAGAAAGTACCCAGGGAGTAAACTCATTTCCAGAACGATTTTTTAAATTATTTTTTCACCACTAAAACGCATAAGACTTGTAGTTTTTAAAAATGTTTTCATTTTTAATGAGACGCTGAATAAAAGAAGTTTAATCGCCGGCAAACGAAAACTCGCGATTTCCCGTAAATCCCGGGCTTGGCCCGCATAGTCAAAAGTATACAAAGAAAGTACCCACGGAGTAAACTCATTTCCCGAACGATTTTTTATATTATTTTTTTACCACTAAACGCATGAGACTTGTAGTTTTCAAAAATATTTTCATATTTGATGGGACGCTGAATAAAAGAACTTTAATCGCCGGTAAACGAAAATCCGCGATTTCCCGTAAATCCCGGACTCGGCCCGTATAGTCAAAAGTATACAAAGAAAGTACCCAGGGAGTAAACTCATTTCCCGAACGATTTTTTAAATTATTTTTTCACCACTAAAACGCATGAGACTTGTAGTTTTCAAACATGTTTTCATTTTTGATGAGACGCTGAATAAAAGAAGTTTAATTGCCGGCAAACGAAAATCCGCGATTTCCAGTAAATCCCGGGCTTGGCACGTATAGTCGAATGTATACAAAGAAAGTACCCTGTGAGTAAACTCATTTCCAGAACGATTTTTTAAATTATTTTTTCACCACTAAAACGCATAAGACTTGTAGTTTTTAAAAATGTTTTCATTTTTGATGAGACGCTGAATAAAAGAAGTTTAATCGCCGGCAAACAAAAACCCGCGATTTCCCGTAAATCTCGACTTGGCCCGTATAGTCAAAAGTATACAAAGAAAGTATCCAGGGAGTAAACTCATTTTCCGAACGATTTTTTATATTATTTCTTTACCACTAAACGCATGAGACTTGTAGTTTTCAAAAATATTTTCATATTTGATGGGACGCTGAATAAAAGAAGTTTAATCGCCGGCAAACGAAAATCCGCGATTTCCCGTAAATCCCGGACTCGGCCGGTATAGTCAAAAGTATACAAAGAAAGTACCCAGGGAGTAAACTTATTTCCCGAACGATTTTTTAAATTATTTTTTCACCACTAAAACGCATGAGACTTGTAGTTTTCAAAAATGTTTTCATTTTTGATGAGACGCTGAATAAAAGAAGTTTAATCGCCGGCAAACGAAAACCCGCGATTTCCCGTAAATCCCGGCTTGGCCCGTATAGTCAAAAGTATACAAAGAAAGTACCCAGGGAGTAAACTCATTTCCCGAACGATTTTTTAAATTATTTTTTCACCACTAAAACGCATGAGACTTGTAGTTTTCAAAAATGTTTTCATTTTTGATGAGACGCTGAATAAAAGAAGTTTAATCGCCGGCAAACGAAAATCCGCGATTTCCCGTAAATCCCGGCTTGGCCCGTATAGTCAAAAGTATACAAAGAAAGTACCCAGGGAATAAACTCATTTCCCAAACGATTTTTTAAATTATTTTTTCACCACTAAAACGAATGAGACTTGTAGTTTTCAAAAATGTTTTCATTTTTGATGAGACGCTGAATAAAAGAAGTTTAATCGCCGGCAAACGAAAATCCGCGATTTCCCGTAAATCCCGGCTTGGCCCGTATAGTCAAAAGTATACAAAGAAAGTACCCAGGGAGTAAACTCATTTCCCAAACGATTTTTTAAATTATTTTTTCACCACTAAAACGCATGAGACTTGTAGTTTTCAAAAATGTTTTCATTTTTGATGAGACGCTGAATAAAAGCAGTTTAATCGCCGGCAAACGAAAACCTGCGATTTCCCTAAATCCCGGACTCGGCCCGTATAGTCAAAAGTATACAAAGAAAGTACCCAGGGAGTAAACTCATTTCCAGAACGATTTTTTAATTTATTTTTTCACCACTAAAACGAATAAGACTTGTAGTTTTTAAAAATGTTTTCATTTTTGATGAGACGCTGAATAAAAGAAGTTTAATCGCCGGCAAACGAAAACCCGCGATTTCCCGTAAATCCCGGGCTTGGCCCGCATAGTCAAAAGTATACAAAGAAAGTACCCAGGGAGTAAACTCATTTCCCGAACGATTTTTTATATTATTTTTTTACCACTAAACGCATGAGACTTGTAGTTTTCAAAAATGTTTTCATATTTGATGGGAAGCTGAATAAAAGAAGTTTAATCGCCGGTAAACGAAAATCTGCAATTTCCCGTAAATCCCGGCTTGGCCCGTATAGTCAAAAGTATACAAAGAAAGTACCCAGGGAGTAAACTCATTTCCCGAACGATTTTTTAAATTATTTTTTCACCACTAAAACGCATGAGACTTGTAGTTTTCAAAAATGTTTTCATTTTTGATGAGACGCTGAATAAAAGAAGTTTAATCGCCGGCAAACGAAAATCCGCGATTTCCCGTAAATCCCGGCTTGGCCCGTATAGTCAAAAGTATACAAAGAAAGTACCCAGGGAATAAACTCATTTCCCAAACGATTTTTTAAATTATTTTTTCACCACTAAAACGAATGAGACTTGTAGTTTTCAAAAATGTTTTCATTTTTGATGAGACGCTGAATAAAAGAAGTTTAATCGCCGGCAAACGAAAATCCGCGATTTCCCGTAAATCCCGGCTTGGCCCGTATAGTCAAAAGTATACAAAGAAAGTACCCAGGGAGTAAACTCATTTCCCAAACGATTTTTTAAATTATTTTTTCACCACTAAAACGCATGAGACTTGTAGTTTTCAAAAATGTTTTCATTTTTGATGAGACGCTGAATAAAAGCAGTTTAATCGCCGGCAAACGAAAACCTGCGATTTCCCTAAATCCCGGACTCGGCCCGTATAGTCAAAAGTATACAAAGAAAGTACCCAGGGAGTAAACTCATTTCCAGAACGATTTTTTAATTTATTTTTTCACCACTAAAACGAATAAGACTTGTAGTTTTTAAAAATGTTTTCATTTTTGATGAGACGCTGAATAAAAGAAGTTTAATCGCCGGCAAACGAAAACCCGCGATTTCCCGTAAATCCCGGGCTTGGCCCGCATAGTCAAAAGTATACAAAGAAAGTACCCAGGGAGTAAACTCATTTCCCGAACGATTTTTTATATTATTTTTTTACCACTAAACGCATGAGACTTGTAGTTTTCAAAAATGTTTTCATATTTGATGGGAAGCTGAATAAAAGAAGTTTAATCGCCGGTAAACGAAAATCTGCAATTTCCCGTAAATCCCGGCTTGGCCCGTATAGTCAAAAGTATACAAAGAAAGTACCCAGGGAGTAAACTCATTTCCCAAACGATTTTTTAAATTATTTTTTCACCACTAAAACGAATGAGACTTGTAGTTTTCAAAAATGTTTTCATTTTTGATGAGACGCTGAATAAAAGCAGTTTAATCGCCGGCAAACGAAAACCTGCGATTTCCCTAAATCCCGGACTCGGCCCGTATAGTCAAAAGTATACAAAGAAAGTACCCAGGGAGTAAACTCATTTCCAGAACGATTTTTTAAATTATTTTTTCACCACTAAAACGCATAAGACTTGTAGTTTTTAAAAATGTTTTCATTTTTGATGAGACGCTGAATAAAAGAAGTTTAATCGCCGGCAAACGAAAACTCGCGATTTCCCGTAAATCCCGGGCTTGGCCCGCATAGTCAAAAGTATACAAAGAAAGTACCCAGGGAGTAAACTCATTTCCCGAACGATTTTTTATATTATTTTTTTACCACTAAACGCATGAGACTTGAAGTTTTCAAAAATATTTTCATATTTGATGGGACGCTGAATAAAAGAACTTTAATCGCCGGTAAACGAAAATCCGCGATTTCCCGTAAATCCCGGACTCGGCCCGTATAGTCAAAAGTATACAAAGAAAGTACCCAGGGAGTAAACTCATTTCCCGAACGATTTTTTAAATTATTTTTTCACCACTAAAACGCATGAGACTTGTAGTTTTCAAAAATGTTTTCATTTTTGATGACACGCTGAATAAAAGAAGTTTAATCGCCGGCAAACGAAAATCCGCGATTTCCCGTAAATCCCGGGCTTGGCACGTATAGTCGAATGTATACAAAGAAAGTACCCTGTGAGTAAACTCATTTCCAGAACGATTTTTTAAATTATTTTTTCACCACTAAAACGCATAAGACTTGTAGTTTTTAAAAATGTTTTCATTTTTGATGAGACGCTGAATAAAAGAAGTTTAATCGCCGGCAAACAAAAACCCGCGATTTCCCGTAAATCCCGACTTGGCCCGTATAGTCAAAAGTATACAAAGAAAGTATCCAGGGAGTAAACTCATTTTCCGAACGATTTTTTATATTATTTCTTTACCACTAAACGCATGAGACTTGTAGTTTTCAAAAATATTTTCATATTTGATGGGACGCTGAATAAAAGAAGTTTAATCGCCGGCAAACGAAAATCCGCGATTTCCTGTAAATCCCGGACTCGGCCCGTATAGTCAAAAGTATACAAAGAAAGTACCCAGGGAGTAAACTTATTTCCCGAACGATTTTTTAAATTATTTTTTCACCACTAAAACGCATGAGACTTGTAGTTTTCAAAAATGTTTTCATTTTTGATGAGACGCTGAATAAAAGTAGTTTATTCGCCGGCAAACGAAAACCCGCGATTTCCCGTAAATCCCGGCTTGGCCCGTATAGTCAAAAGTATACAAAGAAAGTACCCAGGGAGTAAACTCATTTCCCGAACGATTTTTTAAATTATTTTTTCACCACTAAAACGCATGAGACTTGTAGTTTTCAAAAATGTTTTCATTTTTGATGAGACGCTGAATAAAAGAAGTTTAATCGCCGGCAAACGAAAATCCGCGATTTCCCGTAAATCCCGGCTTGGCCCGTATAGTCAAAAGTATACAAAGAAAGTACCCAGGGAGTAAACTCATTTCCCAAACGATTTTTTAAATTATTTTTTCACCACTAAAACGAATGAGACTTGTAGTTTTTAAAAATGTTTTCATTTTTGATGAGACGCTGAATAAAAGCAGTTTAATCGCCGGCAAACGAAAACCTGCGATTTCCCTAAATCCCGGACTCGGCCCGTATAGTCAAAAGTATACAAAGAAAGTACCCAGGGAGTAAACTCATTTCCAGAACGACTTTTTAAATTACTTTTTCACCACTAAAACGAATAAGACTTGTAGTTTTTAAAAATGTTTTCATTTTTGATGAGACGCTGAATAAAAGAAGTTTAATCGCCGGCAAACGAAAACCCGCGATTTCCCGTAAATCCCGGGCTTGGCCCGCATAGTCAAAAGTATACAAAGAAAGTACCCAGGGAGTAAACTCATTTCCCGAACGATTTTTTATATTATTTTTTTACCACTAAACGCATGAGACTTGTAGTTTTCAAAAATGTTTTCATATTTGATGGGAAGCTGAATAAAAGAAGTTTAATCGCCGGTAAACGAAAATCCGCAATTTCCCGTAAATCTCGGCTTGGCCCGTATAGTCAAAAGTATACAAAGAAAGTACCCAGGGAGTAAACTCATTTCCCAAACGATTTTTTAAATTATTTTTTCACCACTAAAACGAATGAGACTTGTAGTTTTCAAAAATGTTTTCATTTTTGATGAGACGCTGAATAAAAGCAGTTTAATCGCCGGCAAACGAAAACCTGCGATTTCCCTAAATCCCGGACTCGGCCCGTATAGTCAAAAGTATACAAAGAAAGTACCCAGGGAGTAAACTCATTTCCAGAACGATTTTTTAAATTATTTTTTCACCACTAAAACGCATAAGACTTGTAGTTTTTAAAAATGTTTTCATTTTTGATGAGACGCTGAATAAAAGAAGTTTAATCGCCGGCAAACGAAAACTCGCGATTTCCCGTAAATCCCGGGCTTGGCCCGCATAGTCAAAAGTATACAAAGAAAGTACCCAGGGAGTAAACTCATTTCCCGAACGATTTTTTATATTATTTTTTTACCACTAAACGCATGAGACTTGAAGTTTTCAAAAATATTTTCATATTTGATGGGACGCTGAATAAAAGAACTTTAATCGCCGGTAAACGAAAATCCGCGATTTCCCGTAAATCCCGGACTCGGCCCGTATAGTCAAAAGTATACAAAGAAAGTACCCAGGGAGTAAACTCATTTCCCGAACGATTTTTTAAATTATTTTTTCACCACTAAAACGCATGAGACTTGTAGTTTTCAAAAATGTTTTCATTTTTGATGACACGCTGAATAAAAGAAGTTTAATCGCCGGCAAACGAAAATCCGCGATTTCCCGTAAATCCCGGGCTTGGCACGTATAGTCGAATGTATACAAAGAAAGTACCCTGTGAGTAAACTCATTTCCAGAACGATTTTTTAAATTATTTTTTCACCACTAAAACGCATAAGACTTGTAGTTTTTAAAAATGTTTTCATTTTTGATGACACGCTGAATAAAAGAAGTTTAATCGCCGGCAAACAAAAACCCGCGATTTCCCGTAAATCCCGACTTGGCCCGTATAGTCAAAAGTTTACAAAGAAAGTATCCAGGGAGTAAACTCATTTTCCGAACGATTTTTTATATTATTTCTTTACCACTAAACGCATGAGACTTGTAGTTTTCAAAAATATTTTCATATTTGATGGGACGCTGAATAAAAGAAGTTTAATCGCCGGCAAACGAAAATCCGCGATTTCCCGTAAATCCCGGACTCGGCCCGTATAGTCAAAAGTATACAAAGAAAGTACCCAGGGAGTAAACTTATTTCCCGAACGATTTTTTAAATGATTTTTTCACCACTAAAACGCATGAGACTTGTAGTTTTCAAAAATGTTTTCATTTTTGATGAGACGCTGAATAAAAGTAGTTTATTCGGCGGCAAACGAAAACCCGCGATTTCCCGTAAATCCCGGCTTGGCCCGTATAGTCAAAAGTATACAAAGAAAGTACCCAGGGAGTAAACTCATTTCCCGAACGATTTTTTAAATTATTTTTTCACCACTAAAACGCATGAGACTTGTAGTTTTCAAAAATGTTTTCATTTTTGATGAGACGCTGAATAAAAGAAGTTTAATCGCCGGCAAACGAAAATCCGCGATTTCCCGTAAATCCCGGCTTGGCCCGTATAGTCAAAAGTATACAAAGAAAGTACCCAGGGAGTAAACTCATTTCCCAAACGATTTTTTAAATTATTTTTTCACCACTAAATCGAATGAGACTTGTAGTTTTTAAAAATGTTTTCATTTTTGATGAGACGCTGAATAAAAGCAGTTTAATCGCCGGCAAACGAAAACCTGCGATTTCCCTAAATCCCGGACTCGGCCCGTATAGTCAAAAGTATACAAAGAAAGTACCCAGGGAGTAAACTCATTTCCAGAACGACTTTTTAAATTATTTTTTCACCACTAAAACGCATAAGACTTGTAGTTTTTAAAAATGTTTTCATTTTTGATGAGACGCTGAATAAAAGAAGTTTAATCGCCGGCAAACGAAAACCCGCGATTTCCTGTAAATCCCGGGCTTGGCCCGCATAGTCAAAAGTATACAAAGAAATTACCCAGGGAGTAAACTCATTTCCCGAACGATTTTTTATATTATTTTTTTACCACTAAACGCATGAGACTTGTAGTTTTCAAAAATATTTTCATATTTGATGGGACGCTGAATAAAAGAAGTTTAATCGCCGGTAAACGAAAATCCGCGATTTCCCGTAAATCCCGGACTCGGCTCGTATAGTCAAAAGTATACAAAGAAAGTACCCAGGGAGTAAACTCATTTCCCGAACGATTTTTTAAATTATTTTTTCACCACTAAAACGCATGAGACTTGTAGTTTTCAAAAATGTTTTCATTTTTGATGAGACGCTGAATAAAAGCAGTTTAATCGCCGGAAAACGAAAACCTGCGATTTCCCTAAATCCCGGACTCGGCCCGTATAGTCAAAAGTATACAAAGAAAGTACCCAGGGAGTAAACTCATTTCCAGAACGATTTTTTAATTTATTTTTTCACCACTAAAACGCATAAGACTTGTAGTTTTTAAAAATGTTTTCATTTTTGATGAGACGCTGAATAAAAGAAGTTTAATCGCCGGCAAACGAAAACCCGCGATTTCCCGTAAATCCCGGGCTTGGCCCGCATAGTCAAAAGTATACAAAGAAAGTACCCAGGGAGTAAACTCATTTCCCTAACGATTTTTTATATTATTTTTTTACCACCAAACGCATGAGACTTGTAGTTTTCAAAAATATTTTCATATTTGATGGGACGCTGAATAAAAGAAGTTTAATCGCCGGTAAACGAAAATCCGCGATTTCCCGTAAATCCCGGCTTGGCCCGTATAGTCAAAAGTATACAAAGAAAGTACCCAGGGAGTAAACTCATTTCCCAAACGATTTTTTAAATTATTTTTTCACCACTAAAACGAATGAGACTTGTAGTTTTCAAAAATGTTTTCATTTTTGATGAGACGCTGAATAAAAGCAGTTTAATCGCCGGCAAACGAAAACCTGCGATTTCCCTAAATCCCGGACTCGGCCCGTATAGTCAAAAGTATACAAAGAAAGTACCCAGGGAGTAAACTCATTTCCAGAACGATTTTTTAATTTATTTTTTCACCACTAAAACGCATAAGACTTGTAGTTTTTAAAAATGTTTTCATTTTTGATGAGACGCTGAATAAAAGAAGTTTAATCGCCGGTAAACGAAAATCCGCGATTTCCCGTAAATCCCGGACTCGGCCCGTATAGTCAAAAGTATACAAAGAAAGTACCCAGGGAGTAAACTCATTTCCCGAACGATTTTTTAAATTATTTTTTCACCACTAAAACGCATGAGACTTGTAGTTTTCAAAAATGTTTTCATTTTTGATGAGACGCTGAATAAAAGCAGTTTAATCGCCGGAAAACGAAAACCTGCGATTTCCCTAAATCCCGGACTCGGCCCGTATAGTCAAAAGTATACAAAGAAAGTACCCAGGGAGTAAACTCATTTCCAGAACGATTTTTTAATTTATTTTTTCACCACTAAAACGCATAAGACTTGTAGTTTTTAAAAATGTTTTCATTTTTGATGAGACGCTGAATAAAAGAAGTTTAATCGCCGGCAAACGAAAACCCGCGATTTCCCGTAAATCCCGGGCTTGGCCCGCATAGTCAAAAGTATACAAAGAAAGTACCCAGGGAGTAAACTCATTTCCCTAACGATTTTTTATATTATTTTTTTACCACCAAACGCATGAGACTTGTAGTTTTCAAAAATATTTTCATATTTGATGGGACGCTGAATAAAAGAAGTTTAATCGCCGGTAAACGAAAATCCGCGATTTCCCGTAAATCCCGGCTTGGCCCGTATAGTCAAAAGTATACAAAGAAAGTACCCAGGGAGTAAACTCATTTCCCAAACGATTTTTTAAATTATTTTTTCACCACTAAAACGAATGAGACTTGTAGTTTTCAAAAATGTTTTCATTTTTGATGAGACGCTGAATAAAAGCAGTTTAATCGCCGGCAAACGAAAACCTGCGATTTCCCTAAATCCCGGACTCGGCCCGTATAGTCAAAAGTATACAAAGAAAGTACCCAGGGAGTAAACTCATTTCCAGAACGATTTTTTAATTTATTTTTTCACCACTAAAACGCATAAGACTTGTAGTTTTTAAAAATGTTTTCATTTTTGATGAGACGCTGAATAAAAGAAGTTTAATCGCCGGCAAACGAAAACCCGCGATTTCCCGTAAATCCCGGGCTTGGCCCGCATAGTCAAAAGTATACAAAGAAAGTACCCAGGGAGTAAACTCATTTCCCTAACGATT
This sequence comes from Hydractinia symbiolongicarpus, assembly GCF_029227915.1. Classification (NCBI taxonomy): domain Eukaryota; kingdom Metazoa; phylum Cnidaria; class Hydrozoa; order Anthoathecata; family Hydractiniidae; genus Hydractinia; species Hydractinia symbiolongicarpus. The sequence continues at coordinate 33,352,806 of NC_079878.1, read as the reverse complement.
TTTTATATTATTTTTTTACCACCAAACGCATGAGACTTGTAGTTTTCAAAAATATTTTCATATTTGATGGGACGCTGAATAAAAGAAGTTTAATCGCCGGTAAACGAAAATCCGCGATTTCCCGTAAATCCCGGCTTGGCCCGTATAGTCAAAAGTATACAAAGAAAGTACCCAGGGAGTAAACTCATTTCCCAAACGATTTTTTAAATTATTTTTTCACCACTAAAACGAATGAGACTTGTAGTTTTCAAAAATGTTTTCATTTTTGATGAGACGCTGAATAAAAGCAGTTTAATCGCCGGCAAACGAAAACCTGCGATTTCCCTAAATCCCGGACTCGGCCCGTATAGTCAAAAGTATACAAAGAAAGTACCCAGGGAGTAAACTCATTTCCAGAACGATTTTTTAAATTATTTTTTCACCACTAAAACGCATAAGACTTGTAGTTTTTAAAAATGTTTTCATTTTTGATGAGACGCTGAATAAAAGAAGTTTAATCGCCGGCAAACGAAAACCCGCGATTTCCCGTAAATCCCGGGCTTGGCCCGCATAGTCAAAAGTATACAAAGAAAGTACCCAGGGAGTAAACTCATTTCCCGAACGATTTTTTATATTATTTTTTTACCACTAAACGCATGAGACTTGTAGTTTTCAAAAATATTTTCATATTTGATGGGACGCTGAATAAAAGAAGTTTAATCGCCGGTAAACGAAAATCCGCGATTTCCCGTAAATCCCGGACTCGGCCCGTATAGTCAAAAGTATACAAAGAAAGTACCCAGGGAGTAAACTCATTTCCCGAACGATTTTTTAAATTATTTTTTCACCACTAAAACGCATGAGACTTGTAGTTTTCAAAAATGTTTTCATTTTTGATGAGCGCTGAATAAAAGAAGTTTAATCGCCGGCAAACGAAAATCCGCGATTTCCCGTAAATCCCGGGCTTGGCACGTATAGTCGAATGTATACAAAGAAAGTACCCTGTGAGTAAACTCATTTCCAGAACGATTTTTTAAATTATTTTTTCACCACTAAAACGCATAAGACTTGTAGTTTTTAAAAATGTTTTCATTTTTGATGAGACGCTGAATAAAAGAAGTTTAATCGCCGGCAAACGAAAACTCGCGATTTCCCGTAAATCCCGGGCTTGGCCCGCATAGTCAAAAGTATACAAAGAAAGTACCCAGGGAGTAAACTCATTTCCCGAACGATTTTTTATATTATTTTTTTACCACTAAACGCATGAGACTTGAAGTTTTCAAAAATATTTTCATATTTGATGGGACGCTGAATAAAAGAACTTTAATCGCCGGTAAACGAAAATCCGCGATTTCCCGTAAATCCCGGACTCGGCCCGTATAGTCAAAAGTATACAAAGAAAGTACCCAGGGAGTAAACTCATTTCCCGAACGATTTTTTAAATTATTTTTTCACCACTAAAACGCATGAGACTTGTAGTTTTCAAAAATGTTTTCATTTTTGATGAGACGCTGAATAAAAGCAGTTTAATCGCCGGAAAACGAAAACCTGCGATTTCCCTAAATCCCGGACTCGGCCCGTATAGTCAAAAGTATACAAAGAAAGTACCCAGGGAGTAAACTCATTTCCAGAACGATTTTTTAATTTATTTTTTCACCACTAAAACGCATAAGACTTGTAGTTTTTAAAAATGTTTTCATTTTTGATGAGACGCTGAATAAAAGAAGTTTAATCGCCGGCAAACGAAAACCCGCGATTTCCCGTAAATCCCGGGCTTGGCCCGCATAGTCAAAAGTATACAAAGAAAGTACCCAGGGAGTAAACTCATTTCCCTAACGATTTTTTATATTATTTTTTTACCACCAAACGCATGAGACTTGTAGTTTTCAAAAATATTTTCATATTTGATGGGACGCTGAATAAAAGAAGTTTAATCGCCGGTAAACGAAAATCCGCGATTTCCCGTAAATCCCGGCTTGGCCCGTATAGTCAAAAGTATACAAAGAAAGTACCCAGGGAGTAAACTCATTTCCCAAACGATTTTTTAAATTATTTTTTCACCACTAAAACGAATGAGACTTGTAGTTTTCAAAAATGTTTTCATTTTTGATGAGACGCTGAATAAAAGCAGTTTAATCGCCGGCAAACGAAAACCTGCGATTTCCCTAAATCCCGGACTCGGCCCGTATAGTCAAAAGTATACAAAGAAAGTACCCAGGGAGTAAACTCATTTCCAGAACGATTTTTTAAATTATTTTTTCACCACTAAAACGCATAAGACTTGTAGTTTTTAAAAATGTTTTCATTTTTGATGAGACGCTGAATAAAAGAAGTTTAATCGCCGGCAAACGAAAACCCGCGATTTCCCGTAAATCCCGGGCTTGGCCCGCATAGTCAAAAGTATACAAAGAAAGTACCCAGGGAGTAAACTCATTTCCCGAACGATTTTTTATATTATTTTTTTACCACTAAACGCATGAGACTTGTAGTTTTCAAAAATATTTTCATATTTGATGGGACGCTGAATAAAAGAAGTTTAATCGCCGGTAAACGAAAATCCGCGATTTCCCGTAAATCCCGGACTCGGCCCGTATAGTCAAAAGTATACAAAGAAAGTACCCAGGGAGTAAACTCATTTCCCGAACGATTTTTTAAATTATTTTTTCACCACTAAAACGCATGAGACTTGTAGTTTTCAAAAATGTTTTCATTTTTGATGAGCGCTGAATAAAAGAAGTTTAATCGCCGGCAAACGAAAATCCGCGATTTCCCGTAAATCCCGGGCTTGGCACGTATAGTCGAATGTATACAAAGAAAGTACCCTGTGAGTAAACTCATTTCCAGAACGATTTTTTAAATTATTTTTTCACCACTAAAACGAATGAGACTTGTAGTTTTCAAAAATGTTTTCATTTTTGATGAGACGCTGAATAAAAGCAGTTTAATCGCCGGCAAACGAAAACCTGCGATTTCCCTAAATCCCGGACTCGGCCCGTATAGTCAAAAGTATACAAAGAAAGTACCCAGGGAGTAAACTCATTTCCAGAACGATTTTTTAAATTATTTTTTCACCACTAAAACGCATAAGACTTGTAGTTTTTAAAAATGTTTTCATTTTTGATGAGACGCTGAATAAAAGAAGTTTAATCGCCGGCAAACGAAAACTCGCGATTTCCCGTAAATCCCGGGCTTGGCCCGCATAGTCAAAAGTATACAAAGAAAGTACCCAGGGAGTAAACTCATTTCCCGAACGATTTTTTATATTATTTTTTTACCACTAAACGCATGAGACTTGAAGTTTTCAAAAATATTTTCATATTTGATGGGACGCTGAATAAAAGAACTTTAATCGCCGGTAAACGAAAATCCGCGATTTCCCGTAAATCCCGGACTCGGCCCGTATAGTCAAAAGTATACAAAGAAAGTACCCAGGGAGTAAACTCATTTCCCGAACGATTTTTTAAATTATTTTTTCACCACTAAAACGCATGAGACTTGTAGTTTTCAAAAATGTTTTCATTTTTGATGACACGCTGAATAAAAGAAGTTTAATCGCCGGCAAACGAAAATCCGCGATTTCCCGTAAATCCCGGGCTTGGCACGTATAGTCGAATGTATACAAAGAAAGTACCCTGTGAGTAAACTCATTTCCAGAACGATTTTTTAAATTATTTTTTCACCACTAAAACGCATAAGACTTGTAGTTTTTAAAAATGTTTTCATTTTTGATGAGACGCTGAATAAAAGAAGTTTAATCGCCGGCAAACAAAAACCCGCGATTTCCCGTAAATCCCGACTTGGCCCGTATAGTCAAAAGTATACAAAGAAAGTATCCAGGGAGTAAACTCATTTTCCGAACGATTTTTTATATTATTTCTTTACCACTAAACGCATGAGACTTGTAGTTTTCAAAAATATTTTCATATTTGATGGGACGCTGAATAAAAGAAGTTTAATCGCCGGCAAACGAAAATCCGCGATTTCCCGTAAATCCCGGACTCGGCCCGTATAGTCAAAAGTATACAAAGAAAGTACCCAGGGAGTAAACTTATTTCCCGAACGATTTTTTAAATTATTTTTTCACCACTAAAACGCATGAGACTTGTAGTTTTCAAAAATGTTTTCATTTTTGATGAGACGCTGAATAAAAGAAGTTTAATCGCCGGCAAACGAAAACCTGCGATTTCCCGTAAATCCCGGCTTGGCCCGTATAGTCAAAAGTATACAAAGAAAGTACCCAGGGAGTAAACTCATTTCCCGAACGATTTTTTAAATTATTTTTTCACCACTAAAACGCATGAGACTTGTAGTTTTCAAAAATGTTTTCATTTTTGATGAGACGCTGAATAAAAGAAGTTTAATCGCCGGCAAACGAAAATCCGCGATTTCCCGTAAATCCCGGCTTGGCCCGTATAGTCAAAAGTATACAAAGAAAGTACCCAGGGAGTAAACTCATTTCCCAAACGATTTTTTAAATTATTTTTTCACCACTAAAACGAATGAGACTTGTAGTTTTTAAAAATGTTTTCATTTTTGATGAGACGCTGAATAAAAGCAGTTTAATCGCCGGCAAACGAAAACCTGCGATTTCCCTAAATCCCGGACTCGGCCCGTATAGTCAAAAGTATACAAAGAAAGTACCCAGGGAGTAAACTCATTTCCAGAACGACTTTTTAAATTATTTTTTCACCACTAAAACGCATAAGACTTGTAGTTTTTAAAAATGTTTTCATTTTTGATGAGACGCTGAATAAAAGAAGTTTAATCGCCGGCAAACGAAAACCCGCGATTTCCCGTAAATCCCGGGCTTGGCCCGCATAGTCAAAAGTATACAAAGAAAGTACCCAGGGAGTAAACTCATTTCCCGAACGATTTTTTATATTATTTTTTTACCACTAAACGCATGAGACTTGTAGTTTTCAAAAATATTTTCATATTTGATGGGACGCTGAATAAAAGAAGTTTAATCGCCGGTAAACGAAAATCCGCGATTTCCCGTAAATCCCGGACTCGGCCCGTATAGTCAAAAGTATACAAAGAAAGTACCCAGGGAGTAAACTCATTTCCCGAACGATTTTTTAAATTATTTTTTCACCACTAAAACGCATGAGACTTGTAGTTTTCAAAAGTGTTTTCATTTTTGATGAGACGCTGAATAAAAGCAGTTTAATCGCCGGAAAACGAAAACCTGCGATTTCCCTAAATCCCGGACTCGGCCCGTATAGTCAATAGTATACAAAGAAAGTACCCAGGGAGTAAACTCATTTCCAGAACGATTTTTTAATTTATTTTTTCACCACTAAAACGCATAAGACTTGTAGTTTTTAAAAATGTTTTCATTTTTGATGAGACGCTGAATAAAAGAAGTTTAATCGCCGGCAAACGAAAACCCGCGATTTCCCGTAAATCCCGGGCTTGGCCCGCATAGTCAAAAGTATACAAAGAAAGTACCCAGGGAGTAAACTCATTTCCCGAACGATTTTTTATATTATTTTTTTACCACCAAACGCATGAGACTTGTAGTTTTTAAAAATGTTTTCATTTTTGATGAGACGCTGAATAAAAGAAGTTTAATCGCCGGCAAACGAAAACTCGCGATTTCCCGTAAATCCCGGGCTTGGCCCGCATAGTCAAAAGTATACAAAGAAAGTACCCAGGGAGTAAACTCATTTCCCGAACGATTTTTTATATTATTTTTTTACCACTAAACGCATGAGACTTGAAGTTTTCAAAAATATTTTCATATTTGATGGGACGCTGAATAAAAGAACTTTAATCGCCGGTAAACGAAAATCCGCGATTTCCCGTAAATCCCGGACTCGGCCCGTATAGTCAAAAGTATACAAAGAAAGTACCCAGGGAGTAAACTCATTTCCCGAACGATTTTTTAAATTATTTTTTCACCACTAAAACGCATGAGACTTGTAGTTTTCAAAAATGTTTTCATTTTTGATGACACGCTGAATAAAAGAAGTTTAATCGCCGGCAAACGAAAATCCGCGATTTCCCGTAAATCCCGGGCTTGGCACGTATAGTCGAATGTATACAAAGAAAGTACCCTGTGAGTAAACTCACTTCCAGAACGATTTTTTAAATTATTTTTTCACCACTAAAACGCATAAGACTTGTAGTTTTTAAAAATGTTTTCATTTTTGATGAGACGCTGAATAAAAGAAGTTTAATCGCCGGCAAACAAAAACCCGCGATTTCCCGTAAATCCCGACTTGGCCCGTATAGTCAAAAGTATACAAAGAAAGTATCCAGGGAGTAAACTCATTTTCCGAACGATTTTTTATATTATTTCTTTACCACTAAACGCATGAGACTTGTAGTTTTCAAAAATATTTTCATACTTGATGGGACGCTGAATAAAAGAAGTTTAATCGCCGGCAAACGAAAATCCGCGATTTCCCGTAAATCCCGGACTCGGCCCGTATAGTCAAAAGTATACAAAGAAAGTACCCAGGGAGTAAACTTATTTCCCGAACGATTTTTTAAATTATTTTTTCACCACTAAAACGCATGAGACTTGTAGTTTTCAAAAATGTTTTCATTTTTGATGAGACGCTGAATAAAAGAAGTTTAATCGCCGGCAAACGAAAACCCGCGATTTCCCGTAAATCCCGGCTTGGCCCGTATAGTCAAAAGTATACCAAGAAAGTACCCAGGGAGTAAACTCATTTCCCGAACGATTTTTTAAATTATTTTTTCACCACTAAAACGCATGAGACTTGTAGTTTTCAAAAATGTTTTCATTTTTGATGAGACGCTGAATAAAAGAAGTTTAATCGCCGGCAAACGAAAATCCGCGATTTCCCGTAAATCCCGGCTTGGCCCGTATAGTCAAAAGTATACAAAGAAAGTACCCAGGGAGTAAACTCATTTCCCAAACGATTTTTTAAATTATTTTTTCAACACTAAAACGAATGAGACTTGTAGTTTTTAAAAATGTTTTCATTTTTGATGAGACGCTGAATAAAAGCAGTTTAATCGCCGGCAAACGAAAACCTGCGATTTCCCTAAATCCCGGACTCGGCCCGTATAGTCAAAAGTATACAAAGAAAGTACCCAGGGAGTAAACTCATTTCCAGAACGACTTTTTAAATTATTTTTTCACCACTAAAACGCATAAGACTTGTAGTTTTTAAAAATGTTTTCATTTTTGATGAGACGCTGAATAAAAGAAGTGTAATCGCCGGCAAACGAAAACCCGCGATTTCCCGTAAATCCCGGGCTTGGCCCGCATAGTCAAAAGTATACAAAGAAACTACCCAGGGAGTAAACTCATTTCCCGAACGATTTTTTATATTATTTTTTTACCATTAAACGCATGAGACTTGTAGTTTTCAAAAATATTTTCATATTTGATGGGACGCTGAATAAAAGAAGTTTAATTGCCGGTAAACGAAAATCCGCGATTTCCCGTAAATCCCGGACTCGGCCCGTATAGTCAAAAGTATACAAAGAAAGTACCCAGGGAGTAAACTCATTTCCCGAACGATTTTTTAAATTATTTTTTCACCACTAAAACGCATGAGACTTGTAGTTTTCAAAAATGTTTTCATTTTTGATGAGACGCTGAATAAAAGCAGTTTAATCGCCGGAAAACGAAAACCTGCGATTTCCCTAAATCCCGGACTCGGCCCGTATAGTCAAAAGTATACAAAGAAAGTACCCAGGGAGTAAACTCATTTCCAGAACGATTTTTTAATTTATTTTTTCACCACTAAAACGCATAAGACTTGTAGTTTTTAAAAATGTTTTCATTTTTGATGAGACGCTGAATAAAAGAAGTTTAATCGCCGGCAAACGAAAACCCGCGATTTCCCGTAAATCCCGGGCTTGGCCCGCATAGTCAAAAGTATACAAAGAAAGTACCCAGGGAGTAAACTCATTTCCCGAACGATTTTTTATATTATTTTTTTACCACCAAACGCATGAGACTTGTAGTTTTCAAAAATATTTTCATATTTGATGGGACGCTGAATAAAAGAAGTTTAATCGCCGGTAAACGAAAATCCGCGATTTACCGTAAATCCCGGCTTGGCCCGTATAGTCAAAAGTATACAAAGAAAGTACCCAGGGAGTAAACTCATTTCCCAAACGATTTTTTAAATTATTTTTTCACCAATAAAACGAATGAGACTTGTAGTTTTCAAAAATGTTTTCATTTTTGATGAGACGCTGAATAAAAGCAGTTTAATCGCCGGCAAACGAAAACCTGCGATTTCCCTAAATCCCGGACTCGGCCCGTATAGTCAAAAGTATACAAAGAAAGTACCCAGGGAGTAAACTCATTTCCAGAACGATTTTTTAAATTATTTTTTCACCACTAAAACGCATAAGACTTGTAGTTTTTAAAAATGTTTTCATTTTTGATGAGACGCTGAATAAAAGAAGTTTAATCGCCGGCAAACGAAAACCCGCGATTTCCCGTAAATCCCGGGCTTGGCACGTATAGTCGAATGTATACAAAGAAAGTACCCTGTGAGTAAACTCATTTCCAGAACGATTTTTTAAATTATTTTTTCACCACTAAAACGCATAAGACTTGTAGTTTTTAAAAATGTTTTCATTTTTGATGAGACGCTGAATAAAAGAAGTTTAATCGCCGGCAAACAAAAACCCGCGATTTCCCGTAAATCCCGACTTGGCCCGTATAGTCAAAAGTATACAAAGAAAGTATCCAGGGAGTAAACTTATTTTCCGAACGATTTTTTGTATTATTTCTTTACCACTAAACGCATGAGACTTGTAGTTTTCAAAAATATTTTCATATTTGATGGGACGCTGAATAAAACAAGTTTAATCGCCGGCAAACGAAAATCCGCGATTTCCCGTAAATCCCGGACTCGGCCCGTATAGTCAAAGTATACAAAGAAAGTACCCAGGGAGTAAACTTATTTCCCGAACGATTTTTTAAATTATTTTTTCACCACTAAAACGCATGAGACTTGTAGTTTTCAAAAATGTTTTCATTTTTGATGAGACGCTGAATAAAAGAAGTTTAATCGCCGGCAAATGAAAACCCGCGATTTCCCGTAAATCCCGGCTTGGCCCGTATAGTCAAAAGTATACAAAGAAAGTACCCAGGGAGTAAACTCATTTCCCGAACGATTTTTTAAATTATTTTTTAACCACTAAAACGCATGAGACTTGTAGTTTTCAAAAATGTTTTCATTTTTGATGAGACGCTGAATAAAAGAAGTTTAATCGCCGACAAACGAAAACCCGCGATTTCCCGTAAATCCCGGGCTTGGCCCGTATAGTCAAATATATACAAAGAAAGTACCCAGGGAGTAAACTCATTTCCCGAACGATTTTTTAAATTACTTTTTCACCACTAAAACGCATGAGACTTGTAGTTTTCAAAAATATTTTCATATTTGATGGGACGCAGAATAAAAGAAGTTTAATCGCCGGTAATCGAAAATCCGCGATTTCCCGTAAATCCCGGCTTGGCCCGTATAGTCAAAAGTATACAAAGAAAGTACCCAGGGAGTAAACTCATTTCCCAAACGATTTTTTAAATTATTTTTTCACCACTAAAACGAATGAGACTTGTAGTTTTCAAAAATGTTTTCCTTTTTGATGAGACGCTGAATAAAAGCAGTTTAATCGCCGGCAAACGAAAACCTGCGATTTCCCTAAATCCCGGACTCGGCCCGTATAGTCAAAAGTATACAAAGAAAGTACCCAGGGAGTAAACTCATTTCCAGAACGATTTTTTAAATTATTTTTTCACCACTAAAACGCATAAGACTTGTAGTTTTTAAAAATGTTTTCATTTTTGATGAGACGCTGAATAAAAGAAGTTTAATCGCCGGCAAACGAAAACCCGCGATTTCCCGTAAATCCCGGGCTTGGCCCGCATAGTCAAAAGTATACAAAGAAAGTACCCAGGGAGTAAACTCATTTCCCGAACGATTCTTTAAATTATTTTTTCACCACTAAAACGCATGAGACTTGTAGTTTTCAAAAATATTTTCATATTTGATGGGACGCTGAATAAAAGAAGTTTAATCGCCGGTAAACGAAAATCCGCGATTTCCCGTAAATCCCGGACTCGGCCCGTATAGTCAAAAGTATACAAAGAAAGTACCCAGGGAGTAAACTCATTTCCCGAACGATTTTTTAAATTATTTTTTCACCACTAAAACGCATGAGACTTGTAGTTTTCAAAAATGTTTTCATTTTTGATGAGACGCTGAATAAAAGCAGTTTAATCGCCGGCAAACGAAAACCTGCGATTTCCCTAAATCCCGGACTCGGCCCGTATAGTCAAAAGTATACAAAGAAAGTACCCAGGGAGTAAACTCATTTCCAGAACGATTTTTTAATTTATTTTTTCACCACTAAAACGCATAAGACTTGTAGTTTTTAAAAATGTTTTCATTTTTGATGAGACGCTGAATAAAAGAAGTTTAATCGCCGGCAAACGAAAACCCGCGATTTCCCGTAAATCCCGGGCTTGGCCCGCATAGTCAAAAGTATACAAAGAAAGTACCCAGGGAGTAAACTCATTTCCCGAACGATTTTTTATATTATTTTTTTACCACTAAACGCATGAGACTTGTAGTTTTCAAAAATATTTTTATATTTGATGGGACGCTGAATAAAAGAAGTTTAATCGCCGGTAAACGAAAATCCGCGATTTCCCGTAAATCCCGGCTTGGCCCGTATAGTCAAAAGTATACAAAGAAAGTACCCAGAGAGTAAACTCATTTCCCAAACGATTTTTTAAATTATTTTTTCACCACTAAAACGAATGAGACTTGTAGTTTTCAAAAATGTTTTTATTTTTGATGAGACGCTGAATAAAAGCAGTTTAATCGCCGGCAAACGAAAACCTGCGATTTCCCTAAATCCCGGACTCGGCCCGTATAGTCAAAAGTATACAAAGAAAGTACCCAGGGAGTAAACTCATTTCCGGAACGATTTTTTAAATTATTTTTTCACCACTAAAACGCATAAGACTTGTAGTTTTTAAAAATGTTTTCATTTTTGATGAGACGCTGAATAAAAGAAGTTTAATCGCCGGCAAACGAAAACCCGCGATTTCCCGTAAATCCCGGGATTGGCCCGCATAGTCAAAAGTATACAAAGAAAGTACCCAGGGAGTAAACTCATTTCCCGAACGATTTTTTATATTATTTTTTTACCACTAAACGCATGAGACTTGTAGTTTTCAAAAATATTTTCATATTTGATGGGACGCTGAATAAAAGAAGTTTAATCGCCGGTAAACGAAAATCCGCGATTTCCCGTAAATCCCGGCTTGGCCCGTATAGTCAAAAGTATACAAAGAAAGTACCCAGAGAGTAAACTCATTTCCCAAACGATTTTTTAAATTATTTTTTCACCACTAAAACGAATGAGACTTGTAGTTTTCAAAAATGTTTTTATTTTTGATGAGACGCTGAATAAAAGCAGTTTAATCGCCGGCAAACGAAAACCTGCGATTTCCCTAAATCCCGGACTCGGCCCGTATAGTCAAAAGTATACAAAGAAAGTACCCAGGGAGTAAACTCATTTCCGGAACGATTTTTTAAATTATTTTTTCACCACTAAAACGCATAAGACTTGTAGTTTTTAAAAATGTTTTCATTTTTGATGAGACGCTGAATAAAAGAAGTTTAATCGCCGGCAAACGAAAACCCGCGATTTCCCGTAAATCCCGGGATTGGCCCGCATAGTCAAAAGTATACAAAGAAAGTACCCAGGGAGTAAACTCATTTCCCGAACGATTTTTTATATTATTTTTTTACCACTAAACGCATGAGACTTGTAGTTTTCAAAAATATTTTCATATTTGATGGGACGCTGAATAAAAGAAGTTTAATCGCCGGTAAACGAAAATCCGCGATTTCCCGTAAATCCCGGACTCGGCCCGTATAGTCAAAAGTATACAAAGAAAGTACCCAGGGAGTAAACTCATTTCCCGAACGATTTTTTAAATTATTTTTTCACCACTAAAACGCATGAGACTTGTAGTTTTCAAAAATGTTTTCATTTTTGATGAGACGCTGAATAAAAGAAGTTTAATCGCCGGCAAACGAAAATCCGCGATTTCCCGTAAATCCCGGGCTTGGCACGTATAGTCGAATGTATACAAAGAAAGTAGCCTGTGAGTAAACTCATTTCCAGAACGATTTTTTAAATTATTTTTTCACCACTAAAACGCATAAGACTTGTAGTTTTTAAAAATGTTTTCATTTTTGATGAGACGCTGAATAAAAGAAGTTTAATCGCTGGCAAACAAAAACCCGCGATTTCCCGTAAATCCCGACTTGGCCCGTATAGTCAAAAGTATACAAAGAAAGTATCCAGGGAGTAAACTCATTTTCCGAACGATTTTTTATATTATTTCTTTACCACTAAACGCATGAGACTTGTAGTTTTCAAAAATATTTTCATATTTGATGGGACGCTGAATAAAAGAAGTTTAATCGCCGGCAAACGAAAATCCGCGATTTCCCGTAAATCCCGGACTCGGCCCGTATAGTCAAAAGTATACAAAGAAAGTACCCAGGGAGTAAACTTATTTCCCGAACGATTTTTTAAATTATTTTTTCACCACTAAAACGCATGAGACTTGTAGTTTTCAAAAATGTTTTCATTTTTGATGAGACGCTGAATAAAAGAAGTTTAATCGCCGGCAAACGAAAACCCGCGATTTCCCGTAAATCCCGGCTTGGCCCGTATAGTCAAAAGTATACAAAGAAAGTACCCAGGGAGTAAACTCATTTCCCGAACGATTTTTTAAATTATTTTTTCACCACTAAAACGCATGAGACTTGTAGTTTTCAAAAATGTTTTCATTTTTGATGAGACGCTGAATAAAAGAAGTTTAATCGCCGGCAAACGAAAACCCGCGATTTCCCGTAAATCCCGGGCTTGGCCCGTATAGTCAAAAGTATACAAAGAAAGTACCCAGGGAGTAAACTCATTTCCCGAACGATTTTTTAAATTACTTTTTCACCACTAAAACGCATGAGACTTGTAGTTTTTTAAAATGTTTTCATTTTTGATGAGACGCTGAATAAATGAAGTTTAATCGCCGGCAAACGAAGAGCAGCGATTTCCCGTAAATCCTGGACTCGGCCTGTATAGTCAAAAGTATACAAAGAAAGTACCCAGGGAGTAAACTCATTTCCCAAACGATTTTTTAAATTATTATTTCACCACTAAAACGCATGAGACTTGTAGTTTTCAAGAATGTTTTCATTTTTGATGAGACGCTGAATAAAAGCAGTTTAATCGCCGGCAAACGAAAACCCGCGATTTCCCGTAAATCCCGGGCTTGGCACATATAGTCGAATGTATACAAAGAAAGTACCCTGTGAGTAAACTCATATCCAGAACGATTTTTTAAATTATTTTTTCACCACTAAAACGCATGAGACTTGTAGTTTTCAAGAATGTTTTATTTTTTGATGAGACGCTGAATAAAAGCAGTTTAATCGCCGGCAAACGAAAACCCGCGATTTCCCGTAAATCCCGGGCTTGGCACGTATAGTCGAATGTATACAAAGAAAGTACCCTGCGAGTAAACTCATTTCCAGAACGATTTTTTAAATTATTATTTCACCACTAAAACGCATGAGACTTGTAGTTTTCAAGAATGTTTTAATTTTTGATGAGACGCTGAATAAAAGCAGTTTAATCGCCGGCAAACGAAAACCCGCGATTTCCCGTGAATCCCGGGCTTGGCACGTATAGTCGAATGTATACCAAGAAAGTACCCTGCGAGTAAACTCATTTCCAGAACGATTTTTTAAATTATTTTTTCACCACTAAAACGCATGAGACTTGTAGTTTTCAAGAATGTTTTCATTTTTGATGAGACGCTGAATAAAAGCAGTTTAATCGCCGGCAAACGAAAACCCGCGATTTCCCGTAAATCCCGGGCTTGGCACGTATAGTCGAATGTATACAAAGAAAGTACCCTGTGAGTAAACTCATTTCCAGAACGATTTTTTAAATTATTTTTTCACCACTAAAACGCATAAGACTTGTAGTTTTTAAAAATGTTTTAATTTTTGATGGGACGCTGAATAAAAGCAGTTTAATCGCCGGCAAACGAAAATCCACGATTTCCCGTAAATCCCGGACTCGGCCCGTATAGTCAAAAGTATACAAAGAAAGTAGCCTGTGAGTAAACTCATTTCCAGAACGATTTTTTAAATTATTTTTTCACCACTAAAACGCATAAGACTTGTAGTTTTCAAAAATATTTTCATATTTGATGGGACGCTGAATAAAAGAAGTTTAATCGCCGGCAAACGAAAATCCGCGATTTCCCGTAAATCCCGGACTCGGCCCGTATAGTCAAAAGTATACAAAGAAAGTACCCAGGGAGTAAACTTATTTCCCGAACGATTTTTTAAATTATTTTTTCACCACTAAAACGCATGAGACTTGTAGTTTTCAAAAATGTTTTCATTTTTGATGAGACGCTGAATAAAAGAAGTTTAATCGCCGGCAAACGAAAACCCGCGATTTCCCGTAAATCCCGGCTTGGCCCGTATAGTCAAAAGTATACAAAGAAAGTACCCAGGGAGTAAACTCATTTCCCGAACGATTTTTTAAATTATTTTTTCACCACTAAAACGCATGAGACTTGTAGTTTTCAAAAATGTTTTCATTTTTGATGAGACGCTGAATAAAAGAAGTTTAATCGCCGGCAAACGAAAACCCGCGATTTCCCGTAAATCCCGGGCTTGGCCCGTATAGTCAAAAGTATACAAAGAAAGTACCCAGGGAGTAAACTCATTTCCCGAACGATTTTTTAAATTACTTTTTCACCACTAAAACGCATGAGACTTGTAGTTTTTTAAAATGTTTTCATTTTTGATGAGACGCTGAATAAATGAAGTTTAATCGCCGGCAAACGAAGAGCAGCGATTTCCCGTAAATCCTGGACTCGGCCTGTATAGTCAAAAGTAAACAAAGAAAGTACCCAGGGAGTAAACTCATTTCCCAAACGATTTTTTAAATTATTATTTCACCACTAAAACGCATGAGACTTGTAGTTTTCAAGAATGTTTTCATTTTTGATGAGACGCTGAATAAAAGCAGTTTAATCGCCGGCAAACGAAAACCCGCGATTTCCCGTAAATCCCGGGCTTGGCACATATAGTCGAATGTATACAAAGAAAGTACCCTGTGAGTAAACTCATATCCAGAACGATTTTTTAAATTATTTTTTCACCACTAAAACGCATGAGACTTGTAGTTTTCAAGAATGTTTTATTTTTTGATGAGACGCTGAATAAAAGCAGTTTAATCGCCGGCAAACGAAAACCCGCGATTTCCCGTAAATCCCGGGCTTGGCACGTATAGTCGAATGTATACAAAGAAAGTACCCTGCGAGTAAACTCATTTCCAGAATGATTTTTTAAATTATTATTTCACCACTAAAACGCATGAGACTTGTAGTTTTCAAGAATGTTTTAATTTTTGATGAGACGCTGAATAAAAGCAGTTTAATCGCCGGCAAACGAAAACCCGCGATTTCCCGTGAATCCCGGGCTTGGCACGTATAGTCGAATGTATACCAAGAAAGTACCCTGCGAGTAAACTCATTTCCAGAACGATTTTTTAAATTATTTTTTCACCACTAAAACGCATGAGACTTGTAGTTTTCAAGAATGTTTTCATTTTTGATGAGACGCTGAATAAAAGCAGTTTAATCGCCGGCAAACGAAAACCCGCGATTTCCCGTAAATCCCGGGCTTGGCACGTATAGTCGAATGTATACAAAGAAAGTACCCTGTGAGTAAACTCATTTCCAGAACGATTTTTTAAATTATTTTTTCACCACTAAAACGCATAAGACTTGTAGTTTTTAAAAATGTTTTAATTTTTGATGGGACGCTGAATAAAAGCAGTTTAATCGCCGGCAAACGAAAATCCACGATTTCCCGTAAATCCCGGACTCGGCCCGTATAGTCAAAAGTATACAAAGAAAGTACCCAGGGAGTAAACTTATTTCCCGAACGATTTTTTAAATTATTTTTTCACCACTAAAATGCATGAGACTTGTAGTTTTCAAAAATGTTTTCAATTTTGATGAGACGCTGAATAAAAGAAGTTTAATCGCCGGCAAACGAAAACCCGCGATTTCCCGTAAATCCCGGCTTGGCCCGTATAGTCAAAAGTATACAAAGAAAGTACCCAGGGAGTAAACTCATTTCCCGAACGATTTTTTAAATTATTTTTTCACCACTAAAACGCATGAGACTTGTAGTTTTCAAAAATGTTTTCATTTTTGATGAGACGCTGAATAAAAGAAGTTTAATCTCCGGCAAACGAAAACCCGCGATTTCCCGTAAATCCCGGGCTTGGCCCGTATAGTCAAAAGTATACAAAGAAAGTACCCAGGGAGTAAACTCATTTCCCGAACGATTTTTTAAATTACTTTTTCACCACTAAAACGCATGAGACTTGTAGTTTTTAAAAATGTTTTCATTTTTGATGAGACGCTGAATAAATGAAGTTTAATCGCCGGCAAACGAAAAGCAGCGATTTCCCGTAAATCCTGGACTCGGCCTGTATAGTCAAAAGTATACAAAGAAAGTACCCAGGGAGTAAACTCATTTCCCAAACGATTTTTTAAATTATTATTTCACCACTAAAACGCATGAGACTTGTAGTTTTCAAGAATGTTTTCATTTTTGATGAGACGCTGAATAAAAGCAGTTTAATCGCCGGCAAACGAAAACCCGCGATTTCCCGTAAATCCCGGGCTTGGCACATATAGTCGAATGTATACAAAGAAAGTACCCTGTGAGTAAACTCATATCCAAAACGATTTTTTAAATTATTTTTTCACCACTAAAACGCATGAGACTTGTAGTTTTCAAGAATGTTTTAATTTTTGATGAGACGCTGAATAAAAGCAGTTTAATCGCCGGCAAACAAAAACCTGCGATTTCCCGTAAATCCCGGGCTTGGCACGTATAGTCGAATGTATACAAAGAAAGTACCCTGCGAGTAAACCCATTTCCAGAACGATTTTTTAAATTATTATTTCACCACTAAAACGCATGAGACTTGTAGTTTTCAAGAATGTTTTCATTTTTGATGAGACGCTGAATAAAAGCAGTTTAATCGCCGGCAAACGAAAACCCGCGATTTCCCGTAAATCCCGGGCTTGGCACATATAGTCGAATGTATACAAAGAAAGTACCCTGTGAGTAAACTCATTTCCAGAACGATTTTTTAAATTATTTTTTCACCACTAAAACGCATGAGACTTGTAGTTTTCAAGAATGTTTTAATTTTTGATGAGACGCTGAATAAAAGCAGTTTAATCGCCGGCAAACGAAAACCCGCGATTTCCCGTAAATCCCGGGCTTGGCACGTATAGTCGAATGTATACAAAGAAAGTACCCTGCGAGTAAACTCATTTCCAGAACGATTTTTTAAATTATTTTTTCACCACTAAAACGCATGAGACTTGTAGTTTTCAAGAATGTTTTCATTTTTGATGAGACGCTGAATAAAAGCAGTTTAATCGCCGGCAAACGAAAACCCGCGATTTCCCGTAAATCCCGGCTTGGCCCGTATAGTCAAAAGTATACAAAGAAAGTACCCAGGGAGTAAACTCATTTCCCGAACGATTTTTTAAATTATTTTTTCACCACTAAAACGCATGAGACTTGTAGTTTTCAAAAATGTTTTCATTTTTGATGAGACGCTGAATAAAAGAAGTTTAATCGCCGGCAAACGAAAACCCGCGATTTCCCGTAAATCCCGGGCTTGGCCCGTATAGTCAAAAGTATACAAAGAAAGTACCCAGGGAGTAAACTCATTTCCCGAACGATTTTTTAAATTACTTTTTCACCACTAAAACGCATGAGACTTGTAGTTTTTTAAAATGTTTTCATTTTTGATGAGACGCTGAATAAATGAAGTTTAATCGCCGGCAAACGAAAAGCAGCGAATTCCCGTAAATCCTGGACTCGGCCTGTATAGTCAAAAGTATACAAAGAAAGTACCCAGGGAGTAAACTCATTTCCCAAACGATTTTTTAAATTATTATTTCACCACTAAAACGCATGAGACTTGTAGTTTTCAAGAATGTTTTCATTTTTGATGAGACGCTGAATAAAAGCAGTTTAATCGCCGGCAAACGAAAACCCGCGATTTCCCGTAAATCCCGGGCTTGGCACATATAGTCGAATGTATACAAAGAAAGTACCCTGTGAGTAAACTCATATCCAGAACGATTTTTTAAATTATTTTTTCACCACTAAAACGCATGAGACTTGTAGTTTTCAAGAATGTTTTATTTTTTGATGAGACGCTGAATAAAAGCAGTTTAATCGCCGGCAAACGAAAACCCGCGATTTCCCGTAAATCCCGGGCTTGGCACGTATAGTCGAATGTATACAAAGAAAGTACCCTGCGAGTAAACTCATTTCCAGAACGATTTTTTAAATTATTATTTCACCACTAAAACGCATGAGACTTGTAGTTTTCAAGAATGTTTTAATTTTTGATGAGACGCTGAATAAAAGCAGTTTAATCGCCGGCAAACGAAAACCCGCGATTTCCCGTGAATCCCGGGCTTGGCACGTATAGTCGAATGTATACAAAGAAAGTACCCTGCGAGTAAACTCATTTCCAGAACGATTTTTTAAATTATTTTTTCACCACTAAAACGCATGAGACTTGTAGTTTTCAAGAATGTTTTCATTTTTGATGAGACGCTGAATAAAAGCAGTTTAATCGCCGGCAAACGAAAACCCGCGATTTCCCGTAAATCCCGGGCTTGGCACGTATAGTCGAATGTATACAAAGAAAGTACCCTGTGAGTAAACTCATTTCCAGAACGATTTTTTAAATTATTTTTTCACCACTAAAACGCATAAGACTTGTAGTTTTTAAAAATGTTTTAATTTTTGATGAGACGCTGAATAAAAGCAGTTTAATCGCCGGCAAACGAAAATCCACGATTTCCCGTAAATCCCGGACTCGGCCCGTATAGTCAAAAGTATACAAAGAAAGTACCCAGGGAGTAAACTTATTTCCCGAACGATTTTTTAAATTATTTTTTCACCACTAAAATGCATGAGACTTGTAGTTTTCAAAAATGTTTTCAATTTTGATGAGACGCTGAATAAAAGAAATTTAATCGCCGGCAAACGAAAACCCGCGATTTCCCGTAAATCCCGGCTTGGCCCGTATAGTCAAAAGTATACAAAGAAAGTACCCAGGGAGTAAACTCATTTCCCGAACGATTTTTTAAATTATTTTTTCACCACTAAAACGCATGAGACTTGTAGTTTTCAAAAATGTTTTCATTTTTGATGAGACGCTGAATAAAAGAAGTTTAATCTCCGGCAAACGAAAACCCGCGATTTCCCGTAAATCCCGGGCTTGGCCCGTATAGTCAAAAGTATACAAAGAAAGTACCCAGGGAGTAAACTCATTTCCCGAACGATTTTTTAAATTACTTTTTCACCACTAAAACGCATGAGACTTGTAGTTTTCAAGAATGTTTTATTTTTTGATGAGACGCTGAATAAAAGCAGTTTAATCGCCGGCAAACGAAAACCCGCGATTTCCTGTAAATCCCGGGCTTGGCACGTATAGTCGAATGTATACAAAGAAAGTACCCTGCGAGTAAACTCATTTCCAGAACGATTTTTTAAATTATTATTTCACCACTAAAACGCATGAGACTTGTAGTTTTCAAGAATGTTTTAATTTTTGATGAGACGCTGAATAAAAGCAGTTTAATCGCCGGCAAACGAAAACCCGCGATTTCCCGTGAATCCCGGGCTTGGCACGTATAGTCGAATGTATACAAAGAAAGTACCCTGCGAGTAAACTCATTTCCAGAACGATTTTTTAAATTATTTTTTCACCACTAAAACGCATGAGACTTGTAGTTTTCAAGAATGTTTTCATTTTTGATGAGACGCTGAATAAAAGCAGTTTAATCGCCGGCAAACGAAAACCCGCGATTTCCCGTAAATCCCGGGCTTGGCACGTATAGTCGAATGTATACAAAGAAAGTACCCTGTGAGTAAACTCATTTCCAGAACGATTTTTTAAATTATTTTTTCACCACTAAAACGCATAAGACTTGTAGTTTTTAAAAATGTTTTAATTTTTGATGAGACGCTGAATAAAAGCAGTTTAATCGCCGGCAAACGAAAATCCACGATTTCCCGTAAATCCCGGACTCGGCCCGTATAGTCAAAAGTATACAAAGAAAGTACCCAGGGAGTAAAATTATTTCCCGAACGATTTTTTAAATTATTTTTTCACCACTAAAATGCATGAGACTTGTAGTTTTCAAAAATGTTTTCAATTTTGATGAGACGCTGAATAAAAGAAGTTTAATCGCCGGCAAACGAAAACCCGCGATTTCCCGTAAATCCCGGCTTGGCCCGTATAGTCAAAAGTATACAAAGAAAGTACCCAGGGAGTAAACTCATTTCCCGAACGATTTTTTAAATTATTTTTTCACCACTAAAACGCATGAGACTTGTAGTTTTCAAAAATGTTTTCATTTTTGATGAGACGCTGAATAAAAGAAGTTTAATCTCCGGCAAACGAAAACCCGCGATTTCCCGTAAATCCCGGGCTTGGCCCGTATAGTCAAAAGTATACAAAGAAAGTACCCAGGGAGTAAACTCATTTCCCGAACGATTTTTTAAATTACTTTTTCACCACTAAAACGCATGAGACTTGTAGTTTTTAAAAATGTTTTCATTTTTGATGAGACGCTGAATAAATGAAGTTTAATCGCCGGCAAACGAAAAGCAGCGATTTCCCGTAAATCCTGGACTCGGCCTGTATAGTCAAAAGTATACAAAGAAAGTACCGAGGGAGTAAACTCATTTCCCAAACGATTTTTTAAATTATTATTTCACCACTAAAACGCATGAGACTTGTAGTTTTCAAGAATGTTTTCATTTTTGATGAGACGCTGAATAAAAGCAGTTTAATCGCCGGCAAACGAAAACCCGCGATTTCCCGTAAATCCCGGGCTTGGCACATATAGTCGAATGTATACAAAGAAAGTACCCTGTGAGTAAACTCATATCCAAAACGATTTTTTAAATTATTTTTTCACCACTAAAACGCATGAGACTTGTAGTTTTCAAGAATGTTTTAATTTTTGATGAGACGCTGAATAAAAGCAGTTTAATCGCCGGCAAACAAAAACCTGCGATTTCCCGTAAATCCCGGGCTTGGCACGTATAGTCGAATGTATACAAAGAAAGTACCCTGCGAGTAAACTCATTTCCAGAACGATTTTTTAAATTATTATTTCACCACTAAAACGCATGAGACTTGTAGTTTTCAAGAATGTTTTCATTTTTGATGAGACGCTGAATAAAAGCAGTTTAATCGCCGGCAAACGAAAACCCGCGATTTCCCGTAAATCCCGGGCTTGGCACATATAGTCGAATGTATACAAAGAAAGTACCCTGTGAGTAAACTCATTTCCAGAACGATTTTTTAAATTATTTTTTCACCACTAAAACGCATGAGACTTGTAGTTTTCAAGAATGTTTTAATTTTTGATGAGACGCTGAATAAAAGCAGTTTAATCGCCGGCAAACGAAAACCCGCGATTTCCCGTAAATCCCGGGCTTGGCACGTATAGTCGAATGTATACAAAGAAAGTACCCTGCGAGTAAACTCATTTCCAGAACGATTTTTTAAATTATTTTTTCACCACTAAAACGCATGAGACTTGTAGTTTTCAAGAATGTTTTCATTTTTGATGAGACGCTGAATAAAAGCAGTTTAATCGCCGGCAAAGGAAAACCTGCGATTTCCCTAAATCCCGGACTCGGCCCGTATAGTCAAAAGTATACAAAGAAAGTACCCAGGGAGTAAACTCATTTCCCGAACGATTTTTTAAATTATTTTTTCACCACTAAAACGCATGAGACTTGTACTTTTCAAAAATGTTTTCATTTTTGATGAGACGCTTAATGAAAGAGGTTTAATCGCCGGCAAACGAAATCCAGCGTTTTCCCGTAAACCTGGGGCTTGGCCGTATAGTCGAATGTATACAAAGAAAGTACCCAGGGAGTAAACTCATTTCCCGAACGATTTTTTTAATTTTTTTTTCACCACTAAAACGCATGAGACTTGTAGTTTTCAAAAATGTTTACATTTTTGATGAGACGCTTAATGAAAGAGGTTTAATCGCCGGAAAACGAAAACCCGCGATTTCCCGTAAATCCCGGGCTTGGCCCGTATACAAATAAAGTACCCTGTGAGTAAACTCATTTCCAGAACGGTTTTTTAAATTATTTTTTCACCACTAAAACGCACAAGACTTGTAGTTTTTAAAAATGTTTTCATTTTTGATGAGACGCTGAATAAAAGAAGTTTAATCGCCAGCAAACAAAAACCCGCGATTTCCCGTAAATCCCGGCTTGGCCCGTATAGTCAAAAGTATACAAAGAAAGTACCCAGGGAGTAAACTCATTTCCCGAACGATTTTTTAAATTATTTTTTCACCACTAAAACGCATGAGACTTGTAGTTTTTAAAAATGTTTTCATTTTTGATGAGACGCTGAATAAAAGAAGTTTAATCGCCGGCAAACAAAAACCCGCGATTTCCCGTAAATCCCGGGCTTGGCCCGTATAGTCAAAAGTATACAAAGAAAGTACCCAGGGAGTAAACTCATTTCCCGAACGATTTTTTAAATTACTTTTTCACCACTAAAACGCATGAGACTTGTAGTTTTTAAAAATGTTTTCATTTTTGATGAGACGCTGAATCAAAGAAGTTTAATCGCCGGCAAACGAAAACC
This sequence comes from Hydractinia symbiolongicarpus, assembly GCF_029227915.1. Lineage (NCBI taxonomy): Eukaryota > Metazoa > Cnidaria > Hydrozoa > Anthoathecata > Hydractiniidae > Hydractinia > Hydractinia symbiolongicarpus. Next base: position 33,330,027 of record NC_079878.1, on the reverse strand, counting down.
TGCGATTTCCCGTAAATCCTGGACTCGGCCCGTATAGTCAAAAGTATACAAAGAAAGTACCCAGGGAGTAAACTCATTTCCCAAACGATTTTTTAAATTATTATTTCATCACTAAAACGCATGAGACTTGTAGTTTTCAAGAATGTTTTCATTTTTGATGAGACGCTGAATAAAAGCAGTTTAATAGCCGGCAAACGAAAACCTGTGATTTCCCGTAAATCCTGGACTCGGCCCGTATAGTCAAAAGTATACAAAGAAATTACCCAGGGAGTAAACTCATTTCCAGAACGATTTTTTAAATTATTATTTCACCACTAAAGCCCATGAGACTTGTAGTTTTTAAAAATGTTTTCATTTTTGATGAGACGCTGAATAAAAGAAGTTTAATCGCCGGCAAACGAAAACCCGCGATTTCCCGTAAATCCCGGACTCGGCCCGTATAGTAAAAAGTATACAAGGAAAGTACCCAGTGAGTAAACTCATTTCCCGAACGAATTTTTAAATTATTTTTTCACCACTAAAACGTATGAGACTTGTAGTTTTCAAAAATGTTTTCATTTTTGATGAGACGCTGAATAAAAGATGTTTAATCGCCGGCAAACGAAAACCTGCGATTTCCCGTAAATCCCGGACTTGGCCCGTATAGTCAAAAGTATACAAAGAAAGTACCCAGGGTGTAAACTCATTTCCCGAACGATTTTTTAAATTATTTTTTCACCACTAAAACGCATGAGACTTGTAGTTTCAAAAATGTTGTCATTTTTGATGAGACGCTGAATAAAAGAAGTTTAATCGCCGGCAAACGAAAACCTGCGATTTCCCGTAAATCCCGTACTCGGCCCGTATAGTCGAAAGTATACAAAGAAAGTACCCAGGGAGTAAACTCATTTCCCAAACGATTTTTTAAATTATTATTTCACCACCAAAGCCCATGAGACTTGAATTTTTTAAAAATATTTTCATTTTTGATGAGACGCTGAATAAAAGAAGTTTAATCGAAGGCAAACGAAAGCCCGCAATTTCCCGTAAATCCCGGTCTCGGCCCGTATAGTCAAAAGTATACAAGGAAAGTACCCAGTGAGTAAACTCATTTCCCTAACGAATTTTTAAATTATTTTTTCACCACTAAAACGCATGAGACTTGTAGTTTACAAAAATGTTTTCATTTTTGATGAGACGCTGAATAAAAGCAGTTTAATCGCCGGCAAACGAAAACCTGCGATTTCCCGTAAATCCTGGACTCGGCCCGTATAGTCAAAAGTATACAAAGAAATTACCCAGGGAGTAAACTCATTTCCAGAACGATTTTTTAAATTATTATTTCACCACTAAAGCCCATGAGACTTGTAGTTTTTAAAAGTGTTTTCATTTTTGATGAGACGCTGAATAAAAGAAGTTTAATCGCCGGCAAACGAAAACCCGCGATTTCCCGTAAATCCCGGACTCGGCCCGTATAGTAAAAAGTATACAAGGAAAGTACCCAGTGAGTAAACTCATTTCCCGAACGAATTTTTAAATTATTCTTTCACCACTAAAACGTATGAGACTTGTAGTTTTCAAAAATGTTTTCATTTTTGATGAGACGCTGAATAAAAGATGTTTAATCGCCGGCAAACGAAAACCTGCGATTTCCCGTAAATCCCGGACTTGGCCCGTATAGTCAAAAGTATACAAAGAAAGTACCCAGGGTGTAAACTCATTTCCCGAACGATTTTTTAAATTATTTTTTCACCACTAAAACGCATGAGACTTGTAGTTTCAAAAATGTTGTCATTTTTGATGAGACGCTGAATAAAAGAAGTTTAATCGCCGGCAAACGAAAACCTGCGATTTCCCGTAAATCCCGTACTCGGCCCGTATAGTCGAAAGTATACAAAGAAAGTACCCAGGGAGTAAACTCATTTCCCAAACGATTTTTTAAATTATTATTTCACCACCAAAGCCCATGAGACTTGAATTTTTTAAAAATATTTTCATTTTTGATGAGACGCTGAATAAAAGAAGTTTAATCGAAGGCAAACGAAAACCCGCAATTTCCCGTAAATCCCGGTCTCGGCCCGTATAGTCAAAAGTATACAAGGAAAGTACCCAGTGAGTAAACTCATTTCCCTAACGAATTTTTAAATTATTTTTTCACCACTAAAACGCATGAGACTTGTAGTTTACAAAAATGTTTTCATTTTTGATGAGACGCTGAATAAAAGAAGTTTAATCGCCGGCAAACGAAAACCTGCGATTTTCCGTAAATCCCGGACTCGGCCCGTATAGTCAAAATTATACAAAGAGAGTACCCAGGGTGTAAACTCATTTCCCGAACGATTTTTTAAATTATTTTTTCACCACTAAAACGCTTGAGACTTGTAGTTTTTAAAAATGTTTTCATTTTTGATGAGACGCTGAATAAAAGAAGTTTAATCGCCGGCAAACGAAAACCTGCGATTTCCCGTAAATCCTGGACTCGGCCCGTATAGTCAAAAGTATACAAAGAAAGTACCCAGGGAGTAAACTCATTTCCCAAACGATTTTTTAAATTATTATTTCACCACTAAAGCCCATGAGACTGGTAGTTTTTAAAAATGTTTTCATTTTTGATGAGACGCTGAATAAAAGAAGTTTAATCGCCGGCAAACGAAAACCCGCGATTTCCCGTAAATCCCGGACTCGGCCCGTATAGTTTAAAGTATACAAGGAAAGTACCCAGTGAGTAAACTCATTTCCCTAACGAATTTTTAAATTATTTTTTCACCACTAAAACGCATGAGACTTGTAGTTTACAAAAATGTTTTCATTTTTGATGAGACGCTGAATAAAAGAAGTTTAATCGCCGGCAAACGAAAACCTGCGATTTTCCGTAAATCCCGGACTCGGCCCGTATAGTCAAAATTATACAAAGAGAGTACCCAGGGTGTAAACTCATTTCCCGAACGATTTTTTAAATTATTTTTTCACCACTAAAACGCTTGAGACTTGTAGTTTTTAAAAATGTTTTCATTTTTGATGAGACGCTGAATAAAAGAAGTTTAATCGCCGGCAAACGAAAACCTGCGATTTCCCGTAAATCCTGGACTCGGCCCGTATAGTCAAAAGTATACAAAGAAAGTACCCAGGGAGTAAACTCATTTCCCAAACGATTTTTTAAATTATTATTTCACCACTAAAGCCCATGAGACTGGTAGTTTTTAAAAATGTTTTCATTTTTGATGAGACGCTGAATAAAAGAAGTTTAATCGCCGGCAAACGAAAACCCGCGATTTCCCGTAAATCCCGGACTCGGCCCGTATAGTTTAAAGTATACAAGGAAAGTACCCAGTGAGTAAACTCATTTCCCTAACGAATTTCTAAATTATTTTTTCACCACTAAAACGCATGAGACTTGTAGTTTTCAAGAATGTTTTCATTTTTGATGAGACGCTGAATAAAAGCAGTTTAATCGCTGGCAAACGAAAACCCGCTATTTCCCGTAAATCCCGGGCTTGGCACATATCGTCGAATGTATACAAAGAAAGTACCCTGTGAGTAAACTCATTTCCAGAACGATTTTTTAAATTATTTTTTCACCACTAAAACGCATGAGACTTGTAGTTTTCAAGAATGTTTTAATTTTTGATGAGACGCTGAATAAAAGCAGTTTAATCGCCGGCAAACGAAAACCCGCGATTTCCCGTAAATCCCGGGCTTGGCACGTATAGTCGAATGTATACAAAGAAAGTACCCTGCGAGTAAACTCATTTCCAGAACGATTTTTTAAATTATTTTTTCACCACTAAAACGCATGAGACTTGTAGTTTGCAAGAATGTTTTCATTTTTGATGAGACGCTGAATAAAAGCAGTTTAATCGCCGGCAAACGAAAACCCGCGATTTCCCGTAAATCCCGGGCTTGGCACGTATAGTCGAATGTATACAAAGAAAGTACCCTGTGAGTAAATTCATTTCCAGAACGATTTTTTAAATTATTTTTTCACCACTAAAACGCATAAGACTTGTAGTTTTTAAAAATGTTTTAATTTTTGATGAGACGCTGAATAAAAGCAGTTTAATCGCCGGCAAACGAAAGCCCGCGATTTCCCGTAAATCCCGGGCTTGGCACGTATAGTCGAATGTATACAAAGAAAGTACCCTGTGAGTAAACTCATTTCCAGAACGATTTTTTAAATTATTTTTTCACCATTAAAACGCATGAGACTTGTAGTTTTCAAGAATGTTTTCATTTTTGATGAGACGCTGAATAAAAGCGGTTTAATCGCCGGCAAACGAAAACCCGCGATTTCCTGTAAATCCCGGGCTTGGCACGTATAGTCGAATGTATACAAAGAAAGTACCCTGTGAGTAAACTCATTTCCCGAAATATTTTTTAAATTATTTTTTCACCACTAAAACGCATGAGACTTGTACTTTTCAAAAATGTTTTCATTTTTGATGAGACGCTTAATGAAAGACGTTTAATCGCCGGCAAACGAAATCCAGCGTTTTCCCGTAAATCCGGGGCTTGACCCGTATAGTCGAATGTATACAAAGAAAGTACCCAAGAAGTAAACTCATTTCCCGAACGATTTTTTAAATTTTTTTTTCACCACTAAAACGCATGAGACTTGTAGTTTTCAAAAATGTTTTCATTTTTGATGAGACGCATAATGAAAGAGGTTTAATCGCCGGAAAACGAAAACCCGCGATTTCCCGTAAATCCCGGGCTTGGCCCGTATACAAAGAAAGTACCCTGTGAGTAAACTCATTTCCAGAACGATTTTTTAATATATTTTTTCACCACTAAAACGCATGAGACTTGTAGTTTTCAAGAATGTTTTCATTTTTGATGAGACGCTGAATAAAAGCAGTTTAATCGCCGGCAAACGAAAACCCGCGATTTCCCGTAAATCCCGGGCTTGGCCCGTATAGTCAAAAGTATACAAAGAAAGTACCCAGGGAGTAAACTCATTTCCCGAACGATTTTTTATATTATTTTTTTACCACTAAACGCATGAGCCTTGTAGTTTTCAAAAATATTTTCATATTTGATGGGACGCTGAATAAAAGAAGTTTAATCGCCGGCAAACGAAAACCCGCGATTTCCGGTAAATCCCGGGCTTGGCTCGTAGAGTCAAAAGTATACAAAGAAGGTACCCAGTGAGTAAACTCATTTTCCGAACGAATTTTTAAATTATTTTTTCACCACTAAAACGCATGAGACTTGTAGTTTTTAAAAATGTTTTCATTTTTGACGAGACGCTGAATAAAAGAAGTTTAATCGCCGGCAAACGAAAACCTGCGATTTCCCGTAAATCCTGGACTCGGCCCGTATAGTCAAAAGTATACAAAGAAAGTACCCAGGGAGTAAACTCATTTCCCAAACGATTTTTTAAATTATTATTTCACCACTAAAGCCCATGAGACTTGTAGTTTTTAAAAATGTTTTCATTTTTGATGAGACGCTGAATAAAAGAAGTTTAATCGCCGGCAAACGAAAACCCGCGATTTCCCATAAATCCCGGACTCGGCCCGTATAGTAAAAAGTATACAAGGAAAGTACCCAGTGAGTAAACTCATTTCCCGAACGAATTTTTAAATTATTTTTTCACCACTAAAACGTATGAGACTTGTAGTTTTCAAAAATGTTTTCATTTTTGATGAGACGCTGAATAAAAGATGTTTAATCGCCGCAAACGAAAACCTGCGATTTCCCGTAAATCCCGGACTCGGCCCGTATAGTCAAAAGTATACAAAGAAAGTACCCAGGGTGTAAACTCATTTCCCGAACGATTTTTTAAATTATTTTTTCACCACTAAAACGCATGAGACTTGTAGTTTCAAAAATGTTTTCATTTTTGATGAGACGCTGAATAAAAGAAGTTTAATCGCCGGCAAACGAAAACCTGCGATTTCCCGTAAATCCCGTACTCGGCCCGTATAGTCGAAAGTATACAAAGAAAGTACCCTGTGAGTAAAATCATTTCCAGAACGATTTTTTAAATTATTTTTTCACCACTAAAACGCATGAGACTTGTAGTTTTCAAGAATGTTTTAATTTTTGATGAGACGCTGAATAAAAGCAGTTTAATCGCCGGCAAACAAAAACCCGCGATTTCCCGTAAATCCCGGGCTTGGCACGTATAGTCGAATGTATACAAAGAAAGTACCCTGCGAGTAAACTCATTTCCAGAACGATTTTTTAAATTATTTTTTCACCACTAAAACGCATGAGACTTGTAGTTTGCAAGAATGTTTTCATTTTTGATGAGACGCTGAATAAAAGCAGTTTAATCGCCGGCAAACGAAAACCCGCGATTTCCCGTAAATCCTGGGCTTGGCACGTATAGTCGAATGTATACAAAGAAAGTACCCTGTGAGTAAACTCATTTCCAGAACGATTTTTTAAATTATTTTTTCACCACTAAAACGCATAAGACTTGTAGTTTTTAAAAATGTTTTAATTTTTGATGAGACGCTGAATAAAAGCAGTTTAATCGCCGGCAAACGAAAGCCCGCGATTTCCCGTAAATCCCGGGCTTGGCACCTATAGTCGAATGTATACAAAGAAAGTACCCTGTGAGTAAACTCATTTCCAGAACGATTTTTTAAATTATTTTTTCACCATTAAAACGCATGAGACTTGTAGTTTTCAAGAATGTTTTCATTTTTGATAAGACGCTGAATAAAAGCGGTTTAATCGCCGGCAAACGAAAACCCGCGATTTCCCGTAAATCCCGGGCTTGGCACGTATAGTCGAATGTATACAAAGAAAGTACCCTGTGAGTAAACTCATTTCCAGAACGATTTTTTAAATTATTTTTTCACCACTAAAACGCATGAGACTTGTAGTTTTCAAAAATGTTTTCATTTTTGATGAGACGCTGAATAAAAGCAGTTTAATCGCTGGCAAACGAAAACCTGCGATTTCCCTAAATCCCGGACTCGGCCCGTTTAGTCAAAAGTATACAAAGAAAGTACCCAGGGAGTAAACTCATTTCCCGAACTATTTTTTAAATTATTTTTTCACCACTAAAACGCATGAGACTTGTAGTTTTCAAAAATGTTTTCATTTTTGATGAGACGCTGAATAAAAGCAGTTTAATCGCTGGCAAACGAAAACCTGCGATTTCCCTAAATCCCGGGCTTGGCACATATAGTCGAATGTATACAAAGAAAGTACCCTGTGAGTAAAATCATTTCCAGAACGATTTTTTAAATTATTTTTTCACCACTAAAACGCATGAGACTTGTAGTTTTCAAGAATGTTTTAATTTTTGATGAGACGCTGAATAAAAGCAGTTTAATCGCCGGCAAACAAAAACCCGCGATTTCCCGTAAATCCCGGGCTTGGCACGTATAGTCGAATGTATACAAAGAAAGTACCCTGCGAGTAAACTCATTTCCAGAACGATTTTTTAAATTATTTTTTCACCACTAAAACGCATGAGACTTGTAGTTTGCAAGAATGTTTTCATTTTTGATGAGACGCTGAATAAAAGCAGTTTAATCGCCGGCAAACGAAAACCCGCGATTTCCCGTAAATCCCGGGCTTGGCACGTATAGTCGAATGTATACAAAGAAAGTACCCTGTGAGTAAACTCATTTCCAGAACGATTTTTTAAATTATTTTTTCACCACTAAAACGCATAAGACTTGTAGTTTTTAAAAATGTTTTAATTTTTGATGAGACGCTGAATAAAAGCAGTTTAATCGCCGGCAAACGAAAGCCCGCGATTTCCCGTAAATCCCGGGCTTGGCACGTATAGTCGAATGTATACAAAGAAAGTACCCTGTGAGTAAACTCATTTCCAGAACGATTTTTTAAATTATTTTTTCACCATTAAAACGCATGAGACTTGTAGTTTTCAAGAATGTTTTCATTTTTGATAAGACGCTGAATAAAAGCGGTTTAATCGCCGGCAAACGAAAACCCGCGATTTCCCGTAAATCCCGGGCTTGGCACGTATAGTCGAATGTATACAAAGAAAGTACCCTGTGAGTAAACTCATTTCCAGAACGATTTTTTAAATTATTTTTTCACCACTAAAACGCATGAGACTTGTAGTTTTCAAAAATGTTTTCATTTTTGATGAGACGCTGAATAAAAGCAGTTTAATCGCTGGCAAACGAAAACCTGCGATTTCCCTAAATCCCGGACTCGGCCCGTTTAGTCAAAAGTATACAAAGAAAGTACCCAGGGAGTAAACTCATTTCCCGAACTATTTTTTAAATTATTTTTTCACCACTAAAACGCATGAGACTTGTACTTTTCAAAAATGTTTTCATTTTTGATGAGACGCTTAATGAAAGACGTTTAATCGCCGGCAAACGAAATCCAGCGTTTTCCCGTAAATCCGGGGCTTGACCCGTATACAAAGAAAGTACCCTGTGAGTAAACTCATTTCCCAAACGATTTTTTAAATTATTATTTCACCACTAAAGCCCATGAGACTTGTAGTTTTTAAAAATGTTTTCATTTTTGATGAGACGCTGAATAAAAGAAGTTTAATCGCCGGCAAACGAAAACCCGCGATTTCCCGTAAATCCCGGACTCGGCCCGTATAGTAAAAAGTATACAAGGAAAGTACCCAGTGAGTTAACTCATTTCCCGAACGAATTTTTAAATTATTTTTCACCACTAAAACGTATGAGACTTGTAGTTTTCAAAAATGTTTTCATTTTTGATGAGACGCTGAATAAAAGATGTTTAATCGCCGGCAAACGAAAACCTGCGATTTCCCGTAAATCCCGGACTCGGCCCGTATAGTCAAAAGTATACAAACAAAGTACCCAGGGTGTAAACTCATTTCCCGAACGATTTTTTAAATTATTTTTTCACCACTAAAACGCATGAGACTTGTAGTTTCAAAAATGTTGTCATTTTTGATGAGACGCTGAATAAAAGAAGTTTAATCGCCAGGAAACGAAAATCTGCGATTTCCCGTAAATCCCGTACTCGGCCCGTATAGTCGAAAGTATACAAAGAAAGTACCCAGGGAGTAAACTCATTTCCCAAACGATTTTTTAAATTATTATTTCACCACTAAAGCCCATGAGACTTGAATTTTTAAAAAATATTTTCATTTTTGATGAGACGCTGAATAAAAGCGGTTTAATCGCCGGCAAACGAAAACCCGCGATTTCCCGTAAATCCCGGGCTTGGCACGTATAGTCGAATGTATACAAAGAAAGTACCCTGTGAGTAAACTCATTTCCAGAACGATTTTTTTAAATTATTTTTTCACCATTAAAACGCATGAGACTTGTAGTTTTCAAAAATGTTTTCATTTTTGATGAGACGCTGAATAAAAGCAGTTTAATCGCTGGCAAACGAAAACCTGCGATTTCCCTAAATCCCGGACTCGGCCCGTTTAGTCAAAAGTATACAAGAAAGTACCCAGGGAGTAAACTCATTTCCCGAACTATTTTTTAAATTATTTTTTCACCACTAAAACGCATGAGACTTGTACTTTTCAAAAATGTTTTCATTTTTGATGAGACGCTTAATGAAAGACGTTTAATCGCCGGCAAACGAAATCCAGCGTTTTCCCGTAAATCCGGGGCTTGACCCGTATACAAAGAAAGTACCCTGTGAGTAAACTCATTTCCCAAACGATTTTTTAAATTATTATTTCACCACTAAAGCCCATGAGACTTGTAGTTTTTAAAAATGTTTTCATTTTTGATGAGACGCTGAATAAAAGAAGTTTAATCGCCGGCAAACGAAAACCCGCGATTTCCCGTAAATCCCGGACTCGGCCCGTATAGTAAAAAGTATACAAGGAAAGTACCCAGTGAGTTAACTCATTTCCCGAACGAATTTTTAAATTATTTTTTCACCACTAAAACGTATGAGACTTGTAGTTTTCAAAAATGTTTTCATTTTTGATGAGACGCTGAATAAAAGATGTTTAATCGCCGGCAAACGAAAACCTGCGATTTCCCGTAAATCCCGGACTCGGCCCGTATAGTCAAAAGTATACAAAGAAAGTACCCAGGGTGTAAACTCATTTCCCGAACGATTTTTTAAATTATTTTTTCACCAATAAAACGCATGAGACTTGTAGTTTCAAAAATGTTGTCATTTTTGATGAGACGCTGAATAAAAGAAGTTTAATCGCCAGGAAACGAAAATCTGCGATTTCCCGTAAATCCCGTACTCGGCCCGTATAGTCGAAAGTATACAAAGAAAGTACCCAGGGAGTAAACTCATTTCCCAAACGATTTTTTAAATTATTATTTCACCACTAAAGCCCATGAGACTTGAATTTTTAAAAAATATTTTCATTTTTGATGAGACGCTGAATAAAAGCGGTTTAATCGCCGGCAAACGAAAACCCGCGATTTCCCGTAAATCCCGGGCTTGGCACGTATAGTCGAATGTATACAAAGAAAGTACCCTGTGAGTAAACTCATTTCCAGAACGATTTTTTAAATTATTTTTTCACCACTAAAACGCATGAGACTTGTAGTTTTCAAAAATGTTTTCATTTTTGATGAGACGCTGAATAAAAGCAGTTTAATCGCTGGCAAACGAAAACCTGCGATTTCCCTAAATCCCGGACTCGGCCCGTTTAGTCAAAAGTATACAAAGAAAGTACCCAGGGAGTAAACCCATTTCCCGAACTATTTTTTAAATTATTTTTTCACCACTAAAACGCATGAGACTTGTACTTTTCAAAAATGTTTTCATTTTTGATGAGACGCTTAATGAAAGACGTTTAATCGCCGGCAAACGAAATCCAGCGTTTTCCCGTAAATCCGGGGCTTGACCCGTATACAAAGAAAGTACCCTGTGAGTAAACTCATTTCCCAAACGATTTTTTAAATTATTATTTCACCACTAAAGCCCATGAGACTTGTAGTTTTTAAAAATGTTTTCATTTTTGATGAGACGCTGAATAAAAGAAGTTTAATTGCCGGCAAACGAAAACCCGCGATTTCCCGTAAATCCCGGACTCGGCCCGTATAGTAAAAAGTATACAAGGAAAGTACCCAGTGAGTTAACTCATTTCCCGAACGAATTTTTAAATTATTTTTTCACCACTAAAACGTATGAGACTTGTAGTTTTCAAAAATGTTTTCATTTTTGATGAGACGCTGAATAAAAGATGTTTAATCGCCGGCAAACGAAAACCTGCGATTTCCCGTAAATCCCGGACTCGGCCCGTATAGTCAAAAGTATACAAAGAAAGTACCCAGGGTGTGAACTCATTTCCCGAACGATTTTTTAAATTATTTTTTCACCACTAAAACGCATGAGACTTGTAGTTTTCAAAAATGTTTTCATTTTTGATGAGACGCATAATGAAAGAGGTTTAATCGCCGGAAAACGAAAACCCGCAATTTCCCGTAAATCCCGGGCTTGGCCCGTACACAAAGAAAGTACCCTGTGAGTAAACTCATTTCCCAAACGATTTTTTAAATTATTATTTCACCACTAAAGCCCATGAGACTTGTAGTTTTTAAAAATGTTTTCATTTTTGATGAGACGCTGAATAAAAGAAGTTTAATCGCCGGCAAACGAAAACCCGCGATTTCCCGTAAATCCCGGACTCGGCCCGTATAGTAAAAAGTATACAAGGAAAGTACCCAGTGAGTTAACTCATTTCCCGAACGAATTTTTAAATTATTTTTTCACCACTAAAACGTATGAGACTTGTAGTTTTCAAATATGTTTTCATTTTTGATGAGACGCTGAATAAAAGATGTTTAATCGCCGGCAAACGAAAACCTGCGATTTCCCGTAAATTCCGGACTCGGGCCGTATAGTCAAAAGTATACAAAGAAAGTACCCAGGGTGTAAACTCATTTCCCGAACGATTTTTTAAATTATTTTTTCACCACTAAAACGCATGAGACTTGAATTTTTTAAAAATATTTTCATTTTTGATGAGACGCTGAATAAAAGCGGTTTAATCGCCGGCAAACGAAAACCCGCGATTTCCCGTAAATCCCGGGCTTGGCACGTATAGTCGAATGTATACAAAGAAAGTACCCTGTGAGTAAACTCATTTCCAGAACGATTTTTTAATTTATTTTTTCACCACTAAAACGCATGAGACTAGTAGTTTTCAAAAATGTTTTCATTTTTGATGAGACGCTGAATAAAAGCAGTTTAATCGCCGGCAAACGAAATCCAGCGTTTTCCCGTAAATCCGGGGCTTGACCCGTATACAAAGAAAGTACCCTGTGAGTAAACTCATTTCCCAAACGATTTTTTAAATTATTATTTCACCACTAAAGCCCATGAGACTTGTAGTTTTTAAAAATGTTTTCATTTTTGATGAGACGCTGAATAAAAGAAGTTTAATTGCCGGCAAACGAAAACCCGCGATTTCCCGTAAATCCCGGACTCGGCCCGTATAGTAAAAAGTATACAAGGAAAGTACCCAGTGAGTTAACTCATTTCCCGAACGAATTTTTAAATTATTTTTTCACCACTAAAACGTATGAGACTTGTAGTTTTCAAAAATGTTTTCATTTTTGATGAGACGCTGAATAAAAGATGTTTAATCGCCGGCAAACGAAAACCTGCGATTTCCCGTAAATCCCGGACTCGGCCCGTATAGTCAAAAGTATACAAAGAAAGTACCCAGGGTGTAAACTCATTTCCCGAACGATTTTTTAAATTATTTTTTCACCACTAAAACGCATGAGACTTGTAGTTTTCAAAAATGTTTTCATTTTTGATGAGACGCATAATGAAAGAGGTTTAATCGCCGGAAAACGAAAACCCGCGATTTCCCGTAAATCCCGGGCTTGGCCCGTATACAAAGAAAGTACCCTGTGAGTAAACTCATTTCCCAAACGATTTTTTAAATTATTATTTCACCACTAAAGCCCATGAGACTTGTAGTTTTTAAAAATGTTTTCATTTTTGATGAGACGCTGAATAAAAGAAGTTTAATCGCCGGCAAACGAAAACCCGCGATTTCCCGTAAATCCCGGACTCGGCCCGTATAGTAAAAAGTATACAAGGAAAGTACCCAGTGAGTTAACTCATTTCCCGCACGAATTTTTAAATTATTTTTTCACCACTAAAACGTATGAGACTTGTAGTTTTCAAATATGTTTTCATTTTTGATGAGACGCTGAATAAAAGATGTTTAATCGCCGGCAAACGAAAACCTGCGATTTCCCGTAAATTCCGGACTCGGCCCGTATAGTCAAAAGTATACAAAGAAAGTACCCAGGGTGTAAACTCATTTCCCGAACGATTTTTTAAATTATTTTTTCACCACTAAAACGCATGAGACTTGTAGTTTCAAAAATGTTGTCATTTTTGATGAGACGCTGAATAAAAGAAGTTTAATCGCTAGGAAACGAAAATCTGCGATTTCCCGTAAATCCCGTACTCGGCCCGTATAGTCGAAAGTATACAAAGAAAGTACCCAGGGAGCAAACTCATTTCCCAAACGATTTTTTAAATTATTATTTCACCACTAAAGCCCATGAGACTTGAATTTTTTAAAAATATTTTCATTTTTGATGAGACGCTGAATAAAAGCGGTTTAATCGCCGGCAAACGAAAACCCGCGATTTCCCGTAAATCCCGGGCTTGGCACGTATAGTCGAATGTATACAAAGAAAGTACCCTGTGAGTAAACTCATTTCCAGAACGATTTTTTAATTTATTTTTTCACCACTAAAACGCATGAGACTTGTAGTTTTCAAAAATGTTTTCATTTTTGATGAGACGCTGAATAAAAGCAGTTTAATCGCTGGCAAACGAAAACCTGCGATTTCCCTAAATCCCAGACCCGGCCCGTTTAGTCAAAAGTATACAAAGAAAGTACCCAGGGAGTAAACTCATTTCCCGAACTATTTTTTAAATTATTTTTTCACCACTAAAACGCATGAGACTTGTACTTTTCAAAAATGTTTTCATTTTTGATGAGACGCATAATGAAAGAGGTTTAATCGCCGGAAAACGAAAACCCGCGATTTCCCGTAAATCCCGGGCTTGGCCCGTATACAAAGAAAGTACCCTGTGAGTAAACTCATTTCCCAAACGATTTTTTAAATTATTATTTCACCACTAAAGCCCATGAGACTTGTAGTTTTTAAAAATGTTTTCATTTTTGATGAGACGCTGAATAAAAGAAGTTTAATCGCCGGCAAACGAAAACCCGCGATTTCCCGTAAATCCCGGACTCGGCCCGTATAGTAAAAAGTATACAAGGAAAGTACCCAGTGAGTTAACTCATTTCCCGAACGAATTTTTAAATTATTTTTTCACCACTAAAACGTATGAGACTTGTAGTTTTCAAAAATGTTTTCATTTTTGATGAGACGCATAATGAAAGAGGTTTAATCGCCGGAAAACGAAAACCCGCGATTTCCCGTAAATCCCGGGCTTGGCCCGTATACAAAGAAAGTACCCTGTGAGTAAACTCATTTCCCAAACGATTTTTTAAATTATTATTTCACCACTAAAGCCCATGAGACTTGTAGTTTTTAAAAATGTTTTCATTTTTGATGAGACGCTGAATAAAAGAAGTTTAATCGCCGGCAAACGAAAACCCGCGATTTCCCGTAAATCCCGGACTCGGCCCGTATAGTAAAAAGTATACAAGGAAAGTACCCAGTGAGTTAACTCATTTCCCGAACGAATTTTTAAATTATTTTTTCACCACTAAAACGTATGAGACTTGTAGTTTTCAAATATGTTTTCATTTTTGATGAGACGCTGAATAAAAGATGTTTAATCGCCGGCAAACGAAAACCTGCGATTTCCCGTAAATTCCGGACTCGGCCCGTATAGTCAAAAGTATACAAAGAAAGTACCCAGGGTGTAAACTCATTTCCCGAACGATTTTTTAAATTATTTTTTCACCACTAAAACGCATGAGACTTGTAGTTTCAAAAATGTTGTCATTTTTGATGAGACGCTGAATAAAAGAAGTTTAATCGCTAGGAAACGAAAATCTGCGATTTCCCGTAAATCCCGTACTCGGCCCGTATAGTCGAAAGTATACAAAGAAAGTACCCAGGGAGTAAACTCATTTCCCAAACGATTTTTTAAATTATTATTTCACCACTAAAGCCCATGAGACTTGAATTTTTTAAAAATATTTTCATTTTTGATGAGACGCTGAATAAAAGCGGTTTAATCGCCGGCAAACGAAAACCCGCGATTTCCCGTAAATCCCGGGCTTGGCACGTATAGTCGAATGTATACAAAGAAAGTACCCTGTGAGTAAACTCATTTCCAGAACGATTTTTTAATTTATTTTTTCACCACTAAAACGCATGAGACTTGTAGTTTTCAAAAATGTTTTCATTTTTGATGAGACGCTGAATAAAAGCAGTTTAATCGCTGGCAAACGAAAACCTGCGATTTCCCTAAATCCCAGACCCGGCCCGTTTAGTCAAAAGTATACAAAGAAAGTACCCAGGGAGTAAACTCATTTCCCGAACTATTTTTTAAATTATTTTTTCACCACTAAAACGCATGAGACTTGTACTTTTCAAAAATGTTTTCATTTTTGATGAGCCGCTTAATGAAAGACGTTTAATCGCCGGCAAACGAAATCCAGCGTTTTCCCGTAAATCCGGGGCTTGACCCGTATAGTCGAATGTATACAAAGAAAGTACCCAAGAAGTAAACTCATTTCCCGAACGATTTTTTAAATTTTTTTTTCACCACTAAAACGCATGAGACTTGTAGTTTTCAAAAATGTTTTCATTTTTGATGAGACGCATAATGAAAGAGGTTTAATCGCCGGAAAACGAAAACCCGCGATTTCCCGTAAATCCCGGGCTTGGCCCGTATACAAAGAAAGTACCCTGTGAGTAAAGTCATTTCCCAAACGATTTTTTAAATTATTATTTCACCACTAAAGCCCATGAGACTTGTAGTTTTTAAAAATGTTTTCATTTTTGATGAGACGCTGAATAAAAGAAGTTTAATCGCCGGCAAACGAAAACCCGCGATTTCCCGTAAATCCCGGACTCGGCCCGTATAGTAAAAAGTATACAAGGAAAGTACCCACTGAGTAAACTCATTTCCCGAACGAATTTTTAAATTATTTTTTCACCACTAAAACGTATGAGACTTGTAGTTTTCAAAAATGTTTTCATTTTTGATGAGACGCTGAATAAAAGATGTTTAATCGCCGGCAAACGAAAACCTGCGATTTCCCGTAAATCCCGGACTCGGCACGTATAGTCGAATGTATACAAAGAAAGTACCCTGTGAGTAAACTCATTTCCAGAACGATTTTTTAAATTATTTTTTCACCACTAAAACGCATGAGACTTGTAGTTTTCAAAAATGTTTTCATTTTTGATGAGACGCTGAATAAAAGCAGTTTAATCGCTGGCAAACGAAAACCTGCGATTTCCCTAAATCCCGGACTCGGCCCGTATAGTCAAAAGTATACAAAGAAAGTACCCAGGGAGTAAACTCATTTCCCGAACTATTTTTTAAATTATTTTTTCACCACTAAAACGCATGAGACTTGTACTTTTCAAAAATGTTTTCATTTTTGATGAGACGCTTAATGAAAGACGTTTAACCGCCGGCAAACGAAATCCAGCGTTTTCCCGTAAATCCGGGGCTTGACCCGTATAGTCGAATGTATACAAAGAAAGTACCCAAGAAGTAATTTCATTTCCCGAACGATTTTTTAAATTTTTTTTTCACCACTAAAACGCATGAGACTTGTAGTTTTCAAAAATGTTTTCATTTTTGATGAGACGCATAATGAAAGAGGTTTAATCGCCGGAAAACGAAAACCCGCGATTTCCCGTAAATCCCGGGCTTGGCCCGTATACAAAGAAAGTACCCTGTGAGTAAACTCATTTCCAGAACGATTTTTTAAATTATTTTTTCACCACTAAAACGCATGAGACTTGTAGTTTTCAAGAATGTTTTCATTTTTAATGAGACGCTGAATAAAAGCAGTTTAATCGCCGGCAAACGAAAACCCGCGATTTCCCGTAAATCCTGGGCTTGGCACGTATAGTCGAATGTATACAAAGAAAGTACCCTGTGAGTAAACTCATTTCCAGAACGATTTTTTAAATTATTTTTTCACCACTAAAACGCATGAGACTTGTAGTTTTCAAGAATGTTTTCATTTTTGATGAGACGCTGAATAAAAGCAGTTTAATCGCCGGCAAACGAAAACCCGCGATTTCCCGTAAATCCCGGGCTTGGCACGTATAGTCGAATGTATACAAAGAAAGTACCCTGTGAGTAAACTCATTTCCAGAACGATTTTTTAAATTATTTTTTCACCACTAAAACGCATAAGTCTTGTAGTTTTTAAAAATGTTTTCATTTTTGATGAGACGCTGAATAAAAGTAGTTTAATCGCCGGCAAACGAAAACCTGCGATTTCCCTAAATCCCGGACTCGGCCCGTATAGTCAAAAGTATACAAAGAAAGTACCCAGGGAGTAAACTCATTTCCCGAACTATTTTTTAAATTATTTTTTCACCACTAAAACGCATGAGACTTGTACTTTTCAAAAATGTTTTCATTTTTGATGAGACGCTTAATGAAAGACGTTTAACCGCCGGCAAACGAAATCCAGCGTTTTCCCGTAAATCCGGGGCTTGACCCGTATAGTCGAATGTATACAAAGAAAGTACCCAAGAAGTAATTTCATTTCCCGAACGATTTTTTAAATTTTTTTTTCACCACTAAAACGCATGAGACTTGTAGTTTTCAAAAATGTTTTCATTTTTGATGAGACGCATAATGAAAGAGGTTTAATCGCCGGAAAACGAAAACCCGCGATTTCCCGTAAATCCCGGGCTTGGCCCGTATACAAAGAAAGTACCCTGTGAGTAAACTCATTTCCAGAACGATTTTTTAAATTATTTTTTCACCACTAAAACGCATGAGACTTGTAGTTTTCAAGAATGTTTTCATTTTTAATGAGACGCTGAATAAAAGCAGTTTAATCGCCGGCAAACGAAAACCCGCGATTTCCCGTAAATCCTGGGCTTGGCACGTATAGTCGAATGTATACAAAGAAAGTACCCTGTGAGTAAACTCATTTCCAGAACGATTTTTTAAATTATTTTTTCACCACTAAAACGCATGAGACTTGTAGTTTTCAAGAATGTTTTCATTTTTGATGAGACGCTGAATAAAAGCAGTTTAATCGCCGGCAAACGAAAACCCGCGATTTCCCGTAAATCCCGGGCTTGGCACGTATAGTCGAATGTATACAAAGAAAGTACCCTGTGAGTAAACTCATTTCCAGAACGATTTTTTAAATTATTTTTTCACCACTAAAACGCATAAGTCTTGTAGTTTTTAAAAATGTTTTAATTTTTGATGAGACGCTGAATAAAAGCAGTTTAATCGCCGGCAAACGAAAACCCGCGATTTCCCGTAAATCCCGGGCTTGGCACGTATAGTCAAATGTATACAAAGAAAGTACCCTGTGAGTAAACTCATTTTCAGAACGATTTTTTAAATTATTTTTTCACCACTAAAACGCATAAGACTTGTAGTTTTTAAAAATGTTTTAATTTTTGATGAGACGCTGAATAAAAGCAGTTTAATCGCCGGCAAACGAAAACCCGCAAATTTCCCGTAAATCCCGGGCTTGGCACGTATAGTCGAATGTATACAAAGAAAGTACTCAGGGAGTAAACTCATTTCCAGAACGATTTTTTAAATTATTTTTTCACCACTAAAACGCATAAGACTTGTAGTTTGTAAAAATGTTTTCATTTTTGATGGGACGCTGAATAAAAGAAGTTTAATCGCCGGCAAACGAAAACCCGCGATTTCCCGTAAATCCTGATTTGGCCCGTATAGTCAAAAGTATACAAAGAAAGTACCCAGGGAGTGAACTCATTTCCGGAACGATTTTTTAAATTATTTTTTCACCACTAAAACGCATGAGACTTGTAGTTTTTAAAAATGTTTTTATTTTTGATGAGACGCTTAATGAAAGAGGTTTAATCGCCGGAAAACGAAAACCCGCGATTTCCCGTAAATCCCGGGCTTGGCCGTATAGTCGAATGTATACAAAGAAAGTACCCTGTGAGTAAACTCATTTCCAGAACGGTTTTTTAAATTATTTTTTCGCCACTAAAACGCATAAGACTTGTAGTTTTTAAAAATGTTTTAATTTTTGATGAGACGCTGAATAAAAGCAGTTTAATCGCCGGCAAACGAAAACCCGCAAATTTCCCGTAAATCCCGGGCTTGGCACGTATAGTCGAATGTATACAAAGAAAGTACCCAGGAAGTAAACTCATTTCCAGAACGATTTTTTAAATTATTTTTTCACCACTAAAACGCATAAGACTTGTAGTTTGTAAAAATGTTTTCATTTTTGATGAGACGCTGAATAAAAGAAGTTTAATCGCCGGCAAACGAAAACCCGCGATTTCCCGTAAATCCTGATTTGGCCCGTATAGTCAAAAGTATACAAAGAAAGTACCCAGGGAGTGAACTCATTTCCCGAACGATTTTTTAAATTATTTTTTCACCACTAAAACGCATGAGACTTGTAGTTTTTAAAAATGTTTTCATTTTTGATGAGACGCTTAATGAAAGAGGTTTAATCGCCGGAAAACGAAAACCCGCGATTGCCCGTAAATCCCGGGCTTGGCCGTATAGTCGAATGTATACAAAGAAAGTACCCTGTGAGTAAACTCATTTCCAGAACGGTTTTTTAAATTATTTTTTCGCCACTAAAACGCATAAGACTTGTAGTTTTTAAAAATGTTTTCATTTTTGATGAGACGCTGAATAAAAGAAGTTTAATCGCCGGCAAACGAAAACCCGCGATTTCCCGTAAATCCCCGGCTTGGCCCGTATAGTCAAAAGTATACAAAGAAAGTACCCAGGGAGTAAACTCATTTCCCGAACGATTTTTTAAATTACTTTTTCACCACTAAAACGCATGAGACTTGTAGTTTTTAAAAATGTTTTCATTTTTGATGAGACGCTGAATCAAAGAAGTTTAATCGCCGGCAAACGAAAACCTGCGATTTCCCGTAAATCCTGGACTCGGCCCGTATAGTCAAAAGTATACAAAGATAGTACCCAGGGAGTAAACTCATTTCCCAAACGATTTTTTAAATTATTATTTCACCACTAAAACGCATGAGACTTGTAGTTTTCAAGAATGTTTTCATTTTTGATGAGACGCTGAATAAAAGCAGTTTAATCGCCGGCAAACGAAAACCTGCGATTTCCCGTAAATCCCGGACTCGGCCCGTATAGTCAAAAGTATACAAAGAAATTACCCAGGGAGTAAACTCATTTCCAGAACGATTTTTTAAATTATTTTTTCACCACTAAAACGCATAAGACTTGTAGTTTTTAAAAATGTTTTCATTTTTGATGAGACGCTGAATAAAAGAAGTTTAATCGCCGGCAAACGAAAACCCGCGATTTGCGGTAAATCCCGGGCTTGGCTCGTATAGTCAAAAGTATACAAAGAAGGTACCCAGCGAGTAAACTCATTTCCCGAACGAATTTTTAAATTATTTTTTCACCACTAAAACGCATGAGACTTGTAGTTTTTAAAAATGTTTTCATTTTTGATGAGACGCTGAATAAAAGAAGTTTAATCGCCGGCAAACGAAAACCTGCGATTTCCCGTAAATCCTGGACTCGGCCCGTATAGTCAAAAGTATACAAAGAAAGTACCCAGGGAGTAAACTCATTTCCCAAACGATTTTTTAAATTATTATTTCACCACTAAAACGCATGAGACTTGTAGTTTTCAAAAATGTTTTCATTTTTGATGAGACGCTGAATAAAAGAAGTTTAATCGCCGGCAAACGAAAACCTGCGATTTCCCGTAAATCCCGTACTCGGCCCGTATAGTCAAAAGTATACAAAGAAAGTACCCAGGGAGTAAACTCATTTCCCAAACGATTTTTTAAATTATTATTTCACCACTAAAGCCCATGAGACTTGAATTTTTTAAAAATATTTTCATTTTTGATGAGACGCTGAATAAAAGAAGTTTAATCGAAGGCAAACGAAAACCCGCAATTTCCCGTAAATCCCGGTCTCGGCCCGTATAGTCAAAAGTATACAAGGAAAGCACCCAGTGAGTAAACTCATTTCCCTAACGAATTTTTAAATTATTTTTTCACCACTAAAACGCATGAGACTTGTAGTTTACAAAAATGTTTTCATTTTTGATGAGACGCTGAATAAAAGAAGTTTAATCGCCGGCAAACGAAAACCTGCGATTTTCCGTAAATCCCGGACTCGGCCCGTATAGTCAAAAGTATACAAAGAGAGTACCCAGTGAGTAAACTCATTTCCCGAACGAATTTTTAAATTATCTTTTCACCACTAAAACGCTTGAGACTTGTAGTTTTCAGAAATGTTTTCATTTTTGATGAGACGCTTAGTGAAATTGGTTTAATCGCCGGCAAACGAAAACCCGCGATTTCCCGTAAATCCCGGGCTTGGCCCGTATAGTCGAATGTATACAAAGAAAGTACCCTGTGAGTAAACTCATTTCCAAAACGATTTTTTAAATTATCTTTTCACCACTAAAACGCTTGAGACTTGTAGTTTTCAAAAATGTTTTCATTTTTGATGAGACGCTGAATAAAAGAAGTTTAATCGCCGGCAAACGAAAACCCGCGATTTCCCGTAAATCCCGGACTCGGCCCGTATAGTTTAAAGTATACAAGGAAAGTACCCAGTGAGTAAACTCATTTCTCTAACGAATTTTTAAATTATTTTTTCACCACTAAAACGCATGAGACTTGTAGTTTTCAAAAATGTTTTCATTTTTGATGAGACGCTGAATAAAAGAAGTTTAATCGCCGGCAAACGAAAACCTGCGATTTTCCGTAAATCCCGGACTCGGCCCGTATAGTCAAAAGTATACAAAGAGAGTACCCAGGGTGTAAACTCACTTCCCGAACGATTTTTTAAATTATTATTTCACCACTAAAGCCCATGAGACTTGTAGTTTTTAAAAATGTTTTCATTTTTGATGAGACGCTGAATAAAAGAAGTTTAATCGCCGGCAAACGAAAACCCGCGATTTCCCGTAAATCCCGGACTCGGCCCGTTTAGTAAAAAGTATACAAGGAAAGTAACCAGTGAGTAAACTCATTTCCCGAACGAATTTTTAAATTATTTTTTCACCACTAAAACGTGTGAGACTTGTAGTTTTCAAAAATGTTTTCATTTTTGATGAGACGCTGAATAAAAGATGTTTAATCGCCGGCAAACGAAAACCTGCGATTTCCCGTAAATCCCGGACTCGGCCCGTATAGTCAAAAGTATACAAAGAAAGTACCCAGGGTGTAAACTCATTTTCCGAACGATTTTTTAAATTATTTTTTCACCACTAAAACGCATAAGACTTGTAGTTTTCAAAAATGTTTTCATTTTTGATGAGACGCTGAATAAAAGAAGTTTAATCGCCGGCAAACGAAAACCTGCGATTTCCCGTAAATCCCGTACTCGGCTCGTATAGTCAAAAGTATACAAAGAAAGTACCCAGGGAGTAAACTCATTTCCCAAACGATTTTTTAAATTATTATTTCACCACTAAAGCCCATGAGATTTGCAGTTTTCAAAAATGTTTTCATTTTTGATGAGACGCTGAATAAAAGAAGTTTAATCGTCGGCAAACGAAAACCTGCGATTTCCCGTAAATCCTGGACTCGGCCCGTATAGTAAAAAGTATACAAGGAAAGTACCCAGTGAGTAAACTCATTTCCCGAACGAATTTTTAAATTATTTTTTCACCACTAAAACGTGTGAGACTTGTAGTTTTCAAAAATGTTTTCATTTTTGATGAGACGCTGAATAAAAGATGTTTAATCGCCGGCAAACGAAAACCTGCGATTTCCCGTAAATCCCGGACTCGGCCCGTATAGTCAAAAGTATACAAAGAAAGTACCCAGGGTGTAAACTCATTTTCCGAACGATTTTTTAAATTATTTTTTCACCACTAAAACGCATGAGACTTGTAGTTTTCAAAAATGTTTTCATTTTTGATGAGACGCTGAATAAAAGAAGTTTAATCGCCGGCAAACGAAAACCTGCGATTTCCCGTAAATCCCGTACTCGGCCCGTATAGTCAAGAGTATACAAAGAAAGTACCCAGGGAGTAAACTCATTTCCCAAACGATATTTTAAATTATTATTTCACCACTAAAGCCCATGAGAAATGAATTTTTTAAAAATATTTTCATTTTTGATGAGACGCTGAATAAAAGATGTTTAATCGCCGGCAAACGAAAACCTGCGATTTCCCGTAAATCCCGGACTCGGCCCGTATAGTCAAAAGTATACAAAGAAAGTACCCAGGGTGTAAACTCATTTTCCGAACGATTTTTTAAATTATTTTTTCACCACTAAAACGCATAAGACTTGTAGTTTTCAAAAATGTTTTCATTTTTGATGAGACGCTGAATAAAAGAAGTTTAATCGCCGGCAAACGAAAACCTGCGATTTCCCGTAAATCCCGTACTCGGCTCGTATAGTCAAAAGTATACAAAGAAAGTACCCAGGGAGTAAACTCATTTCCCAAACGATTTTTTAAATTATTATTTCACCACTAAAGCCCATGAGATTTGCAGTTTTCAAAAATGTTTTCATTTTTGATGAGACGCTGAATAAAAGAAGTTTAATCGTCGGCAAACGAAAACCTGCGATTTCCCGTAAATCCTGGACTCGGCCCGTATAGTAAAAAGTATACAAGGAAAGTACCCAGTGAGTAAACTCATTTCCCGAACGAATTTTTAAATTATTTTTTCACCACTAAAACGTGTGAGACTTGTAGTTTTCAAAAATGTTTTCATTTTTGATGAGACGCTGAATAAAAGATGTTTAATCGCCGGCAAACGAAAACCTGCGATTTCCCGTAAATCCCGGACTCGGCCCGTATAGTCAAAAGTATACAAAGAGAGTACCCAGTGAGTAAACTCATTTCCCGAACGATTTTTTAAATCATTTTTTCACCCCTAAAACGCATGAGACTTGTAGTTTTCAAAAATGTTTTCATTTTTGATGAGACGCTGAATAAAAGAAGTTTAATCGCCTGCAAACGAAAACCTGCGATTTCCCGTAAATCCCGGACTCGGCCCGTATAGTTTAAAGTATACAAGGAAAGTACCCAGTGAGTAAACTCATTTCTCTAACGAATTTTTAAATTATTTTTTCACCACTAAAACGCATGAGACTTGTAGTTTTCAAAAATGTTTTCATTTTTGATGAGACGCTGAATAAAAGAAGTTTAATCGCCGGCAAACGAAAACCTGCGATTTTCCGTAAATCCCGGACTCGGCCCGTATAGTCAAAAGTATACAAAGAGAGTACCCAGGGTGTAAACTCACTTCCCGAACGATTTTTTAAATTATTATTTCACCACTAAAGCCCATGAGACTTGTAGTTTTTAAAAATGTTTTCATTTTTGATGAGACGCTGAATAAAAGAAGTTTAATCGCCGGCAAACGAAAACCCGCGATTTCCCGTAAATCCCGGACTCGGCCCGTTTAGTAAAAAGTATACAAGGAAAGTAACCAGTGAGTAAACTCATTTCCCGAACGAATTTTTAAATTATTTTTTCACCACTAAAACGTGTGAGACTTGTAGTTTTCAAAAATGTTTTCATTTTTGATGAGACGCTGAATAAAAGATGTTTAATCGCCGGCAAACGAAAACCTGCGATTTCCCGTAAATCCCGGACTCGGCCCGTATAGTCAAAAGTATACAAAGAAAGTACCCAGGGTGTAAACTCATTTTCCGAACGATTTTTTAAATTATTTTTTCACCACTAAAACGCATAAGACTTGTAGTTTTCAAAAATGTTTTCATTTTTGATGAGACGCTGAATAAAAGAAGTTTAATCGCCGGCAAACGAAAACCTGCGATTTCCCGTAAATCCCGTACTCGGCTCGTATAGTCAAAAGTATACAAAGAAAGTACCCAGGGAGTAAACTCATTTCCCAAACGATTTTTTAAATTATTATTTCACCACTAAAGCCCATGAGATTTGCAGTTTTCAAAAATGTTTTCATTTTTGATGAGACGCTGAATAAAAGAAGTTTAATCGTCGGCAAACGAAAACCTGCGATTTCCCGTAAATCCTGGACTCGGCCCGTATAGTAAAAAGTATACAAGGAAAGTACCCAGTGAGTAAACTCATTTCCCGAACGAATTTTTAAATTATTTTTTCACCACTAAAACGTGTGAGACTTGTAGTTTTCAAAAATGTTTTCATTTTTGATGAGACGCTGAATAAAAGATGTTTAATCGCCGGCAAACGAAAACCTGCGATTTCCCGTAAATCCCGGACTCGGCCCGTATAGTCAAAAGTATACAAAGAAAGTACCCAGGGTGTAAACTCATTTTCCGAACGATTTTTTAAATTATTTTTTCACCACTAAAACGCATGAGACTTGTAGTTTTCAAAAATGTTTTCATTTTTGATGAGACGCTGAATAAAAGAAGTTTAATCGCCGGCAAACGAAAACCTGCGATTTCCCGTAAATCCCGTACTCGGCCCGTATAGTCAAGAGTATACAAAGAAAGTACCCAGGGAGTAAACTCATTTCCCAAACGATATTTTAAATTATTATTTCACCACTAAAGCCCATGAGAAATGAATTTTTTAAAAATATTTTCATTTTTGATGAGACGCTGAATAAAAGATGTTTAATCGCCGGCAAACGAAAACCTGCGATTTCCCGTAAATCCCGGACTCGGCCCGTATAGTCAAAAGTATACAAAGAAAGTACCCAGGGTGTAAACTCATTTTCCGAACGATTTTTTAAATTATTTTTTCACCACTAAAACGCATAAGACTTGTAGTTTTCAAAAATGTTTTCATTTTTGATGAGACGCTGAATAAAAGAAGTTTAATCGCCGGCAAACGAAAACCTGCGATTTCCCGTAAATCCCGTACTCGGCTCGTATAGTCAAAAGTATACAAAGAAAGTACCCAGGGAGTAAACTCATTTCCCAAACGATTTTTTAAATTATTATTTCACCACTAAAGCCCATGAGATTTGCAGTTTTCAAAAATGTTTTCATTTTTGATGAGACGCTGAATAAAAGAAGTTTAATCGTCGGCAAACGAAAACCTGCGATTTCCCGTAAATCCTGGACTCGGCCCGTATAGTAAAAAGTATACAAGGAAAGTACCCAGTGAGTAAACTCATTTCCCGAACGAATTTTTAAATTATTTTTTCACCACTAAAACGTGTGAGACTTGTAGTTTTCAAAAATGTTTTCATTTTTGATGAGACGCTGAATAAAAGATGTTTAATCGCCGGCAAACGAAAACCTGCGATTTCCCGTAAATCCCGGACTCGGCCCGTATAGTCAAAAGTATACAAAGAGAGTACCCAGTGAGTAAACTCATTTCCCGAACGAATTTTTAAATTATCTTTTCACCACTAAAACGCTTGAGACTTGTAGTTTTCAGAAATGTTTTCATTTTTGATGAGACGCTTAGTGAAATTGGTTTAATCGCCGGCAAACGAAAACCCGCGATTTCCCGTAAATCCCGGGCTTGGCCCGTATAGTCGAATGTATACAAAGAAAGTACCCTGTGAGTAAACTCATTTCCAAAACGATTTTTTAAATTATCTTTTCACCACTAAAACGCTTGAGACTTGTAGTTTTCAAAAATGTTTTCATTTTTGATGAGACGCTGAATAAAAGAAGTTTAATCGCCGGCAAACGAAAACCCGCGATTTCCCGTAAATCCCGGACTCGGCCCGTATAGTTTAAAGTATACAAGGAAAGTACCCAGTGAGTAAACTCATTTCTCTAACGAATTTTTAAATTATTTTTTCACCACTAAAACGCATGAGACTTGTAGTTTTCAAAAATGTTTTCATTTTTGATGAGACGCTGAATAAAAGAAGTTTAATCGCCGGCAAACGAAAACCTGCGATTTTCCGTAAATCCCGGACTCGGCCCGTATAGTCAAAAGTATACAAAGAGAGTACCCAGGGTGTAAACTCACTTCCCGAACGATTTTTTAAATTATTATTTCACCACTAAAGCCCATGAGACTTGTAGTTTTTAAAAATGTTTTCATTTTTGATGAGACGCTGAATAAAAGAAGTTTAATCGCCGGCAAACGAAAACCCGCGATTTCCCGTAAATCCCGGACTCGGCCCGTTTAGTAAAAAGTATACAAGGAAAGTAACCAGTGAGTAAACTCATTTCCCGAACGAATTTTTAAATTATTTTTTCACCACTAAAACGTGTGAGACTTGTAGTTTTCAAAAATGTTTTCATTTTTGATGAGACGCTGAATAAAAGATGTTTAATCGCCGGCAAACGAAAACCTGCGATTTCCCGTAAATCCCGGACTCGGCCCGTATAGTCAAAAGTATACAAAGAAAGTACCCAGGGTGTAAACTCATTTTCCGAACGATTTTTTAAATTATTTTTTCACCACTAAAACGCATAAGACTTGTAGTTTTCAAAAATGTTTTCATTTTTGATGAGACGCTGAATAAAAGAAGTTTAATCGCCGGCAAACGAAAACCTGCGATTTCCCGTAAATCCCGTACTCGGCTCGTATAGTCAAAAGTATACAAAGAAAGTACCCAGGGAGTAAACTCATTTCCCAAACGATTTTTTAAATTATTATTTCACCACTAAAGCCCATG
The DNA here is from genome assembly GCF_029227915.1 of Hydractinia symbiolongicarpus. Classification (NCBI taxonomy): domain Eukaryota; kingdom Metazoa; phylum Cnidaria; class Hydrozoa; order Anthoathecata; family Hydractiniidae; genus Hydractinia; species Hydractinia symbiolongicarpus. Next base: position 33,302,461 of record NC_079878.1, on the reverse strand, counting down.
AGATTTGCAGTTTTCAAAAATGTTTTCATTTTTGATGAGACGCTGAATAAAAGAAGTTTAATCGTCGGCAAACGAAAACCTGCGATTTCCCGTAAATCCTGGACTCGGCCCGTATAGTAAAAAGTATACAAGGAAAGTACCCAGTGAGTAAACTCATTTCCCGAACGAATTTTTAAATTATTTTTTCACCACTAAAACGTGTGAGACTTGTAGTTTTCAAAAATGTTTTCATTTTTGATGAGACGCTGAATAAAAGATGTTTAATCGCCGGCAAACGAAAACCTGCGATTTCCCGTAAATCCCGGACTCGGCCCGTATAGTCAAAAGTATACAAAGAAAGTACCCAGGGTGTAAACTCATTTTCCGAACGATTTTTTAAATTATTTTTTCACCACTAAAACGCATGAGACTTGTAGTTTTCAAAAATGTTTTCATTTTTGATGAGACGCTGAATAAAAGAAGTTTAATCGCCGGCAAACGAAAACCTGCGATTTCCCGTAAATCCCGTACTCGGCCCGTATAGTCAAGAGTATACAAAGAAAGTACCCAGGGAGTAAACTCATTTCCCAAACGATATTTTAAATTATTATTTCACCACTAAAGCCCATGAGAAATGAATTTTTTAAAAATATTTTCATTTTTGATGAGACGCTGAATAAAAGATGTTTAATCGCCGGCAAACGAAAACCTGCGATTTCCCGTAAATCCCGGACTCGGCCCGTATAGTCAAAAGTATACAAAGAAAGTACCCAGGGTGTAAACTCATTTTCCGAACGATTTTTTAAATTATTTTTTCACCACTAAAACGCATAAGACTTGTAGTTTTCAAAAATGTTTTCATTTTTGATGAGACGCTGAATAAAAGAAGTTTAATCGCCGGCAAACGAAAACCTGCGATTTCCCGTAAATCCCGTACTCGGCTCGTATAGTCAAAAGTATACAAAGAAAGTACCCAGGGAGTAAACTCATTTCCCAAACGATTTTTTAAATTATTATTTCACCACTAAAGCCCATGAGATTTGCAGTTTTCAAAAATGTTTTCATTTTTGATGAGACGCTGAATAAAAGAAGTTTAATCGTCGGCAAACGAAAACCTGCGATTTCCCGTAAATCCTGGACTCGGCCCGTATAGTAAAAAGTATACAAGGAAAGTACCCAGTGAGTAAACTCATTTCCCGAACGAATTTTTAAATTATTTTTTCACCACTAAAACGTGTGAGACTTGTAGTTTTCAAAAATGTTTTCATTTTTGATGAGACGCTGAATAAAAGATGTTTAATCGCCGGCAAACGAAAACCTGCGATTTCCCGTAAATCCCGGACTCGGCCCGTATAGTCAAAAGTATACAAAGAGAGTACCCAGTGAGTAAACTCATTTCCCGAACGATTTTTTAAATCATTTTTTCACCCCTAAAACGCATGAGACTTGTAGTTTTCAAAAATGTTTTCATTTTTGATGAGACGCTGAATAAAAGAAGTTTAATCGCCTGCAAACGAAAACCTGCGATTTCCCGTAAATCCCGGACTCGGCCCGTATAGTTTAAAGTATACAAGGAAAGTACCCAGTGAGTAAACTCATTTCTCTAACGAATTTTTAAATTATTTTTTCACCACTAAAACGCATGAGACTTGTAGTTTTCAAAAATGTTTTCATTTTTGATGAGACGCTGAATAAAAGAAGTTTAATCGCCGGCAAACGAAAACCTGCGATTTTCCGTAAATCCCGGACTCGGCCCGTATAGTCAAAAGTATACAAAGAGAGTACCCAGGGTGTAAACTCACTTCCCGAACGATTTTTTAAATTATTATTTCACCACTAAAGCCCATGAGACTTGTAGTTTTTAAAAATGTTTTCATTTTTGATGAGACGCTGAATAAAAGAAGTTTAATCGCCGGCAAACGAAAACCCGCGATTTCCCGTAAATCCCGGACTCGGCCCGTTTAGTAAAAAGTATACAAGGAAAGTAACCAGTGAGTAAACTCATTTCCCGAACGAATTTTTAAATTATTTTTTCACCACTAAAACGTGTGAGACTTGTAGTTTTCAAAAATGTTTTCATTTTTGATGAGACGCTGAATAAAAGATGTTTAATCGCCGGCAAACGAAAACCTGCGATTTCCCGTAAATCCCGGACTCGGCCCGTATAGTCAAAAGTATACAAAGAAAGTACCCAGGGTGTAAACTCATTTTCCGAACGATTTTTTAAATTATTTTTTCACCACTAAAACGCATAAGACTTGTAGTTTTCAAAAATGTTTTCATTTTTGATGAGACGCTGAATAAAAGAAGTTTAATCGCCGGCAAACGAAAACCTGCGATTTCCCGTAAATCCCGTACTCGGCTCGTATAGTCAAAAGTATACAAAGAAAGTACCCAGGGAGTAAACTCATTTCCCAAACGATTTTTTAAATTATTATTTCACCACTAAAGCCCATGAGATTTGCAGTTTTCAAAAATGTTTTCATTTTTGATGAGACGCTGAATAAAAGAAGTTTAATCGTCGGCAAACGAAAACCTGCGATTTCCCGTAAATCCTGGACTCGGCCCGTATAGTAAAAAGTATACAAGGAAAGTACCCAGTGAGTAAACTCATTTCCCGAACGAATTTTTAAATTATTTTTTCACCACTAAAACGTGTGAGACTTGTAGTTTTCAAAAATGTTTTCATTTTTGATGAGACGCTGAATAAAAGATGTTTAATCGCCGGCAAACGAAAACCTGCGATTTCCCGTAAATCCCGGACTCGGCCCGTATAGTCAAAAGTATACAAAGAAAGTACCCAGGGTGTAAACTCATTTTCCGAACGATTTTTTAAATTATTTTTTCACCACTAAAACGCATGAGACTTGTAGTTTTCAAAAATGTTTTCATTTTTGATGAGACGCTGAATAAAAGAAGTTTAATCGCCGGCAAACGAAAACCTGCGATTTCCCGTAAATCCCGTACTCGGCCCGTATAGTCAAGAGTATACAAAGAAAGTACCCAGGGAGTAAACTCATTTCCCAAACGATATTTTAAATTATTATTTCACCACTAAAGCCCATGAGAAATGAATTTTTTAAAAATATTTTCATTTTTGATGAGACGCTGAATAAAAGATGTTTAATCGCCGGCAAACGAAAACCTGCGATTTCCCGTAAATCCCGGACTCGGCCCGTATAGTCAAAAGTATACAAAGAAAGTACCCAGGGTGTAAACTCATTTTCCGAACGATTTTTTAAATTATTTTTTCACCACTAAAACGCATAAGACTTGTAGTTTTCAAAAATGTTTTCATTTTTGATGAGACGCTGAATAAAAGAAGTTTAATCGCCGGCAAACGAAAACCTGCGATTTCCCGTAAATCCCGTACTCGGCTCGTATAGTCAAAAGTATACAAAGAAAGTACCCAGGGAGTAAACTCATTTCCCAAACGATTTTTTAAATTATTATTTCACCACTAAAGCCCATGAGATTTGCAGTTTTCAAAAATGTTTTCATTTTTGATGAGACGCTGAATAAAAGAAGTTTAATCGTCGGCAAACGAAAACCTGCGATTTCCCGTAAATCCTGGACTCGGCCCGTATAGTAAAAAGTATACAAGGAAAGTACCCAGTGAGTAAACTCATTTCCCGAACGAATTTTTAAATTATTTTTTCACCACTAAAACGTGTGAGACTTGTAGTTTTCAAAAATGTTTTCATTTTTGATGAGACGCTGAATAAAAGATGTTTAATCGCCGGCAAACGAAAACCTGCGATTTCCCGTAAATCCCGGACTCGGCCCGTATAGTCAAAAGTATACAAAGAGAGTACCCAGTGAGTAAACTCATTTCCCGAACGATTTTTTAAATCATTTTTTCACCCCTAAAACGCATGAGACTTGTAGTTTTCAAAAATGTTTTCATTTTTGATGAGACGCTGAATAAAAGAAGTTTAATCGCCTGCAAACGAAAACCTGCGATTTCCCGTAAATCCCGGACTCGGCCCGTATAGTCAAAAGTATACAAAGAAAGTACCCAGGGAGTAAACTCATTTCCCAAACGATTTTTTAAGTTATTATTTCACCACTACAGCCCATGAGGCTTGTAGTTTTTAAAAATGTTTTCATTTTTGATGAGACGCTGAATAAAAGAATTTTAATCGCCGGCAAACGAAAACCCGCGATTTCCCGTAAATCACAGACTCGGCCCGTATAGTCAAAAGTATACAAGGAAAGTACCCAGTGAGTAAACTCATTTCCCGAACGAATTTTTAAATTATCTTTTCACCACTAAAACGCTTGAGACTTGTAGTTTTCAGAAATGTTTTCATTTTTGATGAGACGCTTAGTGAAAGTGGTTTAATCGCCGGCAAACGAAAACCCGCGATTTCCCGTAAATCCCGGGCTTGGCCCGTATAGTCGAATGTATACAAAGAAAGTACCGTGTGAGTAAACTCATTTCCAAAACGATTTTTTAAATTATCTTTTTACCACTAAAACGCTTGAGACTTGTAGTTTTCAAAAATGTTTTCATTTTTGATGAGACGCTGAATAAAAGCAGTTTAATCGCCGGCAAACGAAAACCCGCGATTTCCCGTAAATCCCGGGCTTGGCACGTATAGTCGAATGTATACAAAGAAAGTACCCTGTGAGTAAACTCATTTCCAGAACGATTTTTTAAATTATTTTTTCACCACTAAAACGCATGAGACTTGTAGTTTTCAAGAATGTTTTCATTTTTGATGAGACGCTGAATAAAAGCAGTTTAATCGCCGGCAAACGAAAACCCGCGATTTCCCGTAAATCCCGGGCTTGGCACGTATAGTCGAATGTATACAAAGAAAGTACCCTGTGAGTAAACTCATTTCCAGAACGATTTTTTAAATTATTTTTTCACCACTAAAACGCATAAGACTTGTAGTTTTTAAAATTTTTTAATTTTTGATGAGACGCTGAATAAAAGAAGTTTAATCGCCGGCAAACGAAAACCCGCAATTTTCCGTAAATCCCGGCCCCGGCCCGTATAGTCAAAAGTATACAAAGAGAGTACCCAGGGTGTAAACTCACTTCCCGAACGATTTTTTAAATTATTTTTTTACCACTAAAACGCATGAGACTTGTAGTTTTCAAAAATGTTTTCATTTTTGATGAGACGCTGAATAAAAGAAGTTTAATCGCCGGCAAACGAAAACCCGCAATTTTCCGTAAATCCCGGACTCGGCCCTTATAGTCAAAAGTATACAAAGAGAGTACCCAGGGTGTAAACTCACTTCCCGAACGATTTTTTAAATTATTTTTTCACCACTAAAACGCATGAGACTTGTAGTTTTCAAAAATGTTTTCATTTTTGATGAGACGCTGAATAAAAGAAGTTTAATCGCCGGCAAACGAAAACCCGCAATTTTCCGTAAATATCGGACTCGGCCCGTATAGTCAAAAGTATACAAGGAAAGTACCCACGGAGTAAACTCATTTCCCTAACAAATTTTTAAATTATTTTTTCACCACTAAAACGCATGAGACTTGTAGTTTTCAAAAATGTTTTCATTTTTGATGAGACGCTGAATAAAAGAAGTTTAATCGCCGGCAAACGAAAACCTGCGATTTTCCGTAAACCCCGTATAGTCAAAAGTATACAAAGAGAGTACCCAGGGTGTAAACTCACTTCCCGAACGATTTTTTAAATTATTTTTTTACCACTAAAACGCATGAGACTTGTAGTTTTCAAAAATGTTTTCATTTTTGATGAGACGCTGAATAAAAGAAGTTTAATCGCCGGCAAACGAAAACCCGCAAATTTCCCGTAAATCCCGGGCTTGGCACGTATAGTCGAATGTATACAAAGAAAGTACTCAGGGAGTAAACTCATTTCCAGAACGATTTTTTAAATTATTTTTTCACCACTAAAACGCATAAGACTTGTAGTTTGTAAAAATGTTTTCATTTTTGATGAGACGCTGAATAAAAGAAGTTTAATCGCCGGCAAACGAAAACCCGCGATTTCCCGTAAATCCTGATTTGGCCCGTATAGTCAAAAGTATACAAAGAAAGTACCCAGGGAGTGAACTCATTTCCCGAACGATTTTTTAAATTATTTTTTCACCACTAAAACGCATGAGACTTGTAGTTTTTAAAAATGTTTTCATTTTTGATGAGACGCTTAATGAAAGAGGTTTAATCGCCGGAAAACGAAAACCCGCGATTTCCCGTAAATCCCGGGCTTGGCCGTATAGTCGAATGTATACAAAGAAAGTACCCTGTGAGTAAACTCATTTCCAGAACGGTTTTTTAAATTATTTTTTCGCCACTAAAACGCATAAGACTTGTAGTTTTTAAAAATGTTTTAATTTTTGATGAGACGCTGAATAAAAGCAGTTTAATCGCCGGCAAACGAAAACCCGCAAATTTCCCGTAAATCCCGGGCTTGGCACGTATAGTCGAATGTATACAAAGAAAGTACCCAGGGAGTAAACTCATTTCCAGAACGATTTTTTAAATTATTTTTTCACCACTAAAACGCATAAGACTTGTAGTTTGTAAAAATGTTTTCATTTTTGATGAGACGCTGAATAAAAGAAGTTTAATCGCCGGCAAACGAAAACCCGCGATTTCCCGTAAATCCTGATTTGGCCCGTATAGTCAAAAGTATACAAAGAAAGTACCCAGGGAGTGAACTCATTTCCCGAACGATTTTTTAAATTATTTTTTCACCACTAAAACGCATGAGACTTGTAGTTTTTAAAAATGTTTTCATTTTTGATGAGACGCTTAATGAAAGAGGTTTAATCGCCGGAAAACGAAAACCCGCGATTTCCCGTAAATCCCGGGCTTGGCCGTATAGTCGAATGTATACAAAGAAAGTACCCTGTGAGTAAACTCATTTCCAGAACGGTTTTTTAAATTATTTTTTCGCCACTAAAACGCATAAGACTTGTAGTTTTTAAAAATGTTTTCATTTTTGATGAGACGCTGAATAAAAGAAGTTTAATCGCCGGCAAACGAAAACCCGCGATTTCCCGTAAATCCCGGCTTGGCCCGTATAGTCAAAAGTATACAAAGAAAGTACCCAGGGAGTAAACTCATTTCCCGAACGATTTTTTAAATTACTTTTTCACCACTAAAACGCATGAGACTTGTAGTTTTTAAAAATGTTTTCATTTTTGATGAGACGCTGAATCAAAGAAGTTTAATCGCCGGCAAACGAAAACCTGCGATTTCCCGTAAATCCTGGACTCGGCCCGTATAGTCAAAAGTATACAAAGATAGTACCCAGGGAGTAAACTCATTTCCCAAACGATTTTTTAAATTATTATTTCACCACTAAAACGCATGAGACTTGTAGTTTTCAAGAATGTTTTCATTTTTGATGAGACGCTGAATAAAAGCAGTTTAATCGCCGGCAAACGAAAACTTGCGATTTCCCGTAAATCCCGGACTCGGCCCGTATAGTCAAAAGTATACAAAGAAATTACCCAGGGAGTAAACTCATTTCCAGAACGATTTTTTAAATTATTTTTTCACCACTAAAACGCATAAGACTTGTAGTTTTTAAAAATGTTTTCATTTTTGATGAGACGCTGAATAAAAGAAGTTTAATCGCCGGCAAACGAAAACCCGCGATTTGCGGTAAATCGCGGTCTTGGCTCGTATAGTCAAAAGTATACAAAGAAGGTACCCAGCGAGTAAACTCATTTCCCGAACGAATTTTTAAATTATTTTTTCACCACTAAAACGCATGAGACTTGTAGTTTTTAATAATGTTTTCATTTTTGATGAGACGCTGAATAAAAGAAGTTTAATCGCCGGCAAACGAAAACCTGCGATTTCCCGTAAATCCTGGACTCGGCCCGTATAGTCAAAAGTATACAAAGAAAGTACCCTGTGAGTAAACTCATTTCCAGAACGATTTTTTAAATTATTTTTTCACCACTAAAACGCATGAGACTTGTAGTTTTCAAAAATGTTTTCATTTTTGATGAGACGCTGAATAAAAGCAGTTTAATCGCTGGCAAACGAAAACCTGCGATTTCCCTAAATCCCGGACTCGGCCCGTTTAGTCAAAAGTATACAAAGAAAGTACCCAGGGAGTAAACTCATTTCCCGAACTATTTTTTAAATTATTTTTTCACCACTAAAACGCATGAGACTTGTAGTTTTCAAAAATGTTTTCATTTTTGATGAGACGCTGAATAAAAGCAGTTTAATCGCTGGCAAACGAAAACCTGCGATTTCCCTAAATCCCGGGCTTGGCACATATAGTCGAATGTATACAAAGAAAGTACCCTGTGAGTAAAATCATTTCCAGAACGATTTTTTAAATTATTTTTTCACCACTAAAACGCATGAGACTTGTAGTTTTCAAGAATGTTTTAATTTTTGATGAGACGCTGAATAAAAGCAGTTTAATCGCCGGCAAACAAAAACCCGCGATTTCCCGTAAATCCCGGGCTTGGCACGTATAGTCGAATGTATACAAAGAAAGTACCCTGCGAGTAAACTCATTTCCAGAACGATTTTTTAAATTATTTTTTCACCACTAAAACGCATGAGACTTGTAGTTTGCAAGAATGTTTTCATTTTTGATGAGACGCTGAATAAAAGCAGTTTAATCGCCGGCAAACGAAAACCCGCGATTTCCCGTAAATCCCGGGCTTGGCACGTATAGTCGAATGTATACAAAGAAAGTACCCTGTGAGTAAACTCATTTCCAGAACGATTTTTTAAATTATTTTTTCACCATTAAAACGCATGAGACTTGTAGTTTTCAAGAATGTTTTCATTTTTGATAAGACGCTGAATAAAAGCGGTTTAATCGCCGGCAAACGAAAACCCGCGATTTCCCGTAAATCCCGGGCTTGGCACGTATAGTCGAATGTATACAAAGAAAGTACCCTGTGAGTAAACTCATTTCCTGAACGATTTTTTAAATTATTTTTTCACCACTAAAACGCATGAGACTTGTAGTTTTCAAAAATGTTTTCATTTTTGATGAGACGCTGAATAAAAGCAGTTTAATCGCTGGCAAACGAAAACCTGCGATTTCCCTAAATCCCGGACTCGGCCCGTTTAGTCAAAAGTCTACAAAGAAAGTACCCAGGGAGTAAACTCATTTCCCGAACTATTTTTTAAATTATTTTTTCACCACTAAAACGCATGAGACTTGTACTTTTCAAAAATGTTTTCATTTTTGATGAGACGCTTAATGAAAGACGTTTAATTGCCGGCAAACGAAATCCAGCGTTTTCCCGTAAATCCGGGGCTTGACCCGTATACAAAGAAAGTACCCTGTGAGTAAACTCATTTCCCAAACGATTTTTTAAATTATTATTTCACCACTAAAGCCCATGAGACTTGTAGTTTTTAAAAATGTTTTCATTTTTGATGAGACGCTGAATAAAAGAAGTTTAATCGCCGGCAAACGAAAACCCGCGATTTCCCGTAAATCCCGGACTCGGCCCGTATAGTCAAAAGTATACAAAGAAAGTACCCAGGGTGTAAACTCATTTCCCGAACGATTTTTTAAATTATTTTTTCACCACTAAAACGCATGAGACTTGTAGTTTTCAAGAATGTTTTAATTTTTGATGAGACGCTGAATAAAAGCAGTTTAATCGCCGGCAAACAAAAACCCGCGATTTCCCGTAAATCCCGGGCTTGGCACGTATAGTCGAATGTATACAAAGAAAGTACCCTGTGAGTAAACTCATTTCCAGAACGATTTTTTAAATTATTTTTTCACCATTAAAACGCATGAGACTTGTAGTTTTCAAGAATGTTTTCATTTTTGATAAGACGCTGAATAAAAGCGGTTTAATCGCCGGCAAACGAAAACCCGCGATTTCCCGTAAATCCCGGGCTTGGCACGTATAGTCGAATGTATACAAAGAAAGTACCCTGTGAGTAAACTCATTTCCAGAACGATTTTTTAAATTATTTTTTCACCACTAAAACGCATGAGACTTGTAGTTTTCAAAAATGTTTTCATTTTTGATGAGACGCTGAATAAAAGCAGTTTAATCGCTGGCAAACGAAAACCTGCGATTTCCCTAAATCCCGGACTCGGCCCGTTTAGTCAAAAGTATACAAAGAAAGTACCCAGGGAGTAAACTCATTTCCCGAACTATTTTTTAAATTATTTTTTCACCACTAAAACGCATGAGACTTGTACTTTTCAAAAATGTTTTCATTTTTGATGAGACGCTTAATGAAAGACGTTTAATTGCCGGCAAACGAAATCCAGCGTTTTCCCGTAAATCCGGGGCTTGACCCGTATACAAAGAAAGTACCCTGTGAGTAAACTCATTTCCCAAACGATTTTTTAAATTATTATTTCACCACTAAAGCCCATGAGACTTGTAGTTTTTAAAAATGTTTTCATTTTTGATGAGACGCTGAATAAAAGAAGTTTAATCGCCGGCAAACGAAAACCCGCGATTTCCCGTAAATCCCGGACTCGGCCCGTATAGTCAAAAGTATACAAAGAAAGTACCCAGGGTGTAAACTCATTTCCCGAACGATTTTTTAAATTATTTTTTCACCACTAAAACGCATGAGACTTGTAGTTTTCAAGAATGTTTTAATTTTTGATGAGACGCTGAATAAAAGCAGTTTAATCGCCGGCAAACAAAAACCCGCGATTTCCCGTAAATCCCGGGCTTGGCACGTATAGTCGAATGTATACAAAGAAAGTACCCTGTGAGTAAACTCATTTCCAGAACGATTTTTTAAATTATTTTTTCACCACTAAAACGCATGAGACTTGTAGTTTTCAAAAATGTTTTCATTTTTGATGAGACGCTGAATAAAAGCGGTTTAATCGCCGGCAAACAAAAACCCGCGATTTCCCGTAAATCCCGGGCTTGGCACGTATAGTCGAATGTATACAAAGAAAGTACCCTGTGAGTAAACTCATTTCCAGAACGATTTTTTAAATTATTTTTTCACCACTAAAACGCATGAGACTTGTAGTTTTCAAAAATGTTTTCATTTTTGATGAGACGCTGAATAAAAGCAGTTTAATCGCTGGCAAACGAAAACCTGCGATTTCCCTAAATCCCGGACTCGGCCTGTTTAGTCAAAAGTATACAAAGAAAGTACCCAGGGAGTAAACTCATTTCCCGAACTATTTTTTAAATTATTTTTTCACCACTAAAACGCATGAGACTTGTACTTTTCAAAAATGTTTTCATTTTTGATGAGACGCTTAATGAAAGACGTTTAATCGCCGGCAAACGAAATCCAGCGTTTTCCCGTAAATCCGGGGCTTGACCCGTATACAAAGAAAGTACCCTGTGAGTAAACTCATTTCCCAAACGATTTTTTAAATTATTATTTCACCACTAAAGCCCATGAGACTTGTAGTTTTTAAAAATGTTTTCATTTTTGATGAGACGCTGAATAAAAGAAGTTTAATCGCCGGCAAACGAAAACCCGCGATTTCCCGTAAATCCCGGACTCGGCCCGTATAGTAAAAAGTATACAAGGAAAGTACCCAGTGAGTTAACTCATTTCCCGAACGAATTTTTAAATTATTTTTTCACCACTAAAACGTATGAGACTTGTAGTTTTCAAAAATGTTTTCATTTTTGATGAGACGCTGAATAAAAGATGTTTAATCGCCGGCAAACGAAAACCTGCGATTTCCCGTAAATCCCGGACTCGGCCCGTATAGTCAAAAGTATACAAAGAAAGTACCCAGGGTGTAAACTCATTTCCCGAACGATTTTTTAAATTATTTTTTCACCACTAAAACGCATGAGACTTGTAGTTTTCAAAAATGTTTTCATTTTTGATGAGACGCATAATGAAAGAGGTTTAATCGCCGGAAAACGAAAACCCGCGATTTCCCGTAAATCCCGGGCTTGGCCCGTATACAAAGAAAGTACCCTGTGAGTAAACTCATTTCCCAAACGATTTTTTAAATTATTATTTCACCACTAAAGCCCATGAGACTTGTAGTTTTTAAAAATGTTTTCATTTTTGATGAGACGCTGAATAAAAGAAGTTTAATCGCCAGCAAACGAAAACCCGCGATTTCCCGTAAATCCCGGACTCGGCCCGTATAGTAAAAAGTATACAAGGAAAGTACCCAGTGAGTTAACTCATTTCCCGAACGAATTTTTAAATTATTTTTTCACCACTAAAACGTATGAGACTTGTAGTTTTCAAATATGTTTTCATTTTTGATGAGACGCTGAATAAAAGATGTTTAATCGCCGGCAAACGAAAACCTGCGATTTCCCGTAAATCCCGGACTCGGCCCGTATAGTCAAAAGTATACAAAGAAAGTACCCAGGGTGTAAACTCATTTCCCGAACGATTTTTTAAATTATTTTTTCACCACTAAAACGCATGAGACTTGTAGTTTCAAAAATGTTGTCATTTTTGATGAGACGCTGAATAAAAGAAGTTTAATCGCTAGGAAACGAAAATCTGCGATTTCCCGTAAATCCCGTACTCGGCCCGTATAGTCGAAAGTATACAAAGAAAGTACCCAGGGAGTAAACTCATTTCCCGAACTATTTTTTAAATTATTTTTTCACCACTAAAACGCATGAGACTTGTACTTTTCAAAAATGTTTTCATTTTTGATGAGCCGCTTAATGAAAGACGTTTAATCGCCGGCAAACGAAATCCAGCGTTTTCCCGTAAATCCGGGGCTTGACCCGTATAGTCGAATGTATACAAAGAAAGTACCCAAGAAGTAAACTCATTTCCCGAACGATTTTTTAAATTTTTTTTTCACCACTAAAACGCATGAGACTTGTAGTTTTCAAAAATGTTTTCATTTTTGATGAGACGCATAATGAAAGAGGTTTAATCGCCGGAAAACGAAAACCCGCGATTTCCCGTAAATCCCGGGCTTGGCCCGTATACAAAGAAAGTACCCTGTGAGTAAACTCATTTCCCAAACGATTTTTTAAATTATTATTTCACCACTAAAGCCCATGAGACTTGTAGTTTTTAAAAATGTTTTCATTTTTGATGAGACTCTGAATAAAAGAAGTTTAATCGCCGGCAAACGAAAACCCGCGATTTCCCGTAAATCCCGGACTCGGCCCGTATAGTAAAAAGTATACAAGGAAAGTACCCAGTGAGTAAACTCATTTCCCGAACGAATTTTTAAATTATTTTTTCACCACTAAAACGTATGAGACTTGTAGTTTTCAAAAATGTTTTCATTTTTGATGAGACGCTGAATAAAAGATGTTTAATCGCCGGCAAACGAAAACCTGCGATTTCCCGTAAATCCCGGACTCGGCACGTATAGTCGAATGTATACAAAGAAAGTACCCTGTGAGTAAACTCATTTCCAGAACGATTTTTTAAATTATTTTTTCACCACTAAAACGCATGAGACTTGTAGTTTTCAAAAATGTTTTCATTTTTGATGAGACGCTGAATAAAAGCAGTTTAATCGCTGGCAAACGAAAACCTGCGATTTCCCTAAATCCCGGACTCGGCCCGTATAGTCAAAAGTATACAAAGAAAGTACCCAGGGAGTAAACTCATTTCCCGAACTATTTTTTAAATTATTTTTTCACCACTAAAACGCATGAGACTTGTACTTTTCAAAAATGTTTTCATTTTTGATGAGACACTTAATGAAAGACGTTTAACCGCCGGCAAACGAAATCCAGCGTTTTCCCGTAAATCCGGGGCTTGACCCGTATAGTCGAATGTATACAAAGAAAGTACCCAAGAAGTAATTTCATTTCCCGAACGATTTTTTAAATTTTTTTTTCACCACTAAAACGCATGAGACTTGTAGTTTTCAAAAATGTTTTCATTTTTGATGAGACGCATAATGAAATAGGTTTAATCGCCGGAAAACGAAAACCCGCGATTTCCCGTAAATCCCGGGCTTGGCCCGTATACAAAGAAAGTACCCTGTGAGTAAACTCATTTCCAGAACGATTTTTTAAATTATTTTTTCACCACTAAAACGCCTGAGACTTGTAGTTTTCAAGAATGTTTTCATTTTTGATGAGACGCTGAATAAAAGCAGTTTAATCGCCGGCAAACGAAAACCCGCGATTTCCCGTAAATCCCGGGCTTGGCACGTATAGTCGAATGTATACAAAGAAAGTACCCTGTGAGTAAACTCATTTCCAGAACGATTTTTTAAATTATTTTTTCACCACTAAAACGCATGAGACTTGTAGTTTTCAAGAATGTTTTCATTTTTGATGAGACGCTGAATAAAAGCAGTTTAATCGCCGGCAAACGAAAACCCGCGATTTCCCGTAAATCCCGGGCTTGGCACGTATAGTCGAATGTATACAAAGAAAGTACCCTGTGAGTAAACTCATTTTCAGAACGATTTTTTAAATTATTTTTTCACCACTAAAACGCATAAGTCTTGTAGTTTTTAAAAATGTTTTAATTTTTGATGAGACGCTGAATAAAAGCAATTTAATCGCCGGCAAACGAAAACCCGCGATTTCCCGTAAATCCCGGCTTGGCACGTATAGTCAAATGTATACAAAGAAAGTACCCTGTGAGTAAACTCATTTTCAGAACGATTTTTTAAATTATTTTTTCACCACTAAAACGCATAAGACTTGTAGTTTTTAAAAATGTTTTAATTTTTGATGAGACGCTGAATAAAAGCAGTTTAATCGCCGGCAAACGAAAACCCGCAAATTTCCCGTAAATCCCGGGCTTGGCACGTATAGTCGAATGTATACAAAGAAAGTACTCAGGGAGTAAACTCATTTCCAGAACGATTTTTTAAATTATTTTTTCACCACTAAAACGCATAAGACTTGTAGTTTGTAAAAATGTTTTCATTTTTGATGAGACGCTGAATAAAAGAAGTTTAATCGCCGGCAAACGAAAACCCGCGATTTCCCGTAAATCCTGATTTGGCCCGTATAGTCAAAAGTATACAAAGAAAGTACCCAGGGAGTGAACTCATTTCCCGAACGATTTTTTAAATTATTTTTTCACCACTAAAACGCATGAGACTTGTAGTTTTTAAAAATGTTTTCATTTTTGATGAGACGCTTAATGAAAGAGGTTTAATCGCCGGAAAACGAAAACCCGCGATTTCCCGTAAATCCCGGGCTTGGCCGTATAGTCGAATGTATACAAAGAAAGTACCCTGTGAGTAAACTCATTTCCAGAACGGTTTTTTAAATTATTTTTTCGCCACTAAAACGCATAAGACTTGTAGTTTTTAAAAATGTTTTAATTTTTGATGAGACGCTGAATAAAAGCAGTTTAATCGCCGGCAAACGAAAACCCGCAAATTTCCCGTAAATCCCGGGCTTGGCACGTATAGTCGAATGTATACAAAGAAAGTACCCAGGGAGTAAACTCATTTCCAGAACGATTTTTTAAATTATTTTTTCACCACTAAAACGCATAAGACTTGTAGTTTGTAAAAATGTTTTCATTTTTGATGAGACGCTGAATAAAAGAAGTTTAATCGCCGGCAAACGAAAACCCGCGATTTCCCGTAAATCCTGATTTGGCCCGTATAGTCAAAAGTATACAAAGAAAGTACCCAGGGAGTGAACTCATTTCCCGAACGATTTTTTAAATTATTTTTTCACCACTAAAACGCATGAGACTTGTAGTTTTTAAAAATGTTTTCATTTTGGATGAGACGCTTAATGAAAGAGGTTTAATCGCCGGAAAACGAAAACCCGCGATTTCCCGTAAATCCCGGGCTTGGCCGTATAGTCGAATGTATACAAAGAAAGTACCCTGTGAGTAAACTCATTTCCAGAACGGTTTTTTAAATTATTTTTTCGCCACTAAAACGCATAAGACTTGTAGTTTTTAAAAATGTTTTCATTTTTGATGAGACGCTGAATAAAAGAAGTTTAATCGCCGGCAAACGAAAACCCGCGATTTCCCGTAAATCCCGGCTTGGCCCGTATAGTCAAAAGTATACAAAGAAAATACCCAGGGAGTAAACTCATTTCCCGAACGATTTTTTAAATTACTTTTTCACCACTAAAACGCATGAGACTTGTAGTTTTTAAAAATGTTTTCATTTTTGATGAGACGCTGAATCAAAGAAGTTTAATCGCCGGCAAACGAAAACCTGCGATTTCCCGTAAATCCTGGACTCGGCCCGTATAGTCAAAAGTATACAAAGATAGTACCCAGGGAGTAAACTCATTTCCCAAACGATTTTTTAAATTATTATTTCACCACTAAAACGCATGAGACTTGTAGTTTTCAAGAATGTTTTCATTTTTGATGAGACGCTGAATAAAAGCAGTTTAATCGCCGGCAAACGAAAACCTGCGATTTCCCGTAAATCCCGGACTCGGCCCATATAGTCAAAAGTATACAAAGAAATTACCCAGGGAGTAAACTCATTTCCAGAACGATTTTTTAAATTATTTTTTCACCACTAAAACGCATAAGACTTGTAGTTTTTAAAAATGTTTTCATTTTTGATGAGACGCTGAATAAAAGAAGTTTAATCGCCGGCAAACGAAAACCCGCGATTTGCGGTAAATCCCGGGCTTGGCTCGTATAGTCAAAAGTATACAAAGAAGGTACCCAGCGAGTAAACTCATTTCCCGAACGAATTTTTAAATTATTTTTTCACCACTAAAACGCATGAGACTTGTAGTTTTTAAAAATGTTTTCATTTTTGATGAGACGCTGAATAAAAGAAGTTTAATCGCCGGCAAACGAAAACCTGCGATTTCCCGTAAATCCTGGACTCGGCCCGTATAGTCAAAAGTATACAAAGAAAGTACCCAGGGAGTAAACTCATTTCCCAAACGATGTTTTAAATTATTATTTCACCACTAAAACGCATGAGACTTGTAGTTTTCAAAAATGTTTTCATTTTTGATGAGCCGCTGAATAAAAGAAGTTTAATCGCCGGCAAACGAAAACCTGCGATTTCCCGTAAATCCCGTACTCGGCCCGTATAGTCAAAAGTATACAAAGAAAGTACCCAGGGAGTAAACTCATTTCCCAAACGATTTTTTAAATTATTATTTCACCACTAAAGCCCATGAGACTTGAATTTTTTAAAAATATTTTCATTTTTGATGAGACGCTGAATAAAAGAAGTTTAATCGAAGGCAAACGAAAACCCGCAATTTCCCGTAAATCCCGGTCTCGGCCCGTATAGTCAAAAGTATACAAGGAAAGTACCCAGTGAGTAAACTCATTTCCCTAACGAATTTTTAAATTATTTTTTCACCACTAAAACGCATGAGACTTGTAGTTTACAAAAATGTTTTCATTTTTGATGAGACGCTGAATAAAAGAAGTTTAATCGCCGGCAAACGAAAACCTGCGATTTTCCGTAAATCCCGGACTCGGCCCGTATAGTCAAAAGTATACAAAGAGAGTACCCAGTGAGTAAACTCATTTCCCGAACGAATTTTTAAATTATCTTTTCACCACTAAAACGCTTGAGACTTGTAGTTTTCAGAAATGTTTTCATTTTTGATGAGACGCTTAGTGAAATTGGTTTAATCGCCGGCAAACGAAAACCCGCGATTTCCCGTAAATCCCGGGCTTGGCCCGTATAGTCGAATGTATACAAAGAAAGTACCCTGTGAGTAAACTCATTTCCAAAACGATTTTTTAAATTATCTTTTCACCACTAAAACGCTTGAGACTTGTAGTTTTCAAAAATGTTTTCATTTTTGATGAGACGCTGAATAAAAGAAGTTTAATCGCCGGCAAACGAAAACCCGCGATTTCCCGTAAATCCCGGACTCGGCCCGTATAGTTTAAAGTATACAAGGAAAGTACCCAGTGAGTAAACTCATTTCTCTAACGAATTTTTAAATTATTTTTTCACCACTAAAACGCATGAGACTTGTAGTTTTCAAAAATGTTTTCATTTTTGATGAGACGCTGAATAAAAGAAGTTTAATCGCCGGCAAACGAAAACCTGCGATTTTCCGTAAATCCCGGACTCGGCCCGTATAGTCAAAAGTATACAAAGAGAGTACCCAGGGTGTAAACTCACTTCCCGAACGATTTTTTAAATTATTATTTCACCACTAAAGCCCATGAGACTTGTAGTTTTTAAAAATGTTTTCATTTTTGATGAGACGCTGAATAAAAGAAGTTTAATCGCCGGCAAACGAAAACCCGCGATTTCCCGTAAATCCCGGACTCGGCCCGTTTAGTAAAAAGTATACAAGGAAAGTAACCAGTGAGTAAACTCATTTCCCGAACGAATTTTTAAATTATTTTTTCACCACTAAAACGTGTGAGACTTGTAGTTTTCAAAAATGTTTTCATTTTTGATGAGACGCTGAATAAAAGATGTTTAATCGCCGGCAAACGAAAACCTGCGATTTCCCGTAAATCCCGGACTCGGCCCGTATAGTCAAAAGTATACAAAGAAAGTACCCAGGGTGTAAACTCATTTTCCAAACGATTTTTTAAATTATTTTTTCACCACTAAAACGCATGAGACTTGTAGTTTTCAAAAATGTTTTCATTTTTGATGAGACGCTGAATAAAAGAAGTTTAATCGCCGGCAAACGAAAACCTGCGATTTCCCGTAAATCCCGTACTCGGCTCGTATAGTCAAAAGTATACAAAGAAAGTACCCAGGGAGTAAACTCATTTCCCAAACGATTTTTTAAATTATTATTTCACCACTAAAGCCCATGAGACTTGCAGTTTTCAAAAATGTTTTCATTTTTGATGAGACGCTGAATAAAAGAAGTTTAATCGCCGGCAAACGAAAACCTGCGATTTCCCGTAAATCCTGGACTCGGCCCGTATAGTAAAAAGTATACAAGGAAAGTACCCAGTGAGTAAACTCATTTCCCGAACGAATTTTTAAATTATTTTTTCACCACTAAAACGTGTGAGACTTGTAGTTTTCAAAAATGTTTTCATTTTTGATGAGACGCTGAATAAAAGATGTTTAATCGCCGGCAAACGAAAACCTGCGATTTCCCGTAAATCCCGGACTCGGCCCGTATAGTCAAAAGTATACAAAGAAAGTACCCAGGGTGTAAACTCATTTTCCGAACGATTTTTTAAATTATTTTTTCACCACTAAAACGCATGAGACTTGTAGTTTTCAAAAATGTTTTCATTTTTGATGAGACGCTGAATAAAAGAAGTTTAATCGCCGGCAAACGAAAACCTGCGATTTCCCGTAAATCCCGTACTCGGCCCGTATAGTCAAGAGTATACAAAGAAAGTACCCAGGGAGTAAACTCATTTCCCAAACGATATTTTAAATTATTATTTCACCACTAAAGCCCATGAGAAATGAATTTTTTAAAAATATTTTCATTTTTGATGAGACGCTGACTAAAAGAAGTTTAATCGAAGGCAAACGAAAACCCGCAATTTCCCGTAAATCCCGGTCTCGGCCCGTATAGTCAAAAGTATACAAGGAAAGTACCCAGTGAGTAAACTCATTTCCCTAACGAATTTTTAAATTATTTTTTCACCACTAAAACGCAGGAGACTTGTAGTTTACAAAAATGTTTTCATTTTTGATGAGACGCTGAATAAAAGAAGTTTAATCGCCGGCAAACGAAAACCTGCGATTTTCCGTAAATCCCGGACTCGGCCCGTATAGTCAAAAGTATACAAAGAGAGTACCCAGGGTGTAAACTCACTTCCCGAACGATTTTTTAAATCATTTTTTCACCACTAAAACGCATGAGACTTGTAGTTTTCAAAAATGTTTTCATTTTTGATGAGACGCTGAATAAAAGAAGTTTAATCGCCTGCAAACGAAAACCTGCGATTTCCCGTAAATCCGGGACTCGGCCCGTATAGTCAAAAGTATACAAAGAAAGTACCCAGGGAGTAAACTCATTTCCGAAACGATTTTTTAAGTTATTATTTCACCACTACAGCCCATGAGACTTGTAGTTTTTAAAAATGTTTTCATTTTTGATGAGACGCTGAATAAAAGAATTTTAATCGCCGGCAAACGAAAACCCGCGATTTCCCGTAAATCACAGACTCGGCCCGTATAGTCAAAAGTATACAAGGAAAGTACCCAGTGAGTAAACTCATTTCCCGAACGAATTTTTAAATTATCTTTTCACCACTAAAACGCTTGAGACTTGTAGTTTTCAGAAATGTTTTCATTTTTGATGAGACGCTTAGTGAAAGTGGTTTAATCGCCGGCAAACGAAAACCCGCGATTTCCCGTAAATCCCGGGCTTGGCCCGTATAGTCGAATGTATACAAAGAAAGTACCGTGTGAGTAAACTCATTTCCAAAACGATTTTTTAAATTATCTTTTTACCACTAAAACGCTTGAGACTTGTAGTTTTCAAAAATGTTTTCATTTTTGATGAGACGCTGAATAAAAGCAGTTTAATCGCCGGCAAACGAAAACCCGCGATTTCCCGTAAATCCCGGGCTTGGCACGTATAGTCGAATGTATACAAAGAAAGTACCCTGTGAGTAAACTCATTTCCAGAACGATTTTTTAAATTATTTTTTCACCACTAAAACGCATGAGACTTGTAGTTTTCAAGAATGTTTTCATTTTTGATGAGACGCTGAATAAAAGAATTTTAATCGCCGGCAAACGAAAACCCGCGATTTTCCGTAAATCACAGACTCGGCCCGTATAGTCAAAAGTATACAAGGAAAGTACCCAGTGAGTAAACTCATTTCCCGAACGAATTTTTAAATTATCTTTTCACCACTAAAACGCTTGAGACTTGTAGTTTTCAGAAATGTTTTCATTTTTGATGAGACGCTTAGTGAAAGTGGTTTAATCGCCGGCAAACGAAAACCCGCGATTTCCCGTAAATCCCGGGCTTGGCCCGTATAGTCGAATGTATACAAAGAAAGTACCCAGGGAGTAAACTCATTTCCCTAACGAATTTTTAAATTATTTTTTCACCACTAAAACGCATGAGACTTGTAGTTTACAAAAATGTTTTCATTTTTGATGAGACGCTGAATAAAAGAAGTTTAATCGCCGGCAAACGAAAACCTGCGATTTTCCGTAAATCCCGGACTCGGCCCGTATAGTCAAAAGTATACAAAGAGAGTACCCAGTGAGTAAACTCATTTCCCGAACGAATTTTTAAATTATCTTTTCACCACTAAAACGCTTGAGACTTGTAGTTTTCAGAAATGTTTTCATTTTTGATGAGACGCTTAGTGAAATTGGTTTAATCGCCGGCAAACGAAAACCCGCGATTTCCCGTAAATCCCGGGCTTGGCCCGTATAGTCGAATGTATACAAAGAAAGTACCCTGTGAGTAAACTCATTTCCAAAACGATTTTTTAAATTATCTTTTCACCACTAAAACGCTTGAGACTTGTAGTTTTCAAAAATGTTTTCATTTTTGATGAGACGCTGAATAAAAGAAGTTTAATCGCCGGCAAACGAAAACCCGCGATTTCCCGTAAATCCCGGACTCGGCCCGTATAGTTTAAAGTATACAAGGAAAGTACCCAGTGAGTAAACTCATTTCTCTAACGAATTTTTAAATTATTTTTTCACCACTAAAACGCATGAGACTTGTAGTTTTCAAAAATGTTTTCATTTTTGATGAGACGCTGAATAAAAGAAGTTTAATCGCCGGCAAACGAAAACCTGCGATTTTCCGTAAATCCCGGACTCGGCCCGTATAGTCAAAAGTATACAAAGAGAGTACCCAGGGTGTAAACTCACTTCCCGAACGATTTTTTAAATTATTATTTCACCACTAAAGCCCATGAGACTTGTAGTTTTTAAAAATGTTTTCATTTTTGATGAGACGCTGAATAAAAGAAGTTTAATCGCCGGCAAACGAAAACCCGCGATTTCCCGTAAATCCCGGACTCGGCCCGTTTAGTAAAAAGTATACAAGGAAAGTAACCAGTGAGTAAACTCATTTCCCGAACGAATTTTTAAATTATTTTTTCACCACTAAAACGTGTGAGACTTGTAGTTTTCAAAAATGTTTTCATTTTTGATGAGACGCTGAATAAAAGATGTTTAATCGCCGGCAAACGAAAACCTGCGATTTCCCGTAAATCCCGGACTCGGCCCGTATAGTCAAAAGTATACAAAGAAAGTACCCAGGGTGTAAACTCATTTTCCAAACGATTTTTTAAATTATTTTTTCACCACTAAAACGCATGAGACTTGTAGTTTTCAAAAATGTTTTCATTTTTGATGAGACGCTGAATAAAAGAAGTTTAATCGCCGGCAAACGAAAACCTGCGATTTCCCGTAAATCCCGTACTCGGCTCGTATAGTCAAAAGTATACAAAGAAAGTACCCAGGGAGTAAACTCATTTCCCAAACGATTTTTTAAATTATTATTTCACCACTAAAGCCCATGAGACTTGCAGTTTTCAAAAATGTTTTCATTTTTGATGAGACGCTGAATAAAAGAAGTTTAATCGCCGGCAAACGAAAACCTGCGATTTCCCGTAAATCCTGGACTCGGCCCGTATAGTAAAAAGTATACAAGGAAAGTACCCAGTGAGTAAACTCATTTCCCGAACGAATTTTTAAATTATTTTTTCACCACTAAAACGTGTGAGACTTGTAGTTTTCAAAAATGTTTTCATTTTTGATGAGACGCTGAATAAAAGATGTTTAATCGCCGGCAAACGAAAACCTGCGATTTCCCGTAAATCCCGGACTCGGCCCGTATAGTCAAAAGTATACAAAGAAAGTACCCAGGGTGTAAACTCATTTTCCGAACGATTTTTTAAATTATTTTTTCACCACTAAAACGCATGAGACTTGTAGTTTTCAAAAATGTTTTCATTTTTGATGAGACGCTGAATAAAAGAAGTTTAATCGCCGGCAAACGAAAACCTGCGATTTCCCGTAAATCCCGTACTCGGCCCGTATAGTCAAGAGTATACAAAGAAAGTACCCAGGGAGTAAACTCATTTCCCAAACGATATTTTAAATTATTATTTCACCACTAAAGCCCATGAGAAATGAATTTTTTAAAAATGTTTTCATTTTTGATGAGACACTGACTAAAAGAAGTTTAATCGAAGGCAAACGAAAACCCGTAATTTCCCGTAAATCCCGGTCTCGGCCCGTATAGTCAAAAGTATACAAGGAAAGTACCCAGTGAGTAAACTCATTTCCCTAACGAATTTTTAAATTATTTTTTCACCACTAAAACGCATGAGACTTGTAGTTTACAAAAATGTTTTCATTTTTGATGAGACGCTGAATAAAAGAAGTTTAATCGCCGGCAAACGAAAACCTGCGATTTTCCGTAAATCCCGGACTCGGCCCGTATAGTCAAAAGTATACAAAGAGAGTACCCAGGGTGTAAACTCACTTCCCGAACGATTTTTTAAATCATTTTTTCACCACTAAAACGCATGAGACTTGTAGTTTTCAAAAATGTTTTCATTTTTGATGAGACGCTGAATAAAAGAAGTTTAATCGCCTGCAAACGAAAACCTGCGATTTCCCGTAAATCCGGGACTCGGCCCGTATAGTCAAAAGTATACAAAGAAAGTACCCAGGGAGTAAACTCATTTCCCAAGCGATTTCTTAAGTTATTATTTCACCACTACAGCCCATGAGACTTGTAGTTTTTAAAAATGTTTTCATTTTTGATGAGACGCTGAATAAAAGAATTTTAATCGCCGGCAAACGAAAACCCGCGATTTCCCGTAAATCACAGACTCGGCCCGTATAGTCAAAAGTATACAAAGAAAGTACCCAGGGTGTAAACTCATTTTCCAAACGATTTTTTAAATTATTTTTTCACCACTAAAACGCATGAGACTTGTAGTTTTCAAAAATGTTTTCATTTTTGATGAGACGCTGAATAAAAGAAGTTTAATCGCCGGCAAACGAAAACCTGCGATTTCCCGTAAATCCCGTACTCGGCTCGTATAGTCAAAAGTATACAAAGAAAGTACCCAGGGAGTAAACTCATTTCCCAAACGATTTTTTAAATTATTATTTCACCACTAAAGCCCATGAGACTTGCAGTTTTCAAAAATGTTTTCATTTTTGATGAGACGCTGAATAAAAGAAGTTTAATCGCCGGCAAACGAAAACCTGCGATTTCCCGTAAATCCTGGACTCGGCCCGTATAGTAAAAAGTATACAAGGAAAGTACCCAGTGAGTAAACTCATTTCCCGAACGAATTTTTAAATTATTTTTTCACCACTAAAACGTGTGAGACTTGTAGTTTTCAAAAATGTTTTCATTTTTGATGAGACGCTGAATAAAAGATGTTTAATCGCCGGCAAACGAAAACCTGCGATTTCCCGTAAATCCCGGACTCGGCCCGTATAGTCAAAAGTATACAAAGAAAGTACCCAGGGTGTAAACTCATTTTCCGAACGATTTTTTAAATTATTTTTTCACCACTAAAACGCATGAGACTTGTAGTTTTCAAAAATGTTTTCATTTTTGATGAGACGCTGAATAAAAGAAGTTTAATCGCCGGCAAACGAAAACCTGCGATTTCCCGTAAATCCCGTACTCGGCCCGTATAGTCAAGAGTATACAAAGAAAGTACCCAGGGAGTAAACTCATTTCCCAAACGATATTTTAAATTATTATTTCACCACTAAAGCCCATGAGAAATGAATTTTTTAAAAATGTTTTCATTTTTGATGAGACACTGACTAAAAGAAGTTTAATCGAAGGCAAACGAAAACCCGTAATTTCCCGTAAATCCCGGTCTCGGCCCGTATAGTCAAAAGTATACAAGGAAAGTACCCAGTGAGTAAACTCATTTCCCTAACGAATTTTTAAATTATTTTTTCACCACTAAAACGCATGAGACTTGTAGTTTACAAAAATGTTTTCATTTTTGATGAGACGCTGAATAAAAGAAGTTTAATCGCCGGCAAACGAAAACCTGCGATTTTCCGTAAATCCCGGACTCGGCCCGTATAGTCAAAAGTATACAAAGAGAGTACCCAGGGTGTAAACTCACTTCCCGAACGATTTTTTAAATCATTTTTTCACCACTAAAACGCATGAGACTTGTAGTTTTCAAAAATGTTTTCATTTTTGATGAGACGCTGAATAAAAGAAGTTTAATCGCCTGCAAACGAAAACCTGCGATTTCCCGTAAATCCGGGACTCGGCCCGTATAGTCAAAAGTATACAAAGAAAGTACCCAGGGAGTAAACTCATTTCCCAAGCGATTTCTTAAGTTATTATTTCACCACTACAGCCCATGAGACTTGTAGTTTTTAAAAATGTTTTCATTTTTGATGAGACGCTGAATAAAAGAATTTTAATCGCCGGCAAACGAAAACCCGCGATTTCCCGTAAATCACAGACTCGGCCCGTATAGTCAAAAGTATACAAGGAAAGTACCCAGTGAGTAAACTCATTTCCCGAACGAATTTTTAAATTATCTTTTCACCACTAAAACGCTTGAGACTTGTAGTTTTCAGAAATGTTTTCATTTTTGATGAGACGCTTAGTGAAAGTGGTTTAATCGCCGGCAAACGAAAACCCGCGATTTCCCGTAAATCCCGGGCTTGGCCCGTATAGTCGAATGTATACAAAGAAAGTACCGTGTGAGTAAACTCATTTCCAAAACGATTTTTTAAATTATCTTTTTACCACTAAAACGCTTGAGACTTGTAGTTTTCAAAAATGTTTTCATTTTTGATGAGACGCTGAATAAAAGCAGTTTAATCGCCGGCAAACGAAAACCCGCGATTTCCCGTAAATCCCGGGCTTGGCACGTATAGTCGAATGTATACAAAGAAAGTACCCTGTGAGTAAACTCATTTCCAGAACGATTTTTTAAATTATTTTTTCACCACTAAAACGCATGAGACTTGTAGTTTTCAAGAATGTTTTCATTTTTGATGAGACGCTGAATAAAAGAATTTTAATCGCCGGCAAACGAAAACCCGCGATTTTCCGTAAATCACAGACTCGGCCCGTATAGTCAAAAGTATACAAGGAAAGTACCCAGTGAGTAAACTCATTTCCCGAACGAATTTTTAAATTATCTTTTCACCACTAAAACGCTTGAGACTTGTAGTTTTCAGAAATGTTTTCATTTTTGATGAGACGCTTAGTGAAAGTGGTTTAATCGCCGGCAAACGAAAACCCGCGATTTCCCGTAAATCCCGGGCTTGGCCCGTATAGTCGAATGTATACAAAGAAAGTACCCTGTGAGTAAACTCATTTCCAGAACGATTTTTTAAATTATTTTTTCACCACTAAAACGCATGAGACTTGTAGTTTTCAAGAATGTTTTCATTTTTGATGAGACGCTGAATAAAAGCAGTTTAATCGCCGGCAAACGAAAACCCGCGATTTCCCGTAAATCCCGGGCTTGGCACGTATAGTCGAATGTATACAAAGAAAGTACCCTGTGAGTAAACTCATTTCCAGAACGATTTTTTAAATTATTTTTTCACCACTAAAACGCATAAGACTTGTAGTTTTTAAAAATGTTTTAATTTTTGATGAGACGCTGAATAAAAGCAGTTTAATCGCCGGCAAACGAAAACCCGCGATTTCCCGTAAATCCCGGGCTTGGCACGTATAGTCAAATGTATACAAAGAAAGTACCCTGTGAGTAAACTCATTTCCAGAACGATTTTTTAAATTATTTTTTCACCACTAAAACGCATGAGACTTGTAGTTTTCAAGAATGTTTTCATTTTTGATGAGACGCTGAATAAAAGCAGTTTAATCGCCGGCAAACGAAAACCCGCGATTTCCCGTAAATCCCGGGCTTGGCACGTATAGTCGAATGTATACAAAGAAAGTACCCTGTGAGTAAACTCATTTCCAGAACGATTTTTTAAATTATTTTTTCACCACTAAAACGCATAAGTCTTGTAGTTTTTAAAAATGTTTTAATTTTTGATGAGACGCTGAATAAAAGCAATTTAATCGCCGGCAAACGAAAACCCGCGATTTCCCGTAAATCCCGGGCTTGGCACGTATAGTCAAATGTATACAAAGAAAGTACCCTGTGAGTAAACTCATTTTCAGAACGATTTTTTAAATTATTTTTTCACCACTAAAACGCATAAGACTTGTAGTTTTTAAAAATGTTTTAATTTTTGATGAGACGCTGAATAAAAGCAGTTTAATCGCCGGCAAACGAAAACCCGCAAATTTCCCGTAAATCCCGGGCTTGGCACGTATAGGCGAATGTATACAAAGAAAGTACTCAGGGAGTAAACTCATTTCCAGAACGATTTTTTAAATTATTTTTTCACCACTAAAACGCATAAGACTTGTAGTTTGTAAAAATGTTTTCATTTTTGATGAGACGCTGAATAAAAGAAGTTTAATCGCCGGCAAACGAAAACCCGCGATTTCCCGTAAATCCTGATTTTGCCCGTATAGTCAAAAGTATACAAAGAAAGTACCCAGGGAGTGAACTCATTTCCCGAACGATTTTTTAAATTATTTTTTCACCACTAAAACGCATGAGACTTGTAGTTTTTAAAAATGTTTTCATTTTTGATGAGACGCTTAATGAAAGAGGTTTAATCGCCGGGAAACGAAAACCCGCGATTTCCCGTAAATCCCGGGCTTGGCCGTATAGTCGAATGTATACAAAGAAAGTACCCTGTGAGTAAACTCATTTCCAGAACGGTTTTTTAAATTATTTTTTCGCCACTAAAACGCATAAGACTTGTAGTTTTTAAAAATGTTTTAATTTTTGATGAGACGCTGAATAAAAGCAGTTTAATCGCCGGCAAACGAAAACCCGCAAATTTCCCGTAAATCCCGGGCTTGGCACGTATAGTCGAATGTATACAAAGAAAGTACCCAGGGAGTAAACTCATTTCCAGAACGATTTTTTAAATTATTTTTTCACCACTAAAACGCATAAGACTTGTAGTTTGTAAAAATGTTTTCATTTTTGATGAGACGCTGAATAAAAGAAGTTTAATCGCCGGCAAACGAAAACCCGCGATTTCCCGTAAATCCTGATTTGGCCCGTATAGTCAAAAGTATACAAAGAAAGTACCCAGGGAGTGAACTCATTTCCCGAACGATTTTTTAAATTATTTTTTCACCACTAAAACGCATGAGACTTGTAGTTTTTAAAAATGTTTTCATTTTGGATGAGACGCTTAATGAAAGAGGTTTAATCGCCGGAAAACGAAAACCCGCGATTTCCCGTAAATCCCGCGCTTGGCCGTATAGTCGAATGTATACAAAGAAAGTACCCTGTGAGTAAACTCATTTCCAGAACGGTTTTTTAAATTATTTTTTCGCCACTAAAACGCATAAGACTTGTAGTTTTTAAAAATGTTTTCATTTTTGATGAGACGCTGAATAAAAGAAGTTTAATCGCCGGCAAACGAAAACCCGCGATTTCCCGTAAATCCCGGCTTGGCCCGTATAGTCAAAAGTATACAAAGAAAGTACCCAGGGAGTAAACTCATTTCCCGAACGATTTTTTAAATTACTTTTTCACCACTAAAACGCATGAGACTTGTAGTTTTTAAAAATGTTTTCATTTTTGATGAGACGCTGAATCAAAGAAGTTTAATCGCCGGCAAACGAAAACCTGCGATTTCCCGTAAATCCTGGACTCGGCCCGTATAGTCAAAAGTATACAAAGATAGTACCCAGGGAGTAAACTCATTTCCCAAACGATTTTTTAAATTATTATTTCACCACTAAAACGCATGAGACTTGTAGTTTTCAAGAATGTTTTCATTTTTGATGAGACGCTGAATAAAAGCAGTTTAATCGCCGGCAAACGAAAACCTGCGATTTCCCGTAAATCCCGGACTCGGCCCATATAGTCAAAAGTATACAAAGAAATTACCCAGGGAGTAAACTCATTTCCAGAACGATTTTTTAAATTATTTTTTCACCACTAAAACGCATAAGACTTGTAGTTTTTAAAAATGTTTTCATTTTTGATGAGACGCTGAATAAAAGAAGTTTAATCGCCGGCAAACGAAAACCCGCGATTTGCGGTAAATCCCGGGCTTGGCTCGTATAGTCAAAAGTATACAAAGAAGGTACCCAGCGAGTAAACTCATTTCCCGAACGAATTTTTAAATTATTTTTTCACCACTAAAACGCATGAGACTTGTAGTTTTTAAAAATGTTTTCATTTTTGATGAGACGCTGAATAAAAGAAGTTTAATCGCCGGCAAACGAAAACCGGCGATTTCCCGTAAATACTGGACTCGGCCCGTATAGTCAAAAGTATACAAAGAAAGTACCCAGGGAGTAAACTCATTTCCCAAACGATTTTTTAAATTATTATTTCACCACTAAAACGCATGAGACTTGTAGTTTTCAAAAATGTTTTCATTTTTGATGAGACGCTGAATAAAAGAAGTTTAATCGCCGGCAAACGAAAACCTGCGATTTCCCGTAAATCCCGTACTCGGCCCGTATAGTCAAAAGTATACAAAGAAAGTACCCAGGGAGTAAACTCATTTCCCAAACGATTTTTTAAATTATTATTTCACCACTAAAGCCCATGAGACTTGAATTTTTTATAAATATTTTCATTTTTGATGAGACGCTGAATAAAAGAAGTTTAATCGAAGGCAAACGAAAACCCGCAATTTCCCGTAAATCCCGGTCTCGGCCCGTATAGTCAAAAGTATACAAGGAAAGTACCCAGTGAGTAAACTCATTTCCCTAACGAATTTTTAAATTATTTTTTCACCACTAAAACGCATGAGACTTGTAGTTTACAAAAATGTTTTCATTTTTGATGAGACGCTGAATAAAAGAAGTTTAATCGCCGGCAAACGAAAACCTGCGATTTTCCGTAAATCCCGGACTCGGCCCGTATAGTCAAAAGTATACAAAGAGAGTACCCAGTGAGTAAACTCATTTCCCGAACGAATTTTTAAATTATCTTTTCACCACTAAAACGCTTGAGACTTGTAGTTTTCAGAAATGTTTTCATTTTTGATGAGACGCTTAGTGAAATTGGTTTAATCGCCGGCAAACGAAAACCCGCGATTTCCCGTAAATCCCGGGCTTGGCCCGTATAGTCGAATGTATACAAAGAAAGTACCCTGTGAGTAAACTCATTTCCAAAACGATTTTTTAAATTATCTTTTCACCACTAAAACGCTTGAGACTTGTAGTTTTCAAAAATGTTTTCATTTTTGATGAGACGCTGAATAAAAGAAGTTTAATCGCCGGCAAACGAAAACCCGCGATTTCCCGTAAATCCCGGACTCGGCCCGTATAGTTTAAAGTATACAAGGAAAGTACCCAGTGAGTAAACTCATTTCTCTAACGAATTTTTAAATTATTTTTTCACCACTAAAACGCATGAGACTTGTAGTTTTCAAAAATGTTTTCATTTTTGATGAGACGCTGAATAAAAGAAGTTTAATCGCCGGCAAACGAAAACCTGCGATTTTCCGTAAATCCCGGACTCGGCCCGTATAGTCAAAAGTATACAAAGAGAGTACCCAGGGTGTAAACTCACTTCCCGAACGATTTTTTAAATTATTATTTCACCACTAAAGCCCATGAGACTTGTAGTTTTTAAAAATGTTTTCATTTTTGATGAGACGCTGAATAAAAGAAGTTTAATCGCCGGCAAACGAAAACCCGCGATTTCCCGTAAATCCCGGACTCGGCCCGTTTAGTAAAAAGTATACAAGGAAAGTAACCAGTGAGTAAACTCATTTCCCGAACGAATTTTTAAATTATTTTTTCACCACTAAAACGTGTGAGACTTGTAGTTTTCAAAAATGTTTTCATTTTTGATGAGACGCTGAATAAAAGATGTTTAATCGCCGGCAAACGAAAACCTGCGATTTCCCGTAAATCCCGGACTCGGCCCGTATAGTCAAAAGTATACAAAGAAAGTACCCAGGGTGTAAACTCATTTTCCAAACGATTTTTTAAATTATTTTTTCACCACTAAAACGCATGAGACTTGTAGTTTTCAAAAATGTTTTCATTTTTGATGAGACGCTTAGTGAAATTGGTTTAATCGCCGGCAAACGAAAACCCGCGATTTCCCGTAAATCCCGGGCTTGGCCCGTATAGTCGAATGTATACAAAGAAAGTACCCTGTGAGTAAACTCATTTCCAAAACGATTTTTTAAATTATCTTTTCACCACTAAAACGCTTGAGACTTGTAGTTTTCAAAAATGTTTTCATTTTTGATGAGACGCTGAATAAAAGAAGTTTAATCGCCGGCAAACGAAAACCCGCGATTTCCCGTAAATCCCGGACTCGGCCCGTATAGTTTAAAGTATACAAGGAAAGTACCCAGTGAGTAAACTCATTTCTCTAACGAATTTTTAAATTATTTTTTCACCACTAAAACGCATGAGACTTGTAGTTTTCAAAAATGTTTTCATTTTTGATGAGACGCTGAATAAAAGAAGTTTAATCGCCGGCAAACGAAAACCTGCGATTTTCCGTAAATCCCGGACTCGGCCCGTATAGTCAAAAGTATACAAAGAGAGTACCCAGGGTGTAAACTCACTTCCCGAACGATTTTTTAAATTATTATTTCACCACTAAAGCCCATGAGACTTGTAGTTTTTAAAAATGTTTTCATTTTTGATGAGACGCTGAATAAAAGAAGTTTAATCGCCGGCAAACGAAAACCCGCGATTTCCCGTAAATCCCGGACTCGGCCCGTTTAGTAAAAAGTATACAAGGAAAGTAACCAGTGAGTAAACTCATTTCCCGAACGAATTTTTAAATTATTTTTTCACCACTAAAACGTGTGAGACTTGTAGTTTTCAAAAATGTTTTCATTTTTGATGAGACGCTGAATAAAAGATGTTTAATCGCCGGCAAACGAAAACCTGCGATTTCCCGTAAATCCCGGACTCGGCCCGTATAGTCAAAAGTATACAAAGAAAGTACCCAGGGTGTAAACTCATTTTCCAAACGATTTTTTAAATTATTTTTTCACCACTAAAACGCATGAGACTTGTAGTTTTCAAAAATGTTTTCATTTTTGATGAGACGCTGAATAAAAGAAGTTTAATCGCCGGCAAACGAAAACCTGCGATTTCCCGTAAATCCCGTACTCGGCTCGTATAGTCAAAAGTATACAAAGAAAGTACCCAGGGAGTAAACTCATTTCCCAAACGATTTTTTAAATTATTATTTCACCACTAAAGCCCATGAGACTTGCAGTTTTCAAAAATGTTTTCATTTTTGATGAGACGCTGAATAAAAGAAGTTTAATCGCCGGCAAACGAAAACCTGCGATTTCCCGTAAATCCTGGACTCGGCCCGTATAGTAAAAAGTATACAAGGAAAGTACCCAGTGAGTAAACTCATTTCCCGAACGAATTTTTAAATTATTTTTTCACCACTAAAACGTGTGAGACTTGTAGTTTTCAAAAATGTTTTCATTTTTGATGAGACGCTGAATAAAAGATGTTTAATCGCCGGCAAACGAAAACCTGCGATTTCCCGTAAATCCCGGACTCGGCCCGTATAGTCAAAAGTATACAAAGAAAGTACCCAGGGTGTAAACTCATTTTCCGAACGATTTTTTAAATTATTTTTTCACCACTAAAACGCATGAGACTTGTAGTTTTCAGAAATGTTTTCATTTTTGATGAGACGCTTAGTGAAATTGGTTTAATCGCCGGCAAACGAAAACCCGCGATTTCCCGTAAATCCCGGGCTTGGCCCGTATAGTCGAATGTATACAAAGAAAGTACCCTGTGAGTAAACTCATTTCCAAAACGATTTTTTAAATTATCTTTTCACCACTAAAACGCTTGAGACTTGTAGTTTTCAAAAATGTTTTCATTTTTGATGAGACGCTGAATAAAAGACGTTTAATCGCCGGCAAACGAAAACCCGCGATTTCCCGTAAATCCCGGACTCGGCCCGTATAGTTTAAAGTATACAAGGAAAGTACCCAGTAAGTAAACTCATTTCTCTAACGAATTTTTAAATTATTTTTTCACCACTAAAACGCATGAGACTTGTAGTTTTCAAAAATGTTTTCATTTTTGATGAGACGCTGAATAAAAGAAGTTTAATCGCCGGCAAACGAAAACCTGCGATTTTCCGTAAATCCCGGACTCGGCCCGTATAGTCAAAAGTATACAAAGAGAGTACCCAGGGTGTAAACTCACTTCCCGAACGATTTTTTAAATTATTATTTCACCACTAAAGCCCATGAGACTTGTAGTTTTTAAAAATGTTTTCATTTTTGATGAGACGCTGAATAAAAGAAGTTTAATCGCCGGCAAACGAAAACCCGCGATTTCCCGTAAATCCCGGACTCGGCCCGTTTAGTAAAAAGTATACAAGGAAAGTAACCAGTGAGTAAACTCATTTCCCGAACGAATTTTTAAATTATTTTTTCACCACTAAAACGTGTGAGACTTGTAGTTTTCAAAAATGTTTTCATTTTTGATGAGACGCTGAATAAAAGATGTTTAATCGCCGGCAAACGAAAACCTGCGATTTCCCGTAAATCCCGGACTCGGCCCGTATAGTCAAAAGTATACAAAGAAAGTACCCAGGGTGTAAACTCATTTTCCAAACGATTTTTTAAATTATTTTTTCACCACTAAAACGCATGAGACTTGTAGTTTTCAAAAATGTTTTCATTTTTGATGAGACGCTGAATAAAAGAAGTTTAATCGCCGGCAAACGAAAACCTGCGATTTCCCGTAAATCCCGTACTCGGCTCGTATAGTCAAAAGTATACAAAGAAAGTACCCAGGGAGTAAACTCATTTCCCAAACGATTTTTTAAATTATTATTTCACCACTAAAGCCCATGAGACTTGCAGTTTTCAAAAATGTTTTCATTTTTGATGAGACGCTGAATAAAAGAAGTTTAATCGCCGGCAAACGAAAACCTGCGATTTCCCGTAAATCCTGGACTCGGCCCGTATAGTAAAAAGTATACAAGGAAAGTACCCAGTGAGTAAACTCATTTCCCGAACGAATTTTTAAATTATTTTTTCACCACTAAAACGTGTGAGACTTGTAGTTTTTAAAAATGTTTTCATTTTTGATGAGACGCTGAATAAAAGAAGTTTAAGCGAACGCAAACGAAAACCCGCAATTTCCCGTAAATCCCGGTCTCGGCCCGTATAGTCAAAAGTATACAAGGAAAGTACCCAGTGAGTAAACTCATTTCCCTAACGATTTTTTAAATTATTTTTTCACCACTAAAACGCATGAGACTTGTAGTTTACAAAAATGTTTTCATTTTTGATGAGACGCTGAATAAAAGAAGTTTAATCGCCGGCAAACGAAAACCTGCGATTTTCCGTAAATCCCGGACTCGGCCCGTATAGTCAAAAGTATACAAAGAGAGTACCCAGGGTGTAAACTCACTTCCCGAACGATTTTTTAAATTATTTTTTCACCACTAAAACGCATGAGACTTGTAGTTTTCAAAAATGTTTTCATTTTTGATGAGACGCTGAATAAAAGAAGTTTAATCGCCTGCAAACGAAAACCTGCGATTTCCCGTAAATCCCGGACTCGGCCCGTATAGTCAAAAGTATACAAAGAAAGTACCCAGGGAGTAAACTCATTTCCCAAACGATTTTTTAAATTATTATTTCACCACTACAGCCCATGAGACTTGTAGTTTTTAAAAATGTTTTCATTTTTGATGAGACGCTGAATAAAAGAAGTTTAATCGCCGGCAAACGAAAACCCGCGATTTCCCGTAAATCCCGGACTCGGCCCGTATAGTCAAAAGTATACAAAGAGAGTACCCAGGGTGTAAACTCACTTCCCGAACGATTTTTTAAATTATTTTTTCACCACTAAAACGCATGAGACTTGTAGTTTTCAAAAATGTTTTCATTTTTGATGAGACGCTGAATAAAAGAAGTTTAATCGCCGGCAAACGAAAACCTGCGATTTTCCGTAAATCCCGGACTCGGCCCGTATAGTCAAAAGTATACAAAGAGAGTACCCAGGGTGTAAACTCACTTCCCGAACGATTTTTTAAATTATTTTTTCACCACTAAAACGCATGAGACTTGTAGTTTTCAAAAATGTTTTCATTTTTGATGAGACGCTGAATAAAAGAAGTTTAATCGCCGGCAAACGAAAACCCGCAATTTCCCGTAAATCCCGGACTCGGCCCGTATAGTCAAAAGTATACAAAGAGAGTACCCAGGGTGTAAACTCACGTCCCGAACGATTTTTTAAATTATTTTTAAACCACTAAAACGCATGAGACTTGTAGTTTTCAAAAATGTTTTCATTTTTGATGAGACGCTGAATAAAAGATGTTTAATCGCCGGCAAACGAAAACCCGCAATTTTCCGTAAATCCCGGACCCGGCCCGTATAGTCAAAAGTATACAAAGAGAGTACCCAGGGTGTAAACTCACTTGCCGAACGATTTTTTAAATAATTTTTTCACCACTTTTCATTTTTGATGAGACGCTGAATAAAAGAAGTTTAATCGCCGGCAAACGAAAACCCGCAATTTCCCGTAAATCCCGGTCTCGGCCCGTATAGTCAAAAGTATACAAGGAAAGTACCCAGTGAGTAAACTCATTTCCCTAACGAATTTTTAAATTATTTTTTCACCACTAAAACGCATGAGACTTGTAGTTTTTAAAAATGTTTTCATTTTTGATGAAACGCTGAATAAAAAAAGTTTATCGCCGGCAAACAAAAAGCTGCGATTTTCCGTAAATCCCGGACTCGGCCCGTATAGTCAAAAGTATACAAAGAGAGTACCCAGGGTGTAAACTCACTTCCCGAATGATTTTTTAAATTATTTTTTCACCACTAAAACGCATGAGACTTGTAGTTTTCAAAAATGTTTTCATTTTTGATGAGACGCTGAATAAAAGAAGTTTAATCGCCGGCAAACGAAAAGCTGCGATTTTCCGTAAATCCCGGACTCGGCCCGTATAGTCAAAAGTATACAAAGAGAGTACCCAGGGTGTAAACTCACGTCCCGAACGATTTTTTAAATTATTTTTAAACCACTAAAACGCATGAGACTTGTAGTTTTCAAAAATGTTTTCATTTTTGATGAGACGCTGAATAAAAGATGTTTAATCGCCGGCAAACGAAAACCCGCAATTTTCCGTAAATCCCGGACCCGGCCCGTATAGTCAAAAGTATACAAAGAGAGTACCCAGGGTGTAAACTCACTTGCCGAACGATTTTTTAAATAATTTTTTCACCACTTTTCATTTTTGATGAGACGCTGAATAAAAGAAGTTTAATCGCCGGCAAACGAAAACCCGCAATTTTCCGTAAATCCCGGACTCGGCCCGTATATTCAAAAGTATACAAAGAGAGTACCCAGGGTGTCAACTCACTTCCCGAACGATTTTTTAAATTATTTTTTCACCACTAAAACGCATGAGACTTGTAGTTTTCAAAAATGTTTTCATTTTTGATGAGACGCTGAATAAAAGAAGTTTAATCGCCGGCAAACGAAAACCCGCAATTTCCCGTAAATCCCGGTCTCGGCCCGTATAGTCAAAAGTATGCAAGGAAAGTACCCAGTGAGTAAACTCATTTCCCTAACGAATTTTTAAATTATTTTTTCACCACTAAAACGCATGAGACTTGTAGTTTTCAAAAATGTTTTCATTTTTGATGAGACGCTGAATAAAAGAATTTTAATCGCCGGCAAACGAAACCCCGCGATTTCCGGTAAATCCCGGGCTTGGCTCGTATAGTCAAAAGTATACAAAGAAGGTACCCAGGGAGTAAACTCATTTCCCAAACGATTTTTTAAATTACTTTTTCACCACTAAAACGCAAGAGACTTGTAGTTTTTAAAAATGTTTTCATTTTTGATGAGACGCTGAATAAAAGAAGTTTAATCGCCGGCAAACGAAAACCTGCGATTTCCCGTAAATCCTGGACTCGGCCCGTATAGTCAAAAGTATACAAAGAAAGTACCCAGGGAGTAAACTCATTTCCCAAACGATTTTTTAAATTATTATTTCACCACTAAAACCCATGAGACTTGTAGTTCTTAAAAATGTTTTCATTTTTGATGAGACGCTGAATAAAAGAAGTTTAATCGCCGGCAAACGAAAACCCGCGATTTCCCGTAAATCCCGGACTCGGCCCGTATAGTAAAAAGTGTACAAGGAAAGTACCCAGTGAGTAAACTCATTTCCCGAACGAATTTTTAAATTATTTTTTCACCAGTAAAACGTATGAGACTTGTAGTTTTCAAAAATGTTTTCATTTTTGATGAGACGCTGAATAAAAGATGTTTAATCGCCGGCAAACGAAAACCTGCGATTTCCCGTAAATCCCGGACTCGGCTCGTATAGTCAAAAGTATACAAAAAAAGTACCCAGGGTGTAAACTCATTTCCCGAACGATTTTTTAAATTATTTTTTCACCACTAAAACGCATGAGACTTGTAGTTTTCAAAAATGTTTTCATTTTTGATGAGACGCTGAATAAAAGAAGTTTAATCGCCGGCAAACGAAAACCTGCGATTTCCCGTAAATCCCGTACTCGGCCCGTATAGTCAAAAGTATACAAAGAAAGTACCCAGGGAGTAAACTCATTTCCCAAACGATTTTTTAAATTATCATTTCACCACTAAAGCCCATGAGACTTGAATTTTTTAAAAATATTTTCATTTTTGATGAGACGCTGAATAAAAGAAGTTTAAGCGAACGCAAACGAAAACCCGCAATTTCCCGTAAATCCCGGTCTCGGCCCGTATAGTCAAAAGTATACAAGGAAAGTACCCAGTGAGTAAACTCATTTCCCTAACGATTTTTTAAATTATTTTTTCACCACTAAAACGCATGAGACTTGTAGTTTACAAAAATGTTTTCATTTTTGATGAGACGCTGAATAAAAGAAGTTTAATCGCCGGCAAACGAAAACCTGCGATTTTCCGTAAATCCCGGACTCGGCCCGTATAGTCAAAAGTATACAAAGAGAGTACCCAGGGTGTAAACTCACGTCCCGAACGATTTTTTAAATTATTTTTAAACCACTAAAACGCATGAGACTTGTAGTTTTCAAAAATGTTTTCATTTTTGATGAGACGCTGAATAAAAGATGTTTAATCGCCGGCAAACGAAAACCCGCAATTTTCCGTAAATCCCGGACCCGGCCCGTATAGTCAAAAGTATACAAAGAGAGTACCCAGGGTGTAAACTCACTTGGCGAACGATTTTTTAAATAATTTTTTCACCACTTTTCATTTTTGATGAGACGCTGAATAAAAGAAGTTTAATCGCCGGCAAACGAAAACCCGCAATTTTCCGTAAATCCCGGACTCGGCCCGTATATTCAAAAGTATACAAAGAGAGTACCCAGGGTGTCAACTCACTTCCCGAACGATTTTTTAAATTATTTTTTCACCACTAAAACGCATGAGACTTGTAGTTTTCAAAAATGTTTTCATTTTTGATGAGACGCTGAATAAAAGAAGTTTAATCGCCGGCAAACGAAAACCCGCAATTTCCCGTAAATCCCGGTCTCGGCCCGTATAGTCAAAAGTATGCAAGGAAAGTACCCAGTGAGTAAACTCATTTCCCTAACGAATTTTTAAATTATTTTTTCACCACTAAAACGCATGAGACTTGTAGTTTTCAAAAATATTTTCATTTTTGATGAGACGCTGAATAAAAGAATTTTAATCGCCGGCAAACGAAAACCCGCGATTTCCGGTAAATCCCGGGCTTGGCTCGTATAGTCAAAAGTATACAAAGAAGGTACCCAGGGAGTAAACTCATTTCCCAAACGATTTTTTAAATTACTTTTTCACCACTAAAACGCAAGAGACTTGTAGTTTTTAAAAATGTTTTCATTTTTGATGAGACGCTGAATAAAAGAAGTTTAATCGCCGGCAAACGAAAACCTGCGATTTCCCGTAAATCCTGGACTCGGCCCGTATAGTCAAAAGTATACAAAGAAAGTACCCAGGGAGTAAACTCATTTCCCAAACGATTTTTTAAATTATTATTTCACCACTAAAACCCATGAGACTTGTAGTTCTTAAAAATGTTTTCATTTTTGATGAGACGCTGAATAAAAGAAGTTTAATCGCCGGCAAACGAAAACCCGCGATTTCCCGTAAATCCCGGACTCGGCCCGTATAGTAAAAAGTGTACAAGGAAAGTACCCAGTGAGTAAACTCATTTCCCGAACGAATTTTTAAATTATTTTTTCACCAGTAAAACGTATGAGACTTGTAGTTTTCAAAAATGTTTTCATTTTTGATGAGACGCTGAATAAAAGATGTTTAATCGCCGGCAAACGAAAACCTGCGATTTCCCGTAAATCCCGGACTCGGCTCGTATAGTCAAAAGTATACAAAAAAAGTACCCAGGGTGTAAACTCATTTCCCGAACGATTTTTTAAATTATTTTTTCACCACTAAAACGCATGAGACTTGTAGTTTTCAAAAATGTTTTCATTTTTGATGAGACGCTGAATAAAAGAAGTTTAATCGCCGGCAAACGAAAACCTGCGATTTCCCGTAAATCCCGTACTCGGCCCGTATAGTCAAAAGTATACAAAGAAAGTACCCAGGGAGTAAACTCATTTCCCAAACGATTTTTTAAATTATCATTTCACCACTAAAGCCCATGAGACTTGAATTTTTTAAAAATATTTTCATTTTTGATGAGACGCTGAATAAAAGAAGTTTAAGCGAACGCAAACGAAAACCCGCAATTTCCCGTAAATCCCGGTCTCGGCCCGTATAGTCAAAAGTATACAAGGAAAGTACCCAGTGAGTAAACTCATTTCCCTAACGATTTTTTAAATTATTTTTTCACCACTAAAACGCATGAGACTTGTAGTTTACAAAAATGTTTTCATTTTTGATGAGACGCTGAATAAAAGAAGTTTAATCGCCGGCAAACGAAAACCTGCGATTTTCCGTAAA
The DNA here is from genome assembly GCF_029227915.1 of Hydractinia symbiolongicarpus. Lineage (NCBI taxonomy): Eukaryota > Metazoa > Cnidaria > Hydrozoa > Anthoathecata > Hydractiniidae > Hydractinia > Hydractinia symbiolongicarpus. Next base: position 33,262,778 of record NC_079878.1, on the reverse strand, counting down.
TCCCGGACTCGGCCCGTATAGTCAAAAGTATACAAAGAGAGTACCCAGGGTGTAAACTCACTTCCCGAACGATTTTTTAAATTATTTTTTCACCACTAAAACGCATGAGACTTGTAGTTTTCAAAAATGTTTTCATTTTTGATGAGACGCTGAATAAAAGAAGTTTAATCGCCTGCAAACGAAAACCTGCGATTTCCCGTAAATCCCGGACTCGGCCCGTATAGTCAAAAGTATACAAAGAAAGTACCCAGGGAGTAAACTTATTTCCCAAACGATTTTTTAAATTATTATTTCACCACTACAGCCCATGAGACTTGTAGTTTTTAAAAATGTTTTCATTTTTGATGAGACGCTGAATAAAAGAAGTTTAATCGCCGGCAAACGAAAACCCGCGATTTCCCGTAAATCCCGGACTCGGCCCGTATAGTCAAAAGTATACAAAGAGAGTACCCAGGGTGTAAACTCACTTCCCGAACGATTTTTTAAATTATTTTTTCACCACTAAAACGCATGAGACTTGTAGTTTTCAAAAATGTTTTCATTTTTGATGAGACGCTGAATAAAAGAAGTTTAATCGCCGGCACACGAAAACCTGCGATTTTCCGTAAATCCCGGACTCGGCCCGTATAGTCAAAAGTATACAAAGAGAGTACCCAGGGTGTAAACTCACTTCCCGAACGATTTTTTAAATTATTTTTTCACCACTAAAACGCATGAGACTTGTAGTTTTCAAAAATGTTTTCATTTTTGATGAGACGCTGAATAAAAGAAGTTTAATCGCCGGCAAACGAAAACCCGCAATTTCCCGTAAATCCCGGACTCGGCCCGTATAGTCAAAAGTATACAAAGAGAGTACCCAGGGTGTAAACTCACGTCCCGAACGATTTTTTAAATTATTTTTAAACCACTAAAACGCATGAGACTTGTAGTTTTCAAAAATGTTTTCATTTTTGATGAGACGCTGAATAAAAGATGTTTAATCGCCGGCAAACGAAAACCCGCAATTTTCCGTAAATCCCGGACCCGGCCCGTATAGTCAAAAGTATACAAAGAGAGTACCCAGGGTGTAAACTCACTTGCCGAACGATTTTTTAAATAATTTTTTCACCACTTTTCATTTTTGATGAGACGCTGAATAAAAGAAGTTTAATCGCCGGCAAACGAAAACCCGCAATTTCCCGTAAATCCCGGTCTCGGCCCGTATAGTCAAAAGTATACAAGGAAAGTACCCAGTGAGTAAACTCATTTCCCTAACGAATTTTTAAATTATTTTTTCACCACTAAAACGCATGAGACTTGTAGTTTTCAAAAATGTTTTCATTTTTGATGAAACGCTGAATAAAAAAAGTTTATCGCCGGCAAACAAAAAGCTGCGATTTTCCGTAAATCCCGGACTCGGCCCGTATAGTCAAAAGTATACAAAGAGAGTACCCAGGGTGTAAACTCACTTCCCGAATGATTTTTTAAATTATTTTTTCACCACTAAAACGCATGAGACTTGTAGTTTTCAAAAATGTTTTTATTTTTGATGAGACGCTGAATAAAAGAAGTTTAATCGCCGGCAAACGAAAAGCTGCGATTTTCCGTAAATCCCGGACTCGGCCCGTATAGTCAAAAGTATACAAAGAGAGTACCCAGGGTGTAAACTCACGTCCCGAACGATTTTTTAAATTATTTTTAAACCACTAAAACGCATGAGACTTGTAGTTTTCAAAAATGTTTTCATTTTTGATGAGACGCTGAATAAAAGATGTTTAATCGCCGGCAAACGAAAACCCGCAATTTTCCGTAAATCCCGGACCCGGCCCGTATAGTCAAAAGTATACAAAGAGAGTACCCAGGGTGTAAACTCACTTGCCGAACGATTTTTTAAATAATTTTTTCACCACTTTTCATTTTTGATGAGACGCTGAATAAAAGAAGTTTAATCGCCGGCAAACGAAAACCCGCAATTTTCCGTAAATCCCGGACTCGGCCCGTATAGTCAAAAGTATACAAAGAGAGTACCCAGGGTGTAAACTCACTTCCCGAACGATTTTTTAAATTATTTTTTCACCACTAAAACGCATGAGACTTGTAGTTTTCAAAAATGTTTTCATTTTTGATGACACGCTGAATAAAAAAAGTTTAATTGCCGGCAAACAAAAAGCTGCGATTTTCCGTAAATCCCGGACTCGGCCCGTATAGTCAAAAGTATACAAAGAGAGTACCCAGGGTGTAAACTCACTTCCTGAATGATTTTTTAAATTATTTTTTCACCACTAAAACGCATGAGACTTGTAGTTTTCAAAAATGTTTTCATTTTTGATGAGACGCTGAATAAAAGAAGTTTAATCGCCGGCAAACGAAAAGCTGCAATTTTCCGTAAATCCCGGACTCGGCCCGTATAGTCAAAAGTATACAATGAGAGTACCCAGGGTGTAAACTCACTTCCCGAACGATTTTTTAAATTATTTTTAAACCACTAAAACGCATGAGACTTGTAGTTTTCAAAAATGTTTTCATTTTTGATGAGACGCTGAATAAAAGAAGTTTAATCGCCGGCAAACGAAAACCCGCAATTTTCCGTAAATCCCGGACCCGGCCCGTATAGTCAAAAGTATACAAAGAGAGTACCCAGGGTGTAAACTCACTTCCCGAACGATTTTTTAAATTATTTTTTCACCACTTTTCATTTTTGATGAGACGCTGAATAAAAGAAGTTTAATCGCCGGCAAACGAAAACCCGCAATTTTCCGTAAATCCCGGACTCGGCCCGTATAGTCAAAAGTATACAAAGAGAGTACCCAGGGTGTAAACTCACTTCCCGAACGATTTTTTAAATTATTTTTTCACCACTAAAACGCATAAGACTTGTAGTTTTCAAAAATGTTTTCATTTTTGATGAGACGCTGAATAAAAGAAGTTTAATCGCCGGCAAACGAAAACCCGCAATTTTCCGTAAATCCCGGACTCGGCCCGTATAGTCAAAAGTATACAAAGAGAGTACCCAGGGTGTAAACTCACTTCCCGAACGATTTTTTAAATTATTTTTTCACCACTAAAACGCATGAGACTTGTAGTTTTCAAAAATGTTTTCATTTTTGATGAGACGCTGAATAAAAGAAGTTTAATCGCCGGCAAACGAAAACCCGCAATTTTCCGTAAATCCCGGTCTCGGCCCGTATAGTCAAAAGTATACAAGGAAAGTACCCAGTGAGTAAACTCATTTCCCTAACGAATTTTTAAATTATTTTTTCACCACTAAAACGCATGAGACTTGTAGTTTTCAAAAATGTTTTCATTTTTGATGACACGCTGAATAAAAAAAGTTTAATCGCCGGCAAACAAAAAGCTGCGATTTTCCGTAAATCCCGGACTCGGCCCGTATAGTCAAAAGTATACAAAGAGAGTACCCAGGGTGTAAACTCACTTCCCGAATGATTTTTTAAATTATTTTTTCACCACTAAAACGCATGAGACTTGTACTTTTCAAAAGTGTTTTCATTTTTGATGAGACGCTGAATAAAAGAAGTTTAATCGCCGGCAAACGAAAAGCTGCGATTTTCCGTAAATCCCGGACTCGGCCCGTATAGTCAAAAGTATACAAAGAGAGTACCCACGGTGTAAACTCACTTCCCGAACGATTTTTTAAATTATTTTTAAACCACTAAAACGCATGAGACTTGTAGTTTTCAAAAATGTTTTCATTTTTGATGAGACGCTGAATAAAAGAAGATTAATCGCCGGCAAACGAAAACCCGCAATTTTCCGTAAATCCCGGACCCGGCCCGTATAGTCAAAAGTATACAAAGAGAGTACCCAGGGTGTAAACTCACTTCCCGAACGATTTTTTAAATTATTTTTTCACCACTTTTCATTTTTGATGAGACGCTGAATAAAAGAAGTTTAATCGCCGGCAAACGAAAACCCGCAATTTTCCGTAAATCCCGGACTCGGCCCGTATAGTCAAAAGTATACAAAGAGAGTACCCAGGGTGTAAACTCACTTCCCGAACGATTTTTTAAATTATTTTTAAACCACTAAAACGCATGAGACTTGTAGTTTTCAAAAATATTTTCATTTTTGATGAGACGCTGAATAAAAGAAGGTTAATCGCCGGCAAACGAAAACCCGCAATTTTCCGTAAATCCCGGACCCGGCCCGTATAGTCAAAAGTATACAAAGAGAGTACCCAGGGTGTAAACTCACTTCCCGAACGATTTTTTAAATTTTTTTTTCACCACTTTTCATTTTTGATGAGACGCTGAATAAAAGAAGTTTAATCGCCGGCAAACGAAAACCCGCAATTTTCCGTAAATCCCGGACTCGGCCCGTATAGTCAAAAGTATACAAAGAGAGTACCCAGGGTGTAAACTCACTTCCCGAACGATTTTTTAAATTATTTTTTCACCACTAAAACGCATGAGACTTGTAGTTTTCAAAAATGTTTTCATTTTTGATGAGACGCTGAATAAAAGCAGTTTAATCGCTGGCAAACGAAAACCTGCGATTTCCCTAAATCCCGGACTCGGCCCGTATAGTCAAAAGTATACAAAGAAAGTACCCAGGGAGTAAACTCATTTCCCGAACTATTTTTTAAATTATTTTTTCACCACTAAAACGCATGAGACTTGTACTTTTCAAAAATGTTTTCATTTTTGATGAGACGCTGAATAAAAGAAGTTTAATCGCCGGCAAACGAAAACCCGCGATTTCCGGTAAATCCCGGGCTTGGCTCGTATAGTCAAAAGTATACAAAGAAGGTACCCAGGGAGTAAACTCATTTCCCGAACGATTTTTTAAATTACTTTTTCACCACTAAAACACATGAGACTTGTAGTTTTCAAAAATGTTTTCATTTTTGATGAGACGCTGAATAAAAGAAGTTTAATCGCCGGCAAACGAAAACCCGCAATTTCCCGTAAATCCCGGTCTCGGCCCGTATAGTCAAAAGTATACAAGGAAAGTACCCAGTGAGTAAACTCATTTCCCTAACGAGTTTTTAAATTATTTTTTCACCACTAAAACGCATGAGACTTGTAGTTTTCAAAAATGTTTTCATTTTTGATGACACGCTGAATAAAAAAAGTTTAATCGCCGGCAAACGAAGACCCGCAAATTCCCGTAAATCCCGGTCTCGGCCCGTATAGTCAAAAGTATACAAGGAAAGTACCCAGTGAGTAAACTCATTTCCCTAACGAATTTTTAAATTATTTTTTCACCACTAAAACGCATGAGACTTGTAGTTTTCAAAAATGTTTTCATTTTTGATGACACGCTGAATAAAAAAAGTTTAATCGCCGGCAAACAAAAAGCTGCGATTTCCCGTAAATCCCGGACTCGGCCCGTATAGTCAAAAGTATACAAAGAGAGTACCCAGGGTGTAAACTCACTTCCCGAATGATTTTTTAAATTATTTTTTCACCACTAAAACGCATGAGACTTGTAGTTTTCAAAAATGTTTTCATTTTTGATGAGACGCTGAATAAAAGAAGTTTAATCGCCGGCAAACGAAAAGCTGCGATTTTCCGTAAATCCCGGACCCGGCCCGTATAGTCAAAAGTATACAAAGAGAGTACCCAGGGTGTAAACTCACTTCCCGAACGATTTTTTAAATTATTTTTTCACCACTTTTCATCTTTGATGAGACGCTGAATAAAAGAAGTTTAATCGCCGGCAAACGAAAACCCGCAATTATCCGTAAATCCCGGACTCGGCCCGTATAGTCAAAAGTATACAAAGAGAGTACCCAGGGTGTAAACTCACTTCCCGAACGATTTTTTAAATTATTTTTAAACCACTAAAACGCATGATACTTGTAGTTTTCAAAAATGTTTTCATTTTTGATGAGACGCTGAATAAAAGAAGTTTAATCGCCGGCAAACGAAAACCCGCGATTTTCCGTAAATCCCGGGCTTGGCCCGTATAGTCAAAAGTATACAAAGAAAGTACCCAGGGAGTAAACTCATTTCCCGAACTATTTTTTAAATTATTTTTTCACCACTAAAACGCATGAGACTTGTACTTTTCAAAAATGTTTTCATTTTTGATGAGACGCTGAATAAAAGAAGTTTAATCGCCGGCAAACGAAAACCCGCGATTTCCGGTAAATCCCGGGCTTGGCTCGTATAGTCAAAAGTTACAAGGAAAGTACCCAGTGAGTAAACTCATTTCCCTAACGAATTTTTAAATTATTTTTTCACCACTAAAACGCATGAGACTTGTAGTTTTCAAAAATGTTTTCATTTTTGATGACACGCTGAATAAAAAAAGTTTAATCGCCGGCAAACGAAGACCCGCAATTTCCCGTAAATCCCGGTCTCGGCCCGTATAGTCAAAAGTATACAAGGAAAGTACCCAGTGAGTAAACTCATTTCCCTAACGAATTTTTAAATTATTTTTTCACCACTAAAACGCATGAGACTTGTAGTTTTCAAAAATGTTTTCATTTTTGATGACACGCTGAATAAAAAAAGTTTTATCGCCGGCAAACAAAAAGCTGCGATTTCCCGTAAATCCCAGACTCGGCCCGTATAGTCAAAAGTATACAAAGAGAGTACCCAGGGTGTAAACTCACTTCCCGAATGATTTTTTAAATTATTTTTTCACCACTAAAACGCATGAGACTTGTAGTTTTCAAAAATGTTTTCATTTTTGATGAGACGCTGAATAAAAGAAGTTTAATCGCCGGCAAACGAAAAGCTGCGATTTTCCGTAAATCCCGGACTCGGCCCGTATAGTCAAAAGTATACAAAGAGAGTACCCAGGGTGTAAACTCACTTCCCGAACGATTTTTTAAATTATTTTTAAACCACTAAAACGCATGAGACTTGTAGTTTTCAAAAATGTTTTCATTTTTGATGAGACGCTGAATAAAAGAAGTTTAATCGCCGGCAAACGAAAACCCGCAATTTTCCGTAAATCCCGGACCCGGCCCGTATAGTCAAAAGTATACAAAGAGAGTACCCAGGGTGTAAACTCACTTCCCGAATGATTTTTTAAATTATTTTTTCACCACTTTTCATTTTTGATGAGACGCTGAATAAAAGAAGTTTAATCGCCGGCAAACGAAAACCCGCAATTATCCGTAAATCCCGGACTCGGCCCGTATAGTCAAAAGTATACAAAGAGAGTACCCAGGGTGTAAACTCACTTCCTGAACGATTTTTTAAATTATTTTTTCACCACTAAAACGCATGAGACTTGTAGTTTTCAAAAAATGTTTTCATTTTTGATGAGACGCTGAATAAAAGCAGTTTAATCGCTGGCAAACGAAAACCTGCGATTTCCCTAAATCCCGGACTCGGCCCGTATAGTCAAAAGTATACAAAGAAAGTAACCAGGGAGTAAACTCATTTCCCGAACTATTTTTTAAATTATTTTTTCACCACTAAAACGCATGAGACTTGTACTTTTCAAAAATGTTTTCATTTTTGATGAGACGCTGAATAAAAGAAGTTTAATCGCCGGCAAACGAAAACCCGCGATTTCCGGTAAATCCCGGGCTTGGCTCGTATAGTCAAAAGTATACAAAGAAGGTACCCAGGGAGTAAACTCATTTCCCGAACGATTTTTTAAATAACTTTTTCACCACTAAAACGCATGAGACTTGTAGTTTTTAAAAATGTTTTCATTTTTGATGAGACGCTGAATAAAAGAAGTTTAATCGCCGGCAAACGAAAACCCGCAATTTTCCGTAAATCCCGGACCCGGCCCGTATAGTCAAAAGTATACAAAGAGAGTACCCAGGGTGTAAACTCACTTCCCGAACGATTTTTTAAATTATTTTTTCACCACTTTTCATTTTTGATGAGACGCTGAATAAAAGAAGTTTAATCGCCGGCAAACGAAAACCCGCAATTATCCTTAAATCCCGGACTCGGCCCGTATAGTCAAAAGTATACAAAGAGAGTACCCAGGGTGTAAACTCACTTCCTGAACGATTTTTTAAATTATTTTTTCACCACTAAAACGCATGAGACTTGTAGTTTTCAAAAATGTTTTCATTTTTGATGAGACGCTGAATAAAAGCAGTTTAATCGCTGGCAAACGAAAACCTGCGATTTCCCTAAATCCCGGACTCGGCCCGTATAGTCAAAAGTATACAAAGAAAGTACCCAGGGAGTAAACTCATTTCCCGAACTATTTTTTAAATTATTTTTTCACCACTAAAACGCATGAGACTTGTACTTTTCAAAAATGTTTTCATTTTTGATGAGACGCTGAATAAAAGAAGTTTAATCGCCGGCAAACGAAAACCCGCGATTTCCGGTAAATCCCGGGCTTGGCTCGTATAGTCAAAAGTATACAAAGAAGGTACCCAGGGAGTAAACTCATTTCCCGAACGATTTTTTAAATTACTTTTTCACCACTAAAACGCATGAGACTTGTAGTTTTTAAAAATGTTTTCATTTTTGATGAGACGCTGAATAAAAGAAGTTTAATCGCCGGCAAACGAAAACCTGCGATTTCCCGTAAATCCTGGACTCGGCCCGTATAGTCAAAAGTATACAAAGAAAGTACCCAGTGAGTAAACTCATTTCCCGAACAAATTTTTAAATTATTTTTTCACCACTAAAACGTATGAGACTTGTAGTTTTCAAAAATGTTTTCATTTTTGATGAGACGCTGAATAAAAGATGTTTAATCGCCGGCAAACGAAAACCTGCGATTTCCCGTAAATCCCGGACTCGGCCCGTATAGTCAAAAGTATACAAAGAAAGTACCCAGGGTGTAAACTCATTTCCCGAACGATTTTTTAAATTATTTTTTCACCACTAAAACGCATGAGACTTGTAGTTTTCAAAAATGTTTTCATTTTTGATGAGACGCTGAATAAAAGAAGTTTAATCGCCGGCAAACGAAAACCTGCGATTTCCCGTAAATCCCGTACTCGGCCCGTATAGTCAAAAGTATACAAAGAAAGTACCCAGGGAGTAAACTCATTTCCCAAACGATTTTTTAAATTATCATTTCACCACTAAAGCCCATGAGACTTGAATTTTTTAAAAATATTTTCATTTTTGATGAGACGCTGAATAAAAGACGTTTAAGCGAACGCAAACGAAAACCCGCAATTTCCAGTAAATCCCGGTCTCGGCCCGTATAGTCAAAAGTATACAAGGAAAGTACCCAGTGAGTAAACTCATTTCCCGAACGAATTTTTAAATTATTTTTTCACCACTAAAAGGTATGAGACTTGTAGTTTTCAAAAATGTTTTCATTTTTGATGAGACGCTGAATAAAAGATGTTTAATCGCCGGCAAACGAAAACCTGCGATTTCCCGTAAATCCCGGACTCGGCCTGTATAGTCAAAAGTATACAAAGAAAGTACCCAGGGTGTAAACTCATTTCCCGAACGATTTTTTAAATTATTTTTTCACCACTAAAACGCATAAGACTTGTAGTTTTCAAAAATGTTTTCATTTTTGATGAGACGCTGAATAAAAGAAGTTTAATCGCCGGCAAACAAAAAGCTGCGATTTTCCGTAAATCCCGGACTCGGCCCGTATAGTCAAAAGTATACAAAGAGAGTACCCAGGGTGTAAACTCACTTCCCGAACGATTTTTTAAATTATTTTTAAACCACTAAAACGCATGAGACTTGTAGTTTTCAAAAATGTTTTCATTTTTGATGAGACGCTGAATAAAAGAAGTTTAATCGCCGGCAAACGAAAACCCGCAATTTTCCGTAAATCCCGGACCCGGCCCGTATAGTCAAAAGTATACAAAGAGAGTACCCAGGGTGTAAACTCACTTCCCGAACGATTTTTTAAATTATTTTTTCACCACTTTTCATTTTTGATGAGACGCTGAATAAAAGAAGTTTAATCGCCGGCAAACGAAAACCCGCAATTATCCGTAAATCCCGGACTCGGTCCGTATAGTCAAAAGTATACAAAGAGAGTACCCAGGGTGTAAACTCACTTCCCGAACGATTTTTTAAATTATTTTTTCACCACTAAAACGCATGAGACTTGTAGTTTTCAAAAATGTTTTCATTTTTGATGAGACGCTGAATAAAAGCAGTTTAATCGCTGGCAAACGAAAACCTGCGATTTCCCTAAATCCCGGACTCGGCCCGTATAGTCAAAAGTATACAAAGAAAGTACCCAGGGAGTAAACTCATTTCCCGAACTATTTTTTAAATTATTTTTTCACCACTAAAACGCATGAGACTTGTACTTTTCAAAAATGTTTTCATTTTTGATGAGACGCTGAATAAAAGAAGTTTAATCGCCGGCAAACGAAAACCCGCAATTTTCCGTAAATCCCGGACCCGGCCCGTATAGTCAAAAGTATACAAAGAGAGTACCCAGGGTGTAAACTCACTTCCCGAACGATTTTTTAAATTATTTTTTCACCACTTTTCATTTTTGATGAGACGCTGAATAAAAGAAGTTTAATCGCCGGCAAACGAAAACCCGCAATTATCCGTAAATCCCGGACTCGGCCCGTATAGTCAAAAGTATACAAAGAGAGTACCCAGGGTGTAAACTCACTTCCTGAACGATTTTTTAAATTATTTTTTCACCACTAAAACGCATGAGACTTGTAGTTTTCAAAAATGTTTTCATTTTTGATGAGACGCTGAATAAAAGCAGTTTAATCGGTGGCAAACGAAAACCTGCGATTTCCCTAAATCCCGGACTCGGCCCGTATAGTCAAAAGTATACAAAGAAAGTACCCAGGGAGTAAACTCATTTCCCGAACTATTTTTTAAATTATTTTTTCACCACTAAAACGCATGAGACTTGTACTTTTCAAAAATGTTTTCATTTTTGATGAGACGCTGAATAAAAGAAGTTTAATCGCCGGCAAACGAAAACCCGCGATTTCCGGTAAATCCCGGGCTTGGCTCGTATAGTCAAAAGTATACAAAGAAGGTACCCAGGGAGTAAACTCATTTCCCGAACGATTTTTTAAATTACTTTTTCACCACTAAAACGCATGAGACTTGTAGTTTTCAAAAATGTTTTCATTTTTGATGAGACGCTGAATAAAAGCAGTTTAATCGGTGGCAAACGAAAACCTGCGATTTCCCTAAATCCCGGACTCGGCCCGTATAGTCAAAAGTATACAAAGAAAGTACCCAGGGAGTAAACTCATTTCCCGAACTATTTTTTAAATTATTTTTTCACCACTAAAACGCATGAGACTTGTACTTTTCAAAAATGTTTTCATTTTTGATGAGACGCTGAATAAAAGAAGTTTAATCGCCGGCAAACGAAAACCTGCGATTTCCCGTAAATCCTGGACTCGGCCCGTATAGTCAAAAGTATACAAAGAAAGTACCCAGTGAGTAAACTCATTTCCCGAACAAATTTTTAAATTATTTTTTCACCACTAAAACGTATGAGACTTGTAGGTTTCAAAAATGTTTTCATTTTTCATGAGACGCTGAATAAAAGATGTTTAATCGCCGGCAAACGAAAACCTGCGATTTCCCGTAAATCCCAGACTCGGCCCGTATAGTCAAAAGTATACAAAGAAAGTACCCAGGGTGTAAACTCATTTCCCGAACGATTTTTTAAATTATTTTTTCACCACTAAAACGCATGAGACTTGTAGTTTTCAAAAATGTTTTCATTTTTGATGAGACGCTGAATAAAAGAAGTTTAATCGCCGGCAAACGAAAACCTGCGATTTCCCGTAAATCCCGTACTCGGCCCGTATAGTCAAAAGTATACAAAGAAAGTACCCAGGGAATAAACTCATTTCCCAAACGATTTTTTAAATTATCATTTCACCACTAAAGCCCATGAGACTTGAATTTTTTAAAAATATTTTCATTTTTGATGAGACGCTGAATAAAAGAAGTTTAAGCGAACGCAAACGAAAACCCGCAATTTCCAGTAAATCCCGGTCTCGGCCCGTATAGTCAAAAGTATACAAGGAAAGTACCCAGTGAGTAAACTCATTTCCCGAACGAATTTTTAAATTATTTTTTCACCACTAAAACGTATGAGACTTGTAGTTTTCAAAAATGTTTTCATTTTTGATGAGACGCTGAATAAAAGATGTTTAATCGCCGGCAAACGAAAACCTGCGATTTCCCGTAAATCCCGGACTCGGCCCGTATAGTCAAAAGTATACAAAGAAAGTACCCAGGGTGTAAACTCATTTCCCGAACGATTTTTTAAATTATTTTTTCACCACTAAAACGCATGAGACTTGTAGTTTTCAAAAATGTTTTCATTTTTGATGAGACGCTGAATAAAAGAAGTTTAATCGCCGGCAAACGAAAACCTGCGATTTCCCGTAAATCCCGTACTCGGCCCGTATAGTCAAAAGTATACAAAGAAAGTACCCAGGGAGTAAACTCATTTCCCAAACGATTTTTTAAATTATCATTTCACCACTAAAGCCCATGAGACTTGAATTTTTTAAAAATATTTTCATTTTTGATGAGACGCTGAATAAAAGAAGTTTAAGCGAACGCAAACGAAAACCCGCAATTTCCCGTAAATCCCGGACTCGGCCCGTATAGTCAAAAGTATACAAGGAAAGTACCCAGTGAGTAAACTCATTTCCCGAACGAATTTTTAAATTATTTTTTCACCACTAAAACGTATGAGACTTGTAGTTTTCAAAAATGTTTTAATTTTTGATGAGACGCTGAATAAAAGATGTTTAATCGCCGGCAAACGAAAACCTGCAATTTCCCGTAAATCCCGGACTCGGCCCGTATAGTCAAAAGTATACAAAGAAAGTACCCAGGGTGTAAACTCATTTCCCGAACGATTTTTTAAATTATTTTTTCACCACTAAAACGCATGAGACTTGTAGTTTTCAAAAATGTTTTCATTTTTGATGAGACGCTGAATAAAAGAAGTTTAATCGCCGGCAAACGAAAACCTGCGATTTCCCGTAAATCCCGTACTCGGCCCGTATAGTCAAAAGTATACAAAGAAAGTACCCAGGGAGTAAACTCATTTCCCAAACGATTTTTTAAATTATCATTTCACCACTAAAGCCCATGAGACTTGAATTTTTTAAAAATATTTTCATTTTTGATGAGACGCTGAATAAAAGAAGTTTAATCGCCGGCAAACGAAAACCCGCGATTTCCCGTAAATCCCGGACTCGGCCCGTATAGTTAAAAGTATACAAGGAAAGTACCCAGTGAGTAAACTCATTTCCCGAACGAATTTTTAAATTATTTTTTCACCACTAAAACGTATGAGACTTGTAGTTTTCAAAAATGTTTTAATTTTTGATGAGACGCTGAATAAAAGATGTTTAATCGCCGGCAAACGAAAACCTGCGATTTCCCGTAAATCCCGGACTCGGCCCGTATAGTCAAAAGTATACAAAGAAAGTACCCAGGGTGTAAACTCATTTCCCGAACGATTTTTTAAATTATTTTTTCACCACTAAAACGCATGAGACTTGTAGTTTTCAAAAATGTTTTCATTTTTGATGAGACGCTGAATAAAAGAAGTTTAATCGCCGGCAAACGAAAACCTGCGATTTCCCGTAAATCCCGTACTCGGCCCGTATAGTCAAAAGTATACAAAGAAAGTACCCAGGGAGTAAACTCATTTCCCAAACGATTTTTTAAATTATCATTTCACCACTAAAGCCCATGAGACTTGAATTTTTTAAAAATATTTTCATTTTTGATGAGACGCTGAATAAAAGAAGTTTAATCGCCGGCAAACGAAAACCCGCGATTTCCCGTAAATCCCGGACTCGGCCCGTATAGTTTAAAGTATACAAGGAAAGTACCCAGTGAGTAAACGCATTTCCCTAACGAATTTTTAAATTATTTTTTCACCACTAAAACGCATGAGACTTGTAGTTTTCAAAAATGTTTTCATTTTTGATGAGACGCTGAATAAAAGAAGTTTAATCGCCTGCAAACGAAAACCTGCGATTTCCCGTAAATCCCGGACTCGGCCCGTATAGTCAAAAGTATACAAAGAAAGTACCCAGGGAGTAAACTCATTTCCCAAACGATTTTTTAAATTATTATTTCACCACTACAGCCCATGAGACTTGTAGTTTTTAAGAATGTTTTCATATTTGATGAGACGCTGAATAAAAGAAGTTTAATCGCCGGCAAACGAAAACCCGCAATTTCCCGTAAATCCCGGTCTCGGACCGTATAGTCAAAAGTATACAAGGAAAGTACCCAGTGAGTAAACTCATTTCCCTAACGAATTCTTAAATTATTTTTTCACCACTAAAACGCATCAGACTTGTAGTTTTCAAAAATGTTTTCATTTTTGATGACACGCTGAATAAAAAAAGTTTAATCGCCGGCAAACAAAAACCCGCGATTTCCCGTAAATCCCGTACTCGGCCCGTATAGTCAAAAGTATACAAAGAAAGTACCCAGGGAGTAAACTCATTTCCCTAACGAATTTTTAAATTATTTTTTTACCACTAAAACGCATGAGACTTGTAGTTTTCAAAAATGTTTTCATTTCTGATGAGACGCTGAATAAAAGAAGTTTAATCGCCTGCAAACGAAAACCTGCGATTTCCCGTAAATCCCGGACTCGGCCCGCATAGTCAAAAGTATACAAAGAAAGTACCCAGGGAGTAAACTCATTTCCCAAACGATTTTTTAAATTATTATTTCACCACTACAGCCCATGAGACTTGTAGTTTTTAAAAATGTTTTCATATTTGATGAGACGCTGAATAAAAGAAGTTTAATCGCCGGCAAACGAAAACCCGCAATTTCCCGTAAATCCCGGTCTCGGCCCGTATAGTCAAAAGTATACAAGGAAAGTACCCAGTGAGTAAACCCATTTCCCTAACGAATTTTTAAATTATTTTTTCACCACTAAAACGCATCAGACTTGTAGTTTTCAAAAACGTTTTCATTTTTGACGACACGCTGAATAAAAAAAGTTTAATCGCCGGCAAACAAAAACCCGCGATTTCCCGTAAATCCCGGACTCGGCCCGTATAGTTTAAAGTATACAAGGAAAGTACCCAGTGAGTAAACGCATTTCCCTAACGAATTTTTAAATTATTTTTTCACCACTAAAACGCATGAGACTTGTAGTTTTCAAAAATGTTTTCATTTCTGATGAGACGCTGAATAAAAGAAGTTTAATCGCCGGCAAACGAAAACCTGCGTTTTTCCGTAAATCCCGGACTCGGCCCGTATAGTCAAAAGTATACAAAGAGAGTACCCAGGGTGTAAACTCACTTCCCAAACGATTTTTTAAATTATTTTTTCACCACTAAAACGCATGAGACTTGTAGTTTTCAAAAATGTTTTCATTTTTGATGAGACGCTGAATAAAAGAAGTTTAATCGCCTGCAAACGAAAACCTGCGATTTCCCGTAAATCCCGGACTCGGCCCGTATAGTCAAAAGTATACAAAGAAAGTACCCAGGGAGTAAACTCATTTCCCAAACGATTTTTTAAGTTATTATTTCACCACTACAGCCCATGAGACTTGTAGTTTTTAAAAATGTTTTCATTTTTGATGAGACGCTGAATAAAAGAAGTTTAATCGCCGGCAAACGAAAACCCGCAATTTCCCGTAAATCCCGGTCTCGGCCCGTATAGTCAAAAGTATACAAGGAAAGTACCCAGTGAGTAAACTCATTTCCCTAACGAATTTTTAAATTATTTTTTCACCACTAAAACGCATCAGACTTGTAGTTTTCAAAAATGTTTTCATTTTTGATGACACGCTGAATAAAAAAATTTAATCGCCGGCAAACAAAAACCCGCGATTTCCCGTAAATCCCGTACTCGGCCCGTATAGTCAAAAGTATACAAAGAAAGTACCCAGGGAGTAAACTCATTTCCCAAACGATTTTTTAAATTATCATTTCACCACTAAAGCCCATGAGACTTGAATTTTTTAAAAATATTTTCATTTTTGATGAGACGCTGAATAAAAGAAGTTTAATCGCCGGCAAACGAAAACCCGCGATTTCCCGTAAATCCCGGACTCGGCCCGTATAGTTTAAAGTATACAAGGAAAGTACCCAGTGAGTAAACGCATTTCCCTAACGAATTTTTAAATTATTTTTTCACCACTAAAACGCATGAGACTTGTAGTTTTCAAAAATGTTTTCATTTCTGATGAGACGCTGAATAAAAGAAGTTTAATCGCCGGCAAACGAAAACCTGCGTTTTTCCGTAAATCCCGGACTCGGCCCGTATAGTCAAAAGTATACAAAGAGAGTACCCAGGGTGTAAACTCACTTCCCGAACGATTTTTTAAATTATTTTTTCACCACTAAAACGCGTGAGACTTGTAGTTTTCAAAAATGTTTTCATTTTTGATGAGACGCTGAATAAAAGAAGTTTAATCGCCTGCAAACGAAAACCTGCGATTTCCCGTAAATCCCGGACTCGGCCCAAAAGTATACAAAGAGAGTACCCAGGGTGTAAACTCACTTCCCGAACGACTTTTTAAATTATTTTTTCACCACTAAAACGCATGAGACTTGTAGTTTTCAAAAATGTTTTCATTTTAGATGAGACGCTGAATAAAAGAAGTTTAATCGCCTGCAAACGAAAACCTGCGATTTCCCGTAAATCCCGGACTCAGCCCGTATAGTCAATAGTATACAAAGAAAGTACCCAGGGAGTAAACTCATTTCCCAAACGATTTTTTAAATTATTATTTCACCAATAAAGCCCATGAGACTTGTAGTTTTTAAAAATGTTTTCATTTTTGATGAGACGCTGAATAAAAGAAGTTTAATCGCCGGCAAACGAAAACCCGCGATTTCCCGTAAATCCCCGACTCGGCCCGTATAGTCAAAAGTATACAAGGAAAGTACCCAGTGTGTAAACTCATTTCCCGAACGAATTTTTAAATTATTTTTTCACCACTAAAACGCATGAGACTTGTAGTTTTCAGAAATGTTTTCATTTTTGATGAGACGCTTAATGAAAGTGGTTTAGTCGCCGGCAAACGAAAACCCGCGATTTCCCGTAAATCCCGGGCTTGGCCCGTATAGTCGAATGTATACAAAGAAAGTACCCTGTGAGTAAACTCATTTCCAAAACGATTTTTTAAATTATCTTTTCACCACTAAAACGCTTGAGACTTGTAGTTTTCAAAAATATTTTCATTTTTGATGAGACGCTAAATAAAAGAAGTTTAATCGCCGGCAAACGAAAACCCGCCATTTCCCGTAAACCCCGGACTCGGCCTGCATAGTCAAAAGTATACAAAGAAAGTACCCAGGGTGTAAACTCATTTCCTGAGTGATTTTTTAAATTATTATTTCACCACTAAAGCCCATGAGACTTGTAGTATTTAAAAATATTTTCATTTTTGATGAGACGCTGATTAAAAGAAGTTTAATCTCCAGCAAACGAAAACCCGCGACTTCCCGTAAATCCCGGACTCGACCCGTATAGTCAAAAGTATACAAAGAAAGTACCCAGGGAGTAAACTCATTTCCCGAACGATTTTTTAAATTATTTTTGCACCACTAAAACGCATGAGACTTGTAGTTTTCAAAAATGTTTTCATTTTTGATGAGACGCTGAATAAAAGAAGTTTAATCGCCCGCAAACGAAAACCTGCGATTTCCCGTAAATCCCGGACTCGGCCCGTATAGTCAAAAGTATACAAAGAAAGTGCCCGGGGTGTAAACTCATTTCCCGAACGATTTTTTAAATTATTATTTCACCACTAAAGCCCATGAGACTTGTAGTTTTTAAAACTGTTTTCATTTTTGATGAGACGTTTAATGAAAGAGGTTTAGTCGCCGGCAAACGAAATCCGGCGATTTCCCGTAAATCCTGGGCTTGGCCCGTATAGTCGAATGTATACAAAGAAAGTACCCAGAAAGTAAACTCGTTTCCCGAACGATTTTTTAATTTTTTTTTTCACCACTAAAACGCATGAGACTTGTAGTTTTCAAAAATGTTTACATTTTTCATGAGACGCTGAATAAAAGAAGTTTAATCGCCGGCAAACGAATACCCGCGATTTCCCGTAAATCCCGGGCTTGGCCCGTATAGTCGAATGTATACAAAGAAAGTACCCTGTGAGTAAACTCATTTCCAAAACGATTTTTTAAATTATCTTTTCACCACTAAAACGCTTGAGACTTGTAGTTTTCAAAAATATTTTCATTTTTGATGAGACGCTAAATAAAAGAAGTTTAATCGCCGGCAAACGAAAACCCGCCATTTCCCGTAAACCCCGGACTCGGCCTGCATAGTCAAAAGTATACAAAGAAAGTACCCAGGGTGTAAACTCATTTCCTGAGTGATTTTTTAAATTATTATTTCACCACTAAAGCCCATGAGACTTGTAGTATTTAAAAATATTTTCATTTTTGATGAGACGCTGATTAAAAGAAGTTTAATCTCCAGCAAACGAAAACCCGCGACTTCCCGTAAATCCCGGACTCGACCCGTATAGTCAAAAGTATACAAAGAAAGTACCCAGGGAGTAAACTCATTTCCCGAACGATTTTTTAAATTATTTTTGCACCACTAAAACGCATGAGACTTGTAGTTTTCAAAAATGTTTTCATTTTTGATGAGACGCTGAATAAAAGAAGTTTAATCGCCCGCAAACGAAAACCTGCGATTTCCCGTAAATCCCGGACTCGGCCCGTATAGTCAAAAGTATACAAAGAAAGTGCCCGGGGTGTAAACTCATTTCCCGAACGATTTTTTAAATTATTATTTCACCACTAAAGCCCATGAGACTTGTAGTTTTTAAAACTGTTTTCATTTTTGATGAGACGTTTAATGAAAGAGGTTTAGTCGCCGGCAAACGAAATCCGGCGATTTCCCGTAAATCCTGGGCTTGGCCCGTATAGTCGAATGTATACAAAGAAAGTACCCAGAAAGTAAACTCATTTCCCGAACGATTTTTTAATTTTTTTTTTCACCACTAAAACGCATGAGACTTGTAGTTTTCAAAAATGTTTACATTTTTGATGAGACGCTGAATAAAAGAAGTTTAATCGCCGGCAAACGAATACCCGCGATTTCCCGTAAATCCCGGACTCGGCCCGTATAGTCAAAAGTATACAAAGAAAGCACCCAGGGAGTAAACTCATTTCCCGAACAATTTTTTAAATTATTATTTCACCACTAAAGCCCATGAGACTTGTAGTTTTTAAAAATGTTTTCATTTTTGATGAGACGCTGAATAAAAGAAGTTTAATCGCCGGCAAACGAAAACCCGCGATTTCCCGTAAATCCCGGACTCGGCCCGTATAGTCAAAAGTATACAAGGAAAGTACCCAGTGAGTAAACTCATTTCCCGAACGAATTTTTAAATTATTTTTTCACCACTAAAACGCATGAGACTTGTAGTTTTCAGAAATGTTTTCATTTTTGATGAGACGCTTAATGAAAGTGGTTTAGTCGCCGGCAAACGAAAACCCGCGATTTCCCGTAAATCCCGGGCTTGGCCCGTATAGTCGAATGTATACAAAGAAAGTACCCTGTGAGTAAACTCATTTCCAAAACGATTTTTTAAATTATCTTTTCACCACTAAAACGCTTGAGACTTGTAGTTTTCAAAAATATTTTCATTTTTGATGAGACGCTAAATAAAAGAAGTTTAATCGCCGGCAAACGAAAACCCGCCATTTCCCGTAAACCCCGGACTCGGCCCGCATAGTCAAAAGTATACAAAGAAAGTACCCAGGGTGTAAACTCATTTCCCGAACGATTTTTTAAATTATTATTTCACCCCTAAAGCCCATGAGACTTGTAGTATTTAAAAATATTTTCATTTTTGATGAGACGCTGAATAAAAGAAGTTTAATCTCCGGCAAACGAAAACCCGCGACTTCCCGTAAATCCCGGACTCGACCCGTATAGTCAAAAGTATGCAAAGAAAGTACCCAGGGAGTAAACTCATTTCCCGAACGATTTTTTAAATTATTTTTTCACCACTAAAACGCATGAGACTTGTAGTTTTCAAAAATGTTTTCATTTTTGATGAGACGCTGAATAAAAGAAGTTTAATCGCCCGCAAACGAAAACCTGCGATTTCCCGTAAATCCCGGACTCGGCCCGTATAGTCAAAAGTATACAAAGAAAGTACCTGAGGTGTATACTCATTTCCCGAACAATTTTTTAAATTATTATTTCACCACTAAAGCCCATGAGACTTGTAGTTTTTAAAAATGTTTTCATTTTTGATGAGACGCTTAATGAAAGAGGTTTAATCGCCGGCAAACGAAATCCCGCGATTTCCCGTAAATCCCGGGCTTGGCCCGTATAGTCGAATGTATACAAAGAAAGTACCCAGGAAGTAAATTCATTTCCTGAACGATTTTTTAATTTTCTTTTTCACCACTAAAACGCATGAGACTTGTAGTTTTTAAAAATGTTTTCATTTTTGATGAGACGCTGAATAAAAGAAGTTTAATCGCCGGCAAACGAAAACCCGCGATTTCCCGTAAATCCCGGACTCGGCCCGTATAGTCAAAAGTATACAAGGAAAGTATCCAGTGAGTAAACTCATTTCCCGAACGAATTTTTAAATTATTTTTTCACCACTAAAACGCATGAGACTTGTAGTTTTCAGAAATGTTTTCATTTTTGATGAGACGCTTAATGAAAGTGGTTTAGTCGCCGGCAAACGAAAACCCGCGATTTCCCGTAAATCCCGGGCTTGGCCCGTATAGTCGAATGTATACAAAGAAAGTACCCTGTGAGTAAACTCATTTCCAAAACGATTTTTTAAATTATCTTTTCACCACTAAAACGCTTGAGACTTGTAGTTTTCAAAAATATTTTCATTTTTGATGAGACGCTAAATAAAAGAAGTTTAATCGCCGGCAAACGAAAACCCGCCATTTCCCGTAAACCCCGGACTCGGCCCGCATAGTCAAAAGTATACAAAGAAAGTACCCAGGGTGTAAACTCATTTACCGAGTGATTTTTTAAATTATTATTTCACCACTAAAGCCCATGAGACTTGTAGTATTTAAAAATATTTTCATTTTTGATGAGACGCTGATTAAAAGAAGTTTAATCTCCAGCAAACGAAAACCCGCGACTTCCCGTAAATCCCGGACTCGACCCGTATAGTCAAAAGTATGCAAAGAAAGTACCCAGGGAGTAAACTCATTTCCCGAACGATTTTTTAAATTATTTTTTCACCACTAAAACGCATGAGACTTGTAGTTTTCAAAAATGTTTTCATTTTTGATGAGACGCTGAATAAAAGAAGTTTAATCGCCCGCAAAAGAAAACCTGCGATTTCCCGTAAATCCCGGACTCGGCCCGTATAGTCAAAAGTATACAAAGAAAGTACCTGAGGTGTATACTCATTTCCCGAACAATTTTTTAAATTATTATTTCACCACTAAAGCCCATGAGACTTGTAGTTTTTAAAAATGTTTTCATTTTTGATGAGACGCTTAATGAAAGAGGTTTAATCGCCGGCAAACGAAATCCCGCGATTTCCCGTAAATCCCGGGCTTGGCCCGTATAGTCGAATGTATACAAAGAAAGTACCCAGGAAGTAAATTCATTTCCTGAACGATTTTTTAATTTTCTTTTTCACC
Source organism: Hydractinia symbiolongicarpus (assembly GCF_029227915.1). NCBI lineage: Eukaryota > Metazoa > Cnidaria > Hydrozoa > Anthoathecata > Hydractiniidae > Hydractinia > Hydractinia symbiolongicarpus. The sequence goes on along the minus strand of NC_079878.1, from coordinate 33,241,309 downwards.
ACTAAAACGCATGAGACTTGTAGTTTTTAAAAATGTTTTCATTTTTGATGAGACGCTGAATAAAAGAAGTTTAATCGCCGGCAAACGAAAACCCGCGATTTCCCGTAAATCCCGGACTCGGCCCGTATAGTCAAAAGTATACAAGGAAAGTATCCAGTGAGTAAACTCATTTCCCGAACGAATTTTTAAATTATTTTTTCACCACTAAAACGCATGAGACTTGTAGTTTTCAGAAATGTTTTCATTTTTGATGAGACGCTTAATGAAAGTGGTTTAGTCGCCGGCAAACGAAAACCCGCGATTTCCCGTAAATCCCGGGCTTGGCCCGTATAGTCGAATGTATACAAAGAAAGTACCCTGTGAGTAAACTCATTTCCAAAACGATTTTTTAAATTATCTTTTCACCACTAAAACGCTTGAGACTTGTAGTTTTCAAAAATATTTTCATTTTTGATGAGACGCTAAATAAAAGAAGTTTAATCGCCGGCAAACGAAAACCCGCCATTTCCCGTAAACCCCGGACTCGGCCCGCATAGTCAAAAGTATACAAAGAAAGTACCCAGGGTGTAAACTCATTTACCGAGTGATTTTTTAAATTATTATTTCACCACTAAAGCCCATGAGACTTGTAGTATTTAAAAATATTTTCATTTTTGATGAGACGCTGATTAAAAGAAGTTTAATCTCCAGCAAACGAAAACCCGCGACTTCCCGTAAATCCCGGACTCGACCCGTATAGTCAAAAGTATACAAAGAAAGTACCCAGGGAGTAAACTCATTTCCCAAACGATTTTTTAAATTATTTTTGCACCACTAAAACGCATGAGACTTGTATTTTTCAAAAATGTTTTCATTTTTGATGAGACGCTGAATAAAAGAAGTTTAATCGCCCGCAAACGAAAACCTGCGATTTCCCGTAAATCCCGGACTCGGCCCGTATAGTCAAAAGTATACAAAGAAAGTGCCCGGGGTGTAAACTCATTTCCCGAACGATTTTTTAAATTATTATTTCACCACTAAAGCCCATGAGACTTGTAGATTTTAAAACTGTTTTCATTTTTGATGAGACGTTTAATGAAAGAGGTTTAGTCGCCGGCAAACGAAATCCCGCGATTTCCCGTAAATCCCGGGCTTGGCCCGTATAGTCGAATGTATACAAAGAAAATACCCAGGAAGTAAACTCATTTCCCGAACGATTTTTTAATTTTTTTTTTCACCACTAAAACGCATGAGACTTGTAGTTTTCAAAAATGTTTACATTTTTGATGAGACGCTGAATAAAAGAAGTTTAATCGCCGGCAAACGAATACCCGCGATTTCCCGTAAATCCCGGACTCGGCCCGTATAGTCAAAAGTATACAAAGAAAGCACCCAGGGAGTAAACTCATTTCCCGAACAATTTTTTAAATTATTATTTCACCACTAAAGCCCATGAGACTTGTAGTTTTTAAAAATGTTTTCATTTTTGATGAGACGCTGAATAAAAGAAGTTTAATCTCCAGCAAACGAAAACCCGCGACTTCCCGTAAATCCCGGACTCGACCCGTATAGTCAAAAGTATACAAAGAAAGTACCCAGGGAGTAAACTCATTTCCCAAACGATTTTTTAAATTATTTTTGCACCACTAAAACGCATGAGACTTGTATTTTTCAAAAATGTTTTCATTTTTGATGAGACGCTGAATAAAAGAAGTTTAATCGCCCGCAAACGAAAACCTGCGATTTCCCGTAAATCCCGGACTCGGCCCGTATAGTCAAAAGTATACAAAGAAAGTGCCCGGGGTGTAAACTCATTTCCCGAACGATTTTTTAAATTATTATTTCACCACTAAAGCCCATGAGACTTGTAGTATTTAAAAATATTTTCATTTTTGATGAGACGCTGATTAAAAGAAGTTTAATCTCCAGCAAACGAAAACCCGCGACTTCCCGTAAATCCCGGACTCGACCCGTATAGTCAAAAGTATACAAAGAAAGTACCCAGGGAGTAAACTCATTTCCCAAACGATTTTTTAAATTATTTTTGCACCACTAAAACGCATGAGACTTGTATTTTTCAAAAATGTTTTCATTTTTGATGAGACGCTGAATAAAAGAAGTTTAATCGCCCGCAAACGAAAACCTGCGATTTCCCGTAAATCCCGGACTCGGCCCGTATAGTCAAAAGTATACAAAGAAAGTGCCCGGGGTGTAAACTCATTTCCCGAACGATTTTTTAAATTATTATTTCACCACTAAAGCCCATGAGACTTGTAGATTTTAAAACTGTTTTCATTTTTGATGAGACGTTTAATGAAAGAGGTTTAGTCGCCGGCAAACGAAATCCCGCGATTTCCCGTAAATCCTGGGCTTGGCCCGTATAGTCGAATGTATACAAAGAAAATACCCAGGAAGTAAACTCATTTCCCGAACGATTTTTTAATTTTTTTTTTCACCACTAAAACGCATGAGACTTGTAGTTTTCAAAAATGTTTACATTTTTGATGAGACGCTGAATAAAAGAAGTTTAATCGCCGGCAAACGAATACCCGCGATTTCCCGTAAATCCCGGACTCGGCCCGTATAGTCAAAAGTATACAAAGAAAGCACCCAGGGAGTAAACTCATTTCCCGAACAATTTTTTAAATTATTATTTCACCACTAAAGCCCATGAGACTTGTAGTTTTTAAAAATGTTTTCATTTTTGATGAGACGCTGAATAAAAGAAGTTTAATCTCCAGCAAACGAAAACCCGCGACTTCCCGTAAATCCCGGACTCGACCCGTATAGTCAAAAGTATACAAAGAAAGTACCCAGGGAGTAAACTCATTTCCCAAACGATTTTTTAAATTATTTTTGCACCACTAAAACGCATGAGACTTGTATTTTTCAAAAATGTTTTCATTTTTGATGAGACGCTGAATAAAAGAAGTTTAATCGCCCGCAAACGAAAACCTGCGATTTCCCGTAAATCCCGGACTCGGCCCGTATAGTCAAAAGTATACAAAGAAAGTGCCCGGGGTGTAAACTCATTTCCCGAACGATTTTTTAAATTATTATTTCACCACTAAAGCCCATGAGACTTGTAGATTTTAAAACTGTTTTCATTTTTGATGAGACGTTTAATGAAAGAGGTTTAGTCGCCGGCAAACGAAATCCCGCGATTTCCCGTAAATCCTGGGCTTGGCCCGTATAGTCGAATGTATACAAAGAAAATACCCAGGAAGTAAACTCATTTCCCGAACGATTTTTTAATTTTTTTTTTCACCACTAAAACGCATGAGACTTGTAGTTTTCAAAAATGTTTACATTTTTGATGAGACGCTGAATAAAAGAAGTTTAATCGCCGGCAAACGAATACCCGCGATTTCCCGTAAATCCCGGACTCGGCCCGTATAGTCAAAAGTATACAAAGAAAGCACCCAGGGAGTAAACTCATTTCCCGAACAATTTTTTAAATTATTATTTCACCACTAAAGCCCATGAGACTTGTAGTTTTTAAAAATGTTTTCATTTTTGATGAGACGCTGAATAAAAGAAGTTTAATCTCCAGCAAACGAAAACCCGCGACTTCCCGTAAATCCCGGACTCGACCCGTATAGTCAAAAGTATACAAAGAAAGTACCCAGGGAGTAAACTCATTTCCCAAACGATTTTTTAAATTATTTTTGCACCACTAAAACGCATGAGACTTGTATTTTTCAAAAATGTTTTCATTTTTGATGAGACGCTGAATAAAAGAAGTTTAATCGCCCGCAAACGAAAACCTGCGATTTCCCGTAAATCCCGGACTCGGCCCGTATAGTCAAAAGTATACAAAGAAAGTGCCCGGGGTGTAAACTCATTTCCCGAACGATTTTTTAAATTATTATTTCACCACTAAAGCCCATGAGACTTGTAGATTTTAAAACTGTTTTCATTTTTGATGAGACGTTTAATGAAAGAGGTTTAGTCGCCGGCAAACGAAATCCCGCGATTTCCCGTAAATCCCGGGCTTGGCCCGTATAGTCGAATGTATACAAAGAAAATACCCAGGAAGTAAACTCATTTCCCGAACGATTTTTTAATTTTTTTTTTCACCACTAAAACGCATGAGACTTGTAGTTTTCAAAAATGTTTACATTTTTGATGAGACGCTGAATAAAAGAAGTTTAATCGCCGGCAAACGAATACCCGCGATTTCCCGTAAATCCCGGACTCGGCCCGTATAGTCAAAAGTATACAAAGAAAGCACCCAGGGAGTAAACTCATTTCCCGAACAATTTTTTAAATTATTATTTCACCACTAAAGCCCATGAGACTTGTAGTTTTTAAAAATGTTTTCATTTTTGATGAGACGCTGAATAAAAGAAGTTTAATCGCCGGCAAACGAAAACCCGCGATTTCCCGTAAATCCTGGACTCGGCCCGTATAGTCAAAAGTATACAAGGAAAGTACCCAGTGAGTAAACTCATTTCCCGAACGAATTTTTAAATTATTTTTTCACCACTAAAACGCATGAGACTTGTAGTTTTCAGAAATGTTTTCATTTTTGATGAGACGCTTAATGAAAGTGGATTAGTCGCCGGCAAACAAAAACCCGCGATTTCCCGTAAATCCCGGGCTTGGCCCGTATAGTCGAATGTATACAAAGAAAGTACCCTGTGAGTAAACTCATTTCCAAAACGATTTTTTAAATTATCTTTTCACCACTAAAACGCTTGAGACTTGTAGTTTTCAAAAATATTTTCATTTTTGATGAGACGCTAAATAAAAGAAGTTTAATCGCCGGCAAACGAAAACCCGCCATTTCCCGTAAACCCCGGACTCGGCCCGCATAGTCAAAAGTATACAAAGAAAGTACCCAGGGTGTAAACTCATTTCCCGAACGATTTTTTAAATTATTATTTCACCACTAAAGCCCATGAGACTTGTAGTATTTAAAAATATTTTCATTTTTGATGAGACGCTGAATAAAAGAAGTTTAATCTCAGGCAAACGAAAACCCGCGACTTCCCGTAAATCCCTGACTCGACCCGTATAGTCAAAAGTATACAAAGAAAGTACCCAGGGAGTAAACTCATTTCCCGAACGATTTTTTAAATTATTTTTTCACCACTAAAACGCATGAGACTTGTAGTTTTCAAAAAAGTTTTCATTTTTGATGAGACGCTGAATAAAAGAAGTTTAATCGCCCGCAAACGAAAACCTGCGATTTCCCGTAAATCCCGGACTCGGCCCGTATAGTCAAAAGTATACAAAGAAAGTACCTGAGGTGTATACTCATTTCCTGAACGATTTTTTAAATTATTATTTCATCACTAAAGCCCATGAGACTTGTAGTTTTTAAAAATGTTTTCATTTTTGATGAGACGCTTAATGAAAGAGGTTTAATCGCCGGCAAACGAAATCCCGCGATTTCCCGTAAATCCCGGGCTTGGCCCGTATAGTCGAATGTATACAAAGAAAGTACCCAGGAAGTAAACTCATTTCCCGAACGATTTTTTAATTTTCTTTTTCACCACTAAAACGCATGAGACTTGTAGTTTTCAAAAATGTTTTCATTTTTGATGAGACGCTGAATAAAAGAAGTTTAATCGCCGGCAAACGAATACCCGCGATTTCCCGTAAATCCCGGACTCGGCCCGTATAGTCAAAAGTATACAAAGAAAGTACCCAGGGAGTAAACTCATTTCCCGAACGATTTTTTAAATTATTAGTTCACCACTAAAGCTCATGAGACTTGTAGTTTTTAAAAATGTTTTCATTTTTGATGAGACGCTGAATAAAAGAAGTTTAATCGCCGGCAAACGAAATCCCGCGATTTCCCGTAAATCCCGGGCTTGGCCCGTATAGTCGAATGTATACAAAGAAAATACCCAGGAAGTAAACTCATTTCCCGAACGATTTTTTAATTTTTTTTTTCACCACTAAAACGCATGAGACTTGTAGTTTTCAAAAATGTTTACATTTTTGATGAGACGCTGAATAAAAGAAGTTTAATCGCCGGCAAACGAATACCCGCGATTTCCCGTAAATCCCGGACTCGGCCCGTATAGTCAAAAGTATACAAAGAAAGCACCCAGGGAGTAAACTCATTTCCCGAACAATTTTTTAAATTATTATTTCACCACTAAAGCCCATGAGACTTGTAGTTTTTAAAAATGTTTTCATTTTTGATGAGACGCTGAATAAAAGAAGTTTAATCGCCGGCAAACGAAAACCCGCGATTTCCCGTAAATCCTGGACTCGGCCCGTATAGTCAAAAGTATACAAGGAAAGTACCCAGTGAGTAAACTCATTTCCCGAACGAATTTTTAAATTATTTTTTCACCACTAAAACGCATGAGACTTGTAGTTTTCAGAAATGTTTTCATTTTTGATGAGACGCTTAATGAAAGTGGATTAGTCGCCGGCAAACAAAAACCCGCGATTTCCCGTAAATCCCGGGCTTGGCCCGTATAGTCGAATGTATACAAAGAAAGTACCCTGTGAGTAAACTCATTTCCAAAACGATTTTTTAAATTATCTTTTCACCACTAAAACGCTTGAGACTTGTAGTTTTCAAAAATATTTTCATTTTTGATGAGACGCTAAATAAAAGAAGTTTAATCGCCGGCAAACGAAAACCCGCCATTTCCCGTAAACCCCGGACTCGGCCCGCATAGTCAAAAGTATACAAAGAAAGTACCCAGGGTGTAAACTCATTTCCCGAACGATTTTTTAAATTATTATTTCACCACTAAAGCCCATGAGACTTGTAGTATTTAAAAATATTTTCATTTTTGATGAGACGCTGAATAAAAGAAGTTTAATCTCAGGCAAACGAAAACCCGCGACTTCCCGTAAATCCCTGACTCGACCCGTATAGTCAAAAGTATACAAAGAAAGTACCCAGGGAGTAAACTCATTTCCCGAACGATTTTTTAAATTATTTTTTCACCACTAAAACGCATGAGACTTGTAGTTTTCAAAAAAGTTTTCATTTTTGATGAGACGCTGAATAAAAGAAGTTTAATCGCCCGCAAACGAAAACCTGCGATTTCCCGTAAATCCCGGACTCGGCCCGTATAGTCAAAAGTATACAAAGAAAGTACCTGAGGTGTATACTCATTTCCTGAACGATTTTTTAAATTATTATTTCATCACTAAAGCCCATGAGACTTGTAGTTTTTAAAAATGTTTTCATTTTTGATGAGACGCTTAATGAAAGAGGTTTAATCGCCGGCAAACGAAATCCCGCGATTTCCCGTAAATCCCGGGCTTGGCCCGTATAGTCGAATGTATACAAAGAAAGTACCCAGGAAGTAAACTCATTTCCCGAACGATTTTTTAATTTTCTTTTTCACCACTAAAACGCATGAGACTTGTAGTTTTCAAAAATGTTTTCATTTTTGATGAGACGCTGAATAAAAGAAGTTTAATCGCCGGCAAACGAATACCCGCGATTTCCCGTAAATCCCGGACTCGGCCCGTATAGTCAAAAGTATACAAAGAAAGTACCCAGGGAGTAAACTCATTTCCCGAACGATTTTTTAAATTATTAGTTCACCACTAAAGCTCATGAGACTTGTAGTTTTTAAAAATGTTTTCATTTTTGATGAGACGCTGAATAAAAGAAGTTTAATCGCCGGCAAACGAATACCCGCGATTTCCCGTAAATCCCGGACTCGGCCCGTATAGTCAAAAGTATACAAAGAAAGTACCCAGGGAGTAAACTCATTTCCCGAGCGATTTTTTAAATTATTATTTCACCACTAAAGCCCATGAGACTTGTAGTTTTTAAAAATGTTTTCATTTTTGATGAGACGCTTAATAAAAGAGGTTTAATCGCCGGCAAACGAAATCCCGCGATTTACCGTAAATCCCGGGCTTGGCCCGTATAGTCGAATGTATACAAAGAAAGTACCCAGGAAGTAAACTCATTTCCCGAACGATTTTTAAAATTTTTTTTTCACCACTAAAACGCATGAGACTTGTAGTTTTCAAAAATTTTTTCATTTTTGATGAGACGCTGAATAAAAGATGTTTAATCGCCGGCAAACGAAAACCTGCGATTTCCCGTAAATCCCGGACTCGGCCCGTATAGTCAAAAGTATACAAAGAAAGTACCCTGTGAGTAAGCTAATTTCCCAAACGATTTTTTGAATTATTATTTCACTACTAAAGCCCATGAGACTTGTAGTTTTTAAAAATGTTTTCATTTTTGATGAGACGCTGAATAAAAGAAGTTTAATCTCCGGCAAACGAAAACCCGCGACTTCCCGTAAATCCCGGACTCGACCCGTATAGTCAAAAGTATACAAAGAAAGTACCCAGGGAGTAAACTCATTTCCCGAACGATTTTTTAAATTATTTTTTCACCACTAAAATGCATGAGACTTGTAGTTTTCAAAAATGTTTTCATTTTTGATGAGACGCTGAATAAAAGAAGTTTAATCACCCGCAAACGAAAACCTGCGATTTCCCGTAAATCCCGGACTCGGCCCGTATAGTCAAAAGTATACAAAGAAAGTACCCGGGGTGTAAACTCATTTCCCGAACGATTTTTTAAATTATTATTTCACCACTAAAGCCCATGAGACTTGTAGTTTTTAAAAATGTTTTCATTTTTGATGAGACGCTTAATGAAAGAGGTTTAATCGCCGGCAAACGAAATCCCGCGATTTCCCGTAAATCCCGGGCTTGGCCGGTATAGTCGAATGTATACAAAGAAAGTACCCAGGAAGTAAACTCATTTCCCGAACGATTTTTTAATTTTTTTTTTCACCACTAAAACGCATGAGACTTGTAGTTTTCAAAAATGTTTTCATTTTTGATGAGACGCTGAATAAAAGAAGTTTAATCGCCGGCAAACGAATACCCGCCATTTCCCGTAAATCCCGGACTCGGCCCGTATAGTCAAAAGTATACAAAGAAAGTACCCAGGGAGTAAACTCATTTCCCGAACGAATTTTTAAATTATTTTTTCACCACTAAAACGCATGAGACTTGTAGTTTTCAGAAATGTTTTCATTTTTGATGAGACGCTTAATGAAAGTGGTTTAGTCGCCGGCAAACAAAAACCCGCGATTTCCCGTAAATCCCGGGCTTGGCCCGTATAGTCGAATGTATACAAAGAAAGTACCCTGTGAGTAAACTCATTTCCAAAACGATTTTTTAAATTATCTTTTCACCACTAAAACGCTTGAGACTTGTAGTTTTCAAAAATATTTTCATTTTTGATGAGACGCTAAATAAAAGAAGTTTAATCGCCGGCAAACGAAAACCCGCCATTTCCCGTAAACCCCGGACTCGGCCCGCATAGTCAAAAGTATACAAAGAAAGTACCCAGGGTGTAAACTCATTTCCCGAACGATTTTTTAAATTATTATTTCACCACTAAAGCCCATGAGACTTGTAGTATTTAAAAATATTTTCATTTTTGATGAGACGCTGAATAAAAGAAGTTTAATCTCCGGCAAACGAAAACCCGCGACTTCCCGTAAATCCCTGACTCGACCCGTATAGTCAAAAGTATACAAAGAAAGTACCCAGGGAGTAAACTCATTTCCCGAACGATTTTTTAAATTATTTTTTCACCACTAAAACGCATGAGACTTGTAGTTTTCAAAAAAGTTTTCATTTTTGATGAGACGCTGAATAAAAGAAGTTTAATCGCCCGCAAACGAAAACCTGCGATTTCCCGTAAATCCCGGACTCGGCCCGTATAGTCAAAAGTATACAAAGAAAGTACCTGAGGTGTATACTCATTTCCTGAACGATTTTTTAAATTATTATTTCATCACTAAAGCCCATGAGACTTGTAGTTTTTAAAAATGTTTTCATTTTTGATGAGACGCTTAATGAAAGAGGTTTAATCGCCGGCAAACGAAATCCCGCGATTTCCCGTAAATCCCGGGCTTGGCCCGTATAGTCGAATGTATACAAAGAAAGTACCCAGGAAGTAAACTCATTTCCCGAACGCTTTTTTAATTTTCTTTTTCACCACTAAAACGCATGAGACTTGTAGTTTTCAAAAATGTTTTCATTTTTGATGAGACGCTGAATAAAAGAAGTTTAATCGCCGGCAAACGAATACCCGCGATTTCCCGTAAATCCCGGACTCGGCCGGTATAGTCAAAAGTATACAAAGAAAGTACCCAGGGAGTAAACTCATTTCCCGAACGATTTTTTGAATTATTAGTTCACCACTAAAGCTCATGAGACTTGTAGTTTTTAAAAATGTTTTCATTTTTGATGAGACGCTGAATAAAAGAAGTTTAATCGCCGGCAAACGAATACCCGCGATTTCCCGTAAATCCCGGACTCGGCCCGTATAGTCAAAAGTATACAAAGAAAGTACCCAGGGAGTAAACTCATTTCCCGAGCGATTTTTTAAATTATTATTTCACCACTAAAGCCCATGAGACTTGTAGTTTTTAAAAATGTTTTCATTTTTGATGAGACGCTTAATAAAAGAGGTTTAATCGCCGGCAAACGAAATCCCGCGATTTACCGTAAATCCCGGGCTTGGCCCGTATAGTCGAATGTATACAAAGAAAGTACCCAGGAAGTAAACTCATTTCCCGAACGATTTTTAAATTTTTTTTTTCACCACTAAAACGCATGAGACTTGTAGTTTTCAAAAATTTTTTCATTTTTGATGAGACGCTGAATAAAAGATGTTTAATCGCCGGCAAACGAAAACCTGCGATTTCCCGTAAATCCCGGACTCGGCCCGTATAGTCAAAAGTATACAAAGAAAGTACCCTGTGAGTAAGCTAATTTCCCAAACGATTTTTTGAATTATTATTTCACTACTAAAGCCCATGAGACTTGTAGTTTTTAAAAATGTTTTCATTTTTGATGAGACGCTGAATAAAAGAAGTTTAATCTCCGGCAAACGAAAACCCGCGACTTCCCGTAAATCCCGGACTCGACCCGTATAGTCAAAAGTATACAAAGAAAGTACCCAGGGAGTAAACTCATTTCCCGAACGATTTTTTAAATTATTTTTTCACCACTAAAGCTCATGAGACTTGTAGTTTTTAAAAATGTTTTCATTTTTGATGAGACGATGAATAAAAGAAGTTTAATCGCCGGCAAACGAAAACCCGCGATTTCCCGTAAATCCTGGACTCGGCCCGTATAGTCAAAAGTATACAAGGAAAGTACCCAGTGAGTAAACTCATTTCCCGAACGAATTTTTAAATTATTTTTTCACCACTAAAACGCATGAGACTTGTAGTTTTCAGAAATGTTTTCATTTTTGATGAGACGCTTAATGAAAGTGGATTAGTCGCCGGCAAACAAAAACCCGCGATTTCCCGTAAATCCCGGGCTTGGCCCGTATAGTCGAATGTATACAAAGAAAGTACCCTGTGAGTAAACTCATTTCCAAAACGATTTTTTAAATTATCTTTTCACCACTAAAACGCTTGAGACTTGTAGTTTTCAAAAATATTTTCATTTTTGATGAGACGCTAAATAAAAGAAGTTTAATCGCCGGCAAACGAAAACCCGCCATTTCCCGTAAACCCCGGACTCGGCCCGCATAGTCAAAAGTATACAAAGAAAGTACCCAGGGTGTAAACTCATTTCCCGAACGATTTTTTAAATTATTATTTCACCACTAAAGCCCATGAGACTTGTAGTATTTAAAAATATTTTCATTTTTGATGAGACGCTGAATAAAAGAAGTTTAATCTCAGGCAAACGAAAACCCGCGACTTCCCGTAAATCCCTGACTCGACCCGTATAGTCAAAAGTATACAAAGAAAGTACCCAGGGAGTAAACTCATTTCCCGAACGATTTTTTAAATTATTTTTTCACCACTAAAACGCATGAGACTTGTAGTTTTCAAAAAAGTTTTCATTTTTGATGAGACGCTGAATAAAAGAAGTTTAATCGCCCGCAAACGAAAACCTGCGATTTCCCGTAAATCCCGGACTCGGCCCGTATAGTCAAAAGTATACAAAGAAAGTACCTGAGGTGTATACTCATTTCCTGAACGATTTTTTAAATTATTATTTCATCACTAAAGCCCATGAGACTTGTAGTTTTTAAAAATGTTTTCATTTTTGATGAGACGCTTAATGAAAGAGGTTTAATCGCCGGCAAACGAAATCCCGCGATTTCCCGTAAATCCCGGGCTTGGCCCGTATAGTCGAATGTATACAAAGAAAGTACCCAGGAAGTAAACTCATTTCCCGAACGATTTTTTAATTTTCTTTTTCACCACTAAAACGCATGAGACTTGTAGTTTTCAAAAATGTTTTCATTTTTGATGAGACGCTGAATAAAAGAAGTTTAATCGCCGGCAAACGAATACCCGCGATTTCCCGTAAATCCCGGACTCGGCCCGTATAGTCAAAAGTATACAAAGAAAGTACCCAGGGAGTAAACTCATTTCCCGAACGATTTTTTAAATTATTAGTTCACCACTAAAGCTCATGAGACTTGTAGTTTTTAAAAATGTTTTCATTTTTGATGAGACGCTGAATAAAAGAAGTTTAATCGCCGGCAAACGAATACCCGCGATTTCCCGTAAATCCCGGACTCGGCCCGTATAGTCAAAAGTATACAAAGAAAGTACCCAGGGAGTAAACTCATTTCCCGAGCGATTTTTTAAATTATTATTTCACCACTAAAGCCCATGAGACTTGTAGTTTTTAAAAATGTTTTCATTTTTGATGAGACGCTTAATAAAAGAGGTTTAATCGCCGGCAAACGAAATCCCGCGATTTACCGTAAATCCCGGGCTTGGCCCGTATAGTCAAAAGTATACAAAGAAAGTACCCTGTGAGTAAGCTAATTTCCCAAACGATTTTTTGAATTATTATTTCACCACTAAAGCCCATGAGACTTGTAGTTTTTAAAAATGTTTTCATTTTTGATGAGACGCTGAATAAAAGAAGTTTAATCGCCGGCAAACGAAAACCTGCGATTTCCCGTAAATCCCGGACTCGGCCCGTATAGTCAAAAGTATACAAAGAAAGTACCCAGGAAGTAAACTCATTTCCCGAACGATTTTTTAAATTTTTTTTTCACCACTAAAACGCATGAGACTTGTAGTTTTCAAAAATGTTTTCATTTTTGATGAGACGCTGAATAAAAGAAGTTTAATCGCCGGCAAACGAATACCCGCGATTTCCCGTAAATCCCGGACTCTGCCCGTATAGTCAAAAGTATACAAAGAAAGTACCCAGGGAGTAAACTCATTTCCCGAACGATTTTTTAAATTATTAATTCACCACTAAAGCCCATGAGACTTGTAGTTTTTAAAAATGTTTTCATTTTTGATGAGACGCTGAATAAAAGAAGTTTAATCGCCGGCAAACGAAATCCCGCGATTTCCTGTAAATCCCGGGCTTGGCCCGTATAGTCGAATGTATACAAAGAAAGTACCCAGGAAGTAAACTCATTTCCCGAACGATTTTTAAAATTATTTTTTCACCACTAAAACGCATGAGACTTGTAGTTTTCAAAAATGTTTTCATTTTTGATGAGACGCTGAATAAAAGAAGTTTAATCGCCGGCAAACGAAAACCTGCGATTTCCGTAAATCCCGGACTCGGCCCGTATAGTCAAAAGTATACAAAGAAAGTACCCGGGGTGTAAACTCATTTCCCGAACGATTTTTTAAATTATTATTTCACCACTAAAGCCCATGAGACTTGTAGTTTTTAAAAATGTTTTCATTTTTGATGAGACGCTGAATAAAAGAAGTTTAATCGCCCGCAAACGAAAACCTGCGATTTCCCGTAAATCCCGGACTCGGCCCGTATAGTCAAAAGTATACAAAGAAAGTACCCGGGGTGTAAACTCATTTCCCGAACGATTTTTTAAATTATTATTTCACCACTAAAGCCCATGAGACTTGTAGTTTTTAAAAATGTTTTTATTTTTGATGAGACGCTTAATGAAAGAGGTTTAATCGCCGGCAAACGAAATCCCGCGATTTCCCGTAAATCCCGGGCTTGGCCGGTATAGTCGAATGTATACAAAGAAAGTACCCAGGAAGTAAACTCATTTCCCGAACGATTTTTTAATTTTTTTTTTCACCACTAAAACGCATGAGACTTGTAGTTTTCAAAAATGTTTTCATTTTTGATGAGACGCTGAATAAAAGAAGTTTAATCGCCGGCAAACGAATACCCGCGATTTCCCGTAAATCCCGGACTCGGCCCGTATAGTCAAAAGTATACAAAGAAAGTACCCAGGGAGTAAACTCATTTCCCGAACGAATTTTTAAATTATTATTTCACCACTAAAGCCCATGAGACTTGTAGTTTTTAAAATTGTTTTCATTTTTGATGAGACGCTGAATAAAAGAAGTTTAATCGCCGGCAAACGAATACCCGCGATTTCCCGTAAATCCCGGACTCGGCCCGTATAGTCAAAAGTATACAAAAAAGTACCCAGGGAGTAAACTCATTTCCCGAGCGATTTTTTAAATTATTATTTCACCACTAAAGCCCATGAGACTTGTAGTTTTTAAAAATGTTTTCATTTTTGATGAGACGCTTAATAAAAGAGGTTTAATCGCCGGCAAACGAAATCCCGCGATTTCCCATAAATCCCGGGCTTGGCCCGTATAGTCGAATGTATACAAAGAAAGTACCCAGGAAGTAAACTCATTTCCCGAACGATTTTTAAAATTTTTTTTTCACCACTAAAACGCATGAGACTTGTAGTTTTCAAAAATGTTTTCATTTTTGATGAGACGCTGAATAAAAGATGTTTAATCGCCGGCAAACGAAAACCTGCGATTTCCCGTAAATCCCGGACTCGGCCCGTATAGTCAAAAGTATACAAAGAAAGTACCCTGTGAGTAAGCTAATTTCCCAAACGACTTTTTGAATTATTATTTCACCACTAAAGCCCATGAGACTTGTAGTTTTTAAAAATGTTTTCATTTTTGATGAGACGCTGAATAAAAGAAGTTTAATCGCCGGCAAACGAAAACCTGCGATTTCCCGTAAATCCCGGACTCGGCCCGTATAGTCAAAAGTATACAAAGAAAGTACCCAGGAAGTAAACTCATTTCCCGAACGATTTTTTAAATTTTTTTTTCACCCCAAGAACGCATGAGACTTGTAGTTTTCAAAAATGTTTTCATTTTTGATGAGACGCTGAATAAAAGAAGTTTAATCGCCGGCAAACGAATACCCGCGATTTCCCGTAAATCCCGGACTCTGCCCGTATAGTCAAAAGTATACAAAGAAAGTACCCAGGGAGTAAACTCATTTCCCGAACGATTTTTTAAATTATTAATTCACCACTAAAGCCCATGAGACTTGTAGTTTTTAAAAATGTTTTCATTTTTGATGAGACGCTGAATAAAAGAAGTTTAATCGCCGGCAAACGAATACCCGCGATTTCCCGTAAATCCCGGACTCGGCCCGTATAGTCAAAAGTATACAAAGAAAGTACCCAGGAAGTAAACTCATTTCCCGAGCGATTTTTTAAATTATTATTTCACCACTAAAGCCCATGAGACTTGTAGTTTTTAAAAATGTTTTCATTTTTGATGAGACGCTTAATAAAAGAGGTTTAATCGCCGGCAAACGAAATCCCGCGATTTCCCGTAAATCCCGGGCTTCGCCCGTATAGTCAAAAGTATACAAAGAAAGTACCCTGTGAGTAAGCTAATTTCCCAAACGATTTTTTGAATTATTATTTCACCACTAAAGCCCATGAGACTTGTAGTTTTTAAAAATGTTTTCATTTTTGATGAGACGCTGAATAAAAGAAGTTTAATCGCCGGCAAACGAAAACCTGCGATTTCCCGTAAATCCCGGACTCGGCCCGTATAGTCAAAAGTATACAAAGAAAGTACCCGGGGTGTAAACTCATTTCCCGAACGATTTTTTAAATTATTATTTCACCACTAAAGCCCATGAGACTTGTAGTTTTTAAAAATGTTTTCATTTTTGATGAGACGCTGAATAAAAGAAGTTTAATCGCCGGCAAACGAATACCCGCGATTTCCCGTAAATCCCGGACTCTGCCCGTATAGTCAAAAGTATACAAAGAAAGTACCCAGGGAGTAAACTCATTTCCCGAACGATTTTTTAAATTATTAATTCACCACTAAAGCCCATGAGACTTGTAGTTTTTAAAAATGTTTTCATTTTTGATGAGACGCTGAATAAAAGAAGTTTAATCGCCGGCAAACGAATACCCGCGATTTCCCGTAAATCGCGGACTCGGCCCGTATAGTCAAAAGTATACAAAGAAAGTACCCAGGAAGTAAACTCATTTCCCGAGCGATTTTTTAAATTATTATTTCACCACTAAAGCCCATGAGACTTGTAGTTTTTAAAAATGTTTTCATTTTTGATGAGACGCTTAATAAAAGAGGTTTAATCGCCGGCAAACGAAATCCCGCGATTTCCCGTAAATCCCGGGCTTCGCCCGTATAGTCGAATGTATACAAAGAAAGTACCCAGGAATTAAACTCATTTCCAGAACGATTTTTAAAATTATTTTTTCACCACTAAAACGCATGAGACTTGTAGTTTTCAAAAATGTTTTCATTTTTGATGAGACGCTGAATAAAAGAAGTTTAATCGCCGGCAAACGAAAACCTGCGATTTCCCGTAAATCCCGGACTCGGCCCGTATAGTCAAAAGTATACAAAGAAAGTACCCGGGGTGTAAACTCATTTCCCGAACGATTTTTTAAATTATTATTTCACCACTAAAGCCCATGAGACTTGTAGTTTTTAAAAATGTTTTCATTTTTGATGAGACGCTTAATGAAAGAGGTTTAATCGCCGGCAAACGAAATCCCGCGATTTCCAGTAAATCCCGGGCTTGGCCCGTATAGTCGAATGTATACAAAGAAAGTACCCAGGAAGTAAACTCATTTCCCGAACGATTTTTTAATTTTTTTTTTCACCACTAAAACGCATGAGACTTGTAGTTTTCAAAAATGTTTTCATTTTTGATTAGACGCTGAATAAAAGAAGTTTAATCGCCGGCAAACGAATACCCGCGATTTCCCGTAAATCCCGGACTCGGCCCGTATAGGCAAAAGTATACAAAGAAAGTACCCAGGGAGTAAACTCATTTCCCGAACGATTTTTTAAATTATTATTTCACCACTAAAGCCCATGAGACTTGTAGTTTTTAAAAATGTTTTCATTTTTGATGAGACGCTGAATAAAAGAAGTTTAATCGCCGGCAAACGAATACCCGCGATTTCCCGTAAATCCCGGACTCGGCCCGTATAGTCAAAAGTATACAAAGAAAGTACCCAGAGAGTAAACTCATTTCTCGAGCGATTTTTTAAATTATTATTTCACCACTAAAGCCCATGAGACTTGTAGTTTTTAAAAATGTTTTCATTTGTGATGAGACGCTTAATAAAAGAGGTTTAATCGTCGGCAAACAAAATCCCGCGATTTCCCGTAAATCCCGGGCTTGGACCGTATAGTCGAATGTATACAAAGAAAGTACCCAGGAAGTAAACTCATTTCCCGAACGATTTTTAAAATTTTTTTTTCACCACTAAAACGCATGAGACTTGTAGTTTTCAAAAATGTTTTCATTTTTGATGAGACGCTGAATAAAAGATGTTTAATCGCCGGCAAACGAAAACCTGCGATTTCCCGTAAATCCCGGACTCGGCCCGTATAGTCAAAAGTATACAAAGAAAGTACCCTGTGAGTAAGCTAATTTCCCAAATGATTTTTTGAATTATTATTTCACCACTAAAGCCCATGAGACTTGTAGTTTTTAAAAATGTTTTCATTTTTGATGAGACGCTGAATAAAAGAGGTTTAATCGCCGGCAAACGAAATCCCGCGATTTCCCGTAAATCCCGGGCTTGGCCCGTATAGTCGAATGTATACAAAGAAAGTACCCAGGAAGTAAACTCATTTCCCGAACGATTTTTAAAATTTTTTTTTCACCACTAAAACGCATGAGACTTGTAGTTTTCAAAAATGTTTTCATTTTTGATGAGACGCTGAATAAAAGATGTTTAATCGCCGGCAAACGAAAACCTGCGATTTCCCGTAAATCCCGGACTCGGCCCGTATAGTCAAAAGTATACAAAGAAAGTACCCTGTGAGTAAGCTAATTTCCCAAACGATTTTTTGAATTATTATTTCACCACTAAAGCCCATGAGACTTGTAGTTTTTAAAAATGTTTTCATTTTTGATGAGACGCTGAATAAAAGAAGTTTAATCGCCGGCAAACGAAATTCCGCGATTTCCCGTAAATCCCGAGCTTGGCCCGTATAGTCGAATGTATACAAAGAAAGTACCCAGGAAGTAAACTCATTTCCCGAACGATTTTTAAAATTTTTTTTTCACCACTAAAACGCATGAGACTTGTAGTTTTCAAAAATGTTTTCATTTTTGATGAGACGCTGAATAAAAGATGTTTAATCGCCGGCAAACGAAAACCTGCGATTTCCCGCAAATCCCGGACTCGGCCCGTATAGTCAAAAGTATACAAAGAAAGTACCCTGTGAGTAAGCTAATTTCCCAAACGATTTTTTGAATTATTATTTCACCACTAAAGCCCATGAGACTTGTAGTTTTTAAAAATGTTTTCATTTTTGATGAGACGCTGAATAAAAGAAGTTTAATCGCCGGCAAACGAAAACCTGCGATTTCCCGTAAATCTCGGACTCGGCCCGTATAGTCAAAAGTATACAAAGATAGTACCCAGGGAGTAAACTCATTTCCCGAACGATTTTTTAATTTATTTTTTCACTACT
Source organism: Hydractinia symbiolongicarpus (assembly GCF_029227915.1). Classification (NCBI taxonomy): domain Eukaryota; kingdom Metazoa; phylum Cnidaria; class Hydrozoa; order Anthoathecata; family Hydractiniidae; genus Hydractinia; species Hydractinia symbiolongicarpus. The sequence continues at coordinate 33,222,632 of NC_079878.1, read as the reverse complement.
AAAACGCATGAGACTTGTAGTTTTTAAAAATGTTTTCATTTTTGATGAGACGCTGAATAAAAGAAGTTTAATCGCAGGCAAACGAAAACCCGCGATTTCCCGTAAACCCTAGACTCGGCCCGTATAATCAAAAGTACACAAAGAAAGTACCCAGGGAGTAAACTAATTTCCCAAACGATTTTTTAAATTATTATTTCACCACTAAAGCCCATGAGACTTGTAGTTTTTAAAAATCTTTTCATTTTTGATGAGACGCTTAATGAAAGTGGTTTAATCGCCGGCCAACGAAAACCTGCGATTTCCCGTAAATCCCGGACTCGGCCCGTATAGTCAAAAGTATACAAAGAAAGTACCCAGGGTGTAAACTCATTTCTCGAACGATTTTTTAATTTTTTTTCTCACCACTAAAACGCATGAGACTTGTAGTTTTCAAAAATGTTTTCATTTTTGATGAGACGCTGAATAAAAGAAGTTTAATCGCCGGCAAACGAAAACCTGCGATTTTCCGTAAATCCCGGACTCGGCCCGTATAGTCAAAAGTATACAAAGAAAGTACCCAGGAAGTAAACTCATTTCCCGAGCGATTTTTTAAATTATTATTTCACCACTAAAGCCCATGAGACTTGTAGTTTTTAAAAATGTTTTCATTTTTGATGAGACGCTGAATAAAAGAAGTTTAATCGCCGGCAAACGAAAACCTGCGATTTCCCGTAAATCCCGGACTCGGCCCGTATAGTCAAAAGTATACAAAGAAAGTACCCAGGAAGTAAACTCATTTCCCGAACGATTTTTTAAATTTTTTTTTCACCACTAAAACGCATGAGACTTGTAGTTTTCAAAAATGTTTTCATTTTTGATGAGACGCTGAATAAAAGAAGTTTAATCGCCGGCAAACGAATACCCGCGATTTCCCGTAAATCCCGGACTCTGCCCGTATAGTCAAAAGTATACAAAGAAAGTACCCAGGGAGTAAACTCATTTCCCGAACGATTTTTTAAATTATTAATTCACCACTAAAGCCCATGAGACTTGTAGTTTTTAAAAATGTTTTCATTTTTGATGAGACGCTGAATAAAAGAAGTTTAATCGCCGGCAAACGAAATCCCGCGATTTCCTGTAAATCCCGGGCTTGGCCCGTATAGTCGAATGTATACAAAGAAAGTACCCAGGAAGTAAACTCATTTCCCGAACGATTTTTAAAATTATTTTTTCACCACTAAAACGCATGAGACTTGTAGTTTTCAAAAATGTTTTCATTTTTGATGAGACGCTGAATAAAAGAAGTTTAATCGCCGGCAAACGAAAACCTGCGATTTCCCGTAAATCCCGGACTCGGCCCGTATAGTCAAAAGTATACAAAGAAAGTACCCGGGGTGTAAACTCATTTCCCGAACGATTTTTTAAATTATTATTTCACCACTAAAGCCCATGAGACTTGTAGTTTTTAAAAATGTTTTCATTTTTGATGAGACGCTGAATAAAAGAAGTTTAATCGCCCGCAAACGAAAACCTGCGATTTCCCGTAAATCCCGGACTCGGCCCGTATAGTCAAAAGTATACAAAGAAAGTACCCGGGGTGTAAACTCATTTCCCGAACGATTTTTTAAATTATTATTTCACCACTAAAGCCCATGAGACTTGTAGTTTTTAAAAATGTTTTTATTTTTGATGAGACGCTTAATGAAAGAGGTTTAATCGCCGGCAAACGAAATCCCGCGATTTCCCGTAAATCCCGGGCTTGGCCGGTATAGTCGAATGTATACAAAGAAAGTACCCAGGAAGTAAACTCATTTCCCGAACGATTTTTTAATTTTTTTTTTCACCACTAAAACGCATGAGACTTGTAGTTTTCAAAAATGTTTTCATTTTTGATGAGACGCTGAATAAAAGAAGTTTAATCGCCGGCAAACGAATACCCGCGATTTCCCGTAAATCCCGGACTCGGCCCGTATAGTCAAAAGTATACAAAGAAAGTACCCAGGGAGTAAACTCATTTCCCGAACGAATTTTTAAATTATTATTTCACCACTAAAGCCCATGAGACTTGTAGTTTTTAAAATTGTTTTCATTTTTGATGAGACGCTGAATAAAAGAAGTTTAATCGCCGGCAAACGAATACCCGCGATTTCCCGTAAATCAAGGACTCGGCCCGTATAGTCAAAAGTATACAAAAAAGTACCCAGGGAGTAAACTCATTTTCCGAGCGATTTTTTAAATTATTATTTCACCACTAAAGCCCATGAGACTTGTAGTTTTTAAAAATGTTTTCATTTTTGATGAGACGCTTAATAAAAGAGGTTTAATCGCCGGCAAACGAAATCCCGCGATTTCCCATAAATCCCGGGCTTGGCCCGTATAGTCGAATGTATACAAAGAAAGTACCCAGGAAGTAAACTCATTTCCCGAACGATTTTTAAAATTTTTTTTTCACCACTAAAACGCATGAGACTTGTAGTTTTCAAAAATGTTTTCATTTTTGATGAGACGCTGAATAAAAGATGTTTAATCGCCGGCAAACGAAAACCTGGGATTTCCCGTAAATCCCGGACTCGGCCCGTATAGTCAAAAGTATACAAAGAAAGTACCCTGTGAGTAAGCTAATTTCCCAAACGACTTTTTGAATTATTATTTCACCACTAAAGCCCATGAGACTTGTAGTTTTTAAAAATGTTTTCATTTTTGATGAGACGCTGAATAAAAGAAGTTTAATCGCCGGCAAACGAAAACCTGCGATTTCCCGTAAATCCCGGACTCGGCCCGTATAGTCAAAAGTATACAAAGAAAGTACCCAGGAAGTAAACTCATTTCCCGAACGATTTTTTAAATTTTTTTTTCACCCCAAGAACGCATGAGACTTGTAGTTTTCAAAAATGTTTTCATTTTTGATGAGACGCTGAATAAAAGAAGTTTAATCGCCGGCAAACGAATACCCGCGATTTCCCGTAAATCCCGGACTCTGCCCGTATAGTCAAAAGTATACAAAGAAAGTACCCAGGGAGTAAACTCATTTCCCGAACGATTTTTTAAATTATTAATTCACCACTAAAGCCCATGAGACTTGTAGTTTTTAAAAATGTTTTCATTTTTGATGAGACGCTGAATAAAAGAAGTTTAATCGCCGGCAAACGAATACCCGCGATTTCCCGTAAATCCCGGACTCGGCCCGTATAGTCAAAAGTATACAAAGAAAGTACCCAGGAAGTAAACTCATTTCCCGAGCGATTTTTTAAATTATTATTTCACCACTAAAGCCCATGAGACTTGTAGTTTTTAAAAATGTTTTCATTTTTGATGAGACGCTTAATAAAAGAGGTTTAATCGCCGGCAAACGAAATCCCGCGATTTCCCGTAAATCCCGGGCTTCGCCCGTATAGTCAAAAGTATACAAAGAAAGTACCCTGTGAGTAAGCTAATTTCCCAAACGATTTTTTGAATTATTATTTCACCACTAAAGCCCATGAGACTTGTAGTTTTTAAAAATGTTTTCATTTTTGATGAGACGCTGAATAAAAGAAGTTTAATCGCCGGCAAACGAAAACCTGCGATTTCCCGTAAATCCCGGACTCGGCCCGTATAGTCAAAAGTATACAAAGAAAGTACCCGGGGTGTAAACTCATTTCCCGAACGATTTTTTAAATTATTATTTCACCACTAAAGCCCATGAGACTTGTAGTTTTTAAAAATGTTTTCATTTTTGATGAGACGCTGAATAAAAGAAGTTTAATCGCCGGCAAACGAATACCCGCGATTTCCCGTAAATCCCGGACTCTGCCCGTATAGTCAAAAGTATACAAAGAAAGTACCCAGGGAGTAAACTCATTTCCCGAACGATTTTTTAAATTATTAATTCACCACTAAAGCCCATGAGACTTGTAGTTTTTAAAAATGTTTTCATTTTTGATGAGACGCTGAATAAAAGAAGTTTAATCGCCGGCAAACGAATACCCGCGATTTCCCGTAAATCGCGGACTCGGCCCGTATAGTCAAAAGTATACAAAGAAAGTACCCAGGAAGTAAACTCATTTCCCGAGCGATTTTTTAAATTATTATTTCACCACTAAAGCCCATGAGACTTGTAGTTTTTAAAAATGTTTTCATTTTTGATGAGACGCTTAATAAAAGAGGTTTAATCGCCGGCAAACGAAATCCCGCGATTTCCCGTAAATCCCGGACTTCGCCCGTATAGTCGAATGTATACAAAGAAAGTACCCAGGAATTAAACTCATTTCCAGAACGATTTTTAAAATTATTTTTTCACCACTAAAACGCATGAGACTTGTAGTTTTCAAAAATGTTTTCATTTTTGATGAGACGCTGAATAAAAGAAGTTTAATCGCCGGCAAACGAAAACCTGCGATTTCCCGTAAATCCCGGACTCGGCCCGTATAGTCAAAAGTATACAAAGAAAGTACCCGGGGTGTAAACTCATTTCCCGAACGATTTTTTAAATTATTATTTCACCACTAAAGCCCATGAGACTTGTAGTTTTTAAAAATGTTTTCATTTTTGATGAGACGCTTAATGAAAGAGGTTTAATCGCCGGCAAACGAAATCCCGCGATTTCCAGTAAATCCCGGGCTTGGCCCGTATAGTCGAATGTATACAAAGAAAGTACCCAGGAAGTAAACTCATTTCCCGAACGATTTTTTAATTTTTTTTTTCACCACTAAAACGCATGAGACTTGTAGTTTTCAAAAATGTTTTCATTTTTGATTAGACGCTGAATAAAAGAAGTTTAATCGCCGGCAAACGAATACCCGCGATTTCCCGTAAATCCCGGACTCGGCCCGTATAGGCAAAAGTATACAAAGAAAGTACCCAGGGAGTAAACTCATTTCCCGAACGATTTTTTAAATTATTATTTCACCACTAAAGCCCATGAGACTTGTAGTTTTTAAAAATGTTTTCATTTTTGATGAGACGCTGAATAAAAGAAGTTTAATCGCCGGCAAACGAATACCCGCGATTTCCCGTAAATCCCGGACTCGGCCCGTATAGTCAAAAGTATACAAAGAAAGTACCCAGAGAGTAAACTCATTTCTCGAGCGATTTTTTAAATTATTATTTCACCACTAAAGCCCATGAGACTTGTAGTTTTTAAAAATGTTTTCATTTGTGATGAGACGCTTAATAAAAGAGGTTTAATCGTCGGCAAACAAAATCCCGCGATTTCCCGTAAATCCCGGGCTTGGACCGTATAGTCGAATGTATACAAAGAAAGTACCCAGGAAGTAAACTCATTTCCCGAACGATTTTTAAAATTTTTTTTTCACCACTAAAACGCATGAGACTTGTAGTTTTCAAAAATGTTTTCATTTTTGATGAGACGCTGAATAAAAGATGTTTAATCGCCGGCAAACGAAAACCTGCGATTTCCCGTAAATCCCGGACTCGGCCCGTATAGTCAAAAGTATACAAAGAAAGTACCCTGTGAGTAAGCTAATTTCCCAAATGATTTTTTGAATTATTATTTCACCACTAAAGCCCATGAGACTTGTAGTTTTTAAAAATGTTTTCATTTTTGATGAGACGCTGAATAAAAGAGGTTTAATCGCCGGCAAACGAAATCCCGCGATTTCCCGTAAATCCCGGGCTTGGCCCGTATAGTCGAATGTATACAAAGAAAGTACCCAGGAAGTAAACTCATTTCCCGAACGATTTTTAAAATTTTTTTTTCACCACTAAAACGCATGAGACTTGTAGTTTTCAAAAATGTTTTCATTTTTGATGAGACGCTGAATAAAAGATGTTTAATCGCCGGCAAACGAAAACCTGCGATTTCCCGTAAATCCCGGACTCGGCCCGTATAGTCAAAAGTATACAAAGAAAGTACCCTGTGAGTAAGCTAATTTCCCAAACGATTTTTTGAATTATTATTTCACCACTAAAGCCCATGAGACTTGTAGTTTTTAAAAATGTTTTCATTTTTGATGAGACGCTTAATAAAAGAGGTTTAATCGCCGGCAAACGAAATCCCGCGATTTCCCGTAAATCCCGAGCTTGGCCCGTATAGTCGAATGTATACAAAGAAAGTACCCAGGAAGTAAACTCATTTCCCGAACGATTTTTAAAATTTTTTTTTCACCACTAAAACGCATGAGACTTGTAGTTTTCAAAAATGTTTTTATTTTTGATGAGACGCTGAATAAAAGATGTTTAATCGCCGGCAAACGAAAACCTGCGATTTCCCGTAAATCCCGGACTCGGCCCGTATAGTCAAAAGTATACAAAGAAAGTACCCTGTGAGTAAGCTAATTTCCCAAACGATTTTTTGAATTATTATTTCACCACTAAAGCCCATGAGACTTGTAGTTTTTAAAAATGTTTTCATTTTTGATGAGACGCTGAATAAAAGAAGTTTAATCGCCGGCAAACGAAAACCTGCGATTTCCCGTAAATCTCGGACTCGGCCCGTATAGTCAAAAGTATACAAAGATAGTACCCAGGGAGTAAACTCATTTCCCGAACGATTTTTTAATTTATTTTTTCACTACTAAAACGCATGAGACTTGTAGTTTTTAAAAATGTTTTCATTTTTGATGAGACGCTGAATAAAAGAAGTTTAATCGCAGGCAAACGAAAACCCGCGATTTCCCGTAAACCCTAGACTCGGCCCGTATAATCAAAAGTATACAAAGAAAGTACCCAGGGAGTAAACTAATTTCCCAAACGATTTTTTAAATTATTATTTCACCACTAAAGCCCATGAGACTTGTAGTTTTTAAAAATCTTTTCATTTTTGATGAGACGCTTAATGAAAGTGGTTTAATCGCCGGCCAACGAAAACCTGCGATTTCCCGTAAATCCCGGGCTTGGCCCGTATAGTCGAATGTATACAAAGAAAGTACCCAGGAAGTAAACTCATTTCCCGAACGATTTTTTAATTTTTTTTTTCACCACTAAAACGCATGAGACTTGTAGTTTTCAAAAATGTTTTCATTTTTGATTAGACGCTGAATAAAAGAAGTTTAATCGCCGGCAAACGAATACCCGCGATTTCCCGTAAATCCCGGACTCGGCCCGTATAGGCAAAAGTATACAAAGAAAGTACCCAGGGAGTAAACTCATTTCCCGAACGATTTTTTAAATTATTATTTCACCACTAAAGCCCATGAGACTTGTAGTTTTTAAAAATGTTTTCATTTTTGATGAGACGCTGAATAAAAGAAGTTTAATCGCCGGCAAACGAATACCCGCGATTTCCCGTAAATCCCGGACTCGGCCCGTATAGTCAAAAGTATACAAAGAAAGTACCCAGAGAGTAAACTCATTTCTCGAGCGATTTTTTAAATTATTATTTCACCACTAAAGCCCATGAGACTTGTAGTTTTTAAAAATGTTTTCATTTGTGATGAGACGCTTAATAAAAGAGGTTTAATCGTCGGCAAACAAAATCCCGCGATTTCCCGTAAATCCCGGGCTTGGACCGTATAGTCGAATGTATACAAAGAAAGTACCCAGGAAGTAAACTCATTTCCCGAACGATTTTTAAAATTTTTTTTTCACCACTAAAACGCATGAGACTTGTAGTTTTCAAAAATGTTTTCATTTTTGATGAGACGCTGAATAAAAGATGTTTAATCGCCGGCAAACGAAAACCTGCGATTTCCCGTAAATCCCGGACTCGGCCCGTATAGTCAAAAGTATACAAAGAAAGTACCCTGTGAGTAAGCTAATTTCCCAAATGATTTTTTGAATTATTATTTCACCACTAAAGCCCATGAGACTTGTAGTTTTTAAAAATGTTTTCATTTTTGATGAGACGCTGAATAAAAGAGGTTTAATCGCCGGCAAACGAAATCCCGCGATTTCCCGTAAATCCCGGGCTTGGCCCGTATAGTCGAATGTATACAAAGAAAGTACCCAGGAAGTAAACTCATTTCCCGAACGATTTTTAAAATTTTTTTTTCACCACTAAAACGCATGAGACTTGTAGTTTTCAAAAATGTTTTCATTTTTGATGAGACGCTGAATAAAAGATGTTTAATCGCCGGCAAACGAAAACCTGCGATTTCCCGTAAATCACGGACTCGGCCCGTATAGTCAAAAGTATACAAAGAAAGTACCCTGTGAGTAAGCTAATTTCCCAAACGATTTTTTGAATTATTATTTCACCACTAAAGCCCATGAGACTTGTAGTTTTTAAAAATGTTTTCATTTTTGATGAGACGCTGAATAAAAGAAGTTTAATCGCCGGCAAACGAAATTCCGCGATTTCCCGTAAATCCCGAGCTTGGCCCGTATAGTCGAATGTATACAAAGAAAGTACCCAGGAAGTAAACTCATTTCCCGAACGATTTTTAAAATTTTTTTTTCACCACTAAAACGCATGAGACTTGTAGTTTTCAAAAATGTTTTCATTTTTGATGAGACGCTGAATAAAAGATGTTTAATCGCCGGCAAACGAAAACCTGCGATTTCCCGTAAATCCCGGACTCGGCCCGTATAGTCAAAAGTATACAAAGAAAGTACCCTGTGAGTAAGCTAATTTCCCAAACGATTTTTTGAATTATTATTTCACCACTAAAGCCCATGAGACTTGTAGTTTTTAAAAATGTTTTCTTTTTTGATGAGACGCTGAATAAAAGAAGTTTAATCGCCGGCAAACGAAAACCTGCGATTTCCCGTAAATCTCGGACTCGGCCCGTATAGTCAAAAGTATACAAAGATAGTACCCAGGGAGTAAACTCATTTCCCGAACGATTTTTTAATTTATTTTTTCACTACTAAAACGCATGAGACTTGTAGTTTTTAAAAATGTTTTCATTTTTGATGAGACGCTGAATAAAAGAAGTTTAATCGCAGGCAAACGAAAACCCGCGATTTCCCGTAAACCCTAGACTCGGCCCGTATAATCAAAAGTATACAAAGAAAGTACCCAGGGAGTAAACTAATTTCCCAAACGATTTTTTAAATTATTATTTCACCACTAAAGCCCATGAGACTTGTAGTTTTTAAAAATCTTTTCATTTTTGATGAGACGCTTAATGAAAGTGGTTTAATCGCCGGCCAACGAAAACCTGCGATTTCCCGTAAATCCCGGACTCGGCCCGTATAGTCAAAAGTATACAAAGAAAGTACCCAGGGTGTAAACTCATTTCTCGAACGATTTTTTAATTTTTTTTCTCACCACTAAAACGCATGAGACTTGTAGTTTTCAAAAATGTTTTCATTTTTGATGAGACGCTGAATAAAAGAAGTTTAATCGCCGGCAAACGAAAACCTGCGATTTTCCGTAAATCCCGGACTCGGCCCGTATAGTCAAAAGTATACAAAGGAAGTACCCAGGAAGTAAACTCATTTCCCGAGCGATTTTTTAAATTATTATTTCACCACTAAAGCCCATGAGACTTGTAGTTTTTAAAAATGTTTTCATTTTTGATGAGACGCTTAATAAAAGAGGTTTAATCGCCGGCAAACGAAATCCCGCGATTTCCCGTAAATCCCGGGCTTGGCCCGTATAGTCGAATGTATACAAAGAAAGTACCCAGGAAGTAAACTCATTTCCCGAACGATTTTTAAAATTTTTTTTTCACCACTAAAACGCATGAGACTTGTAGTTTTCAAAAATGTTTTCATTTTTGATGAGACGCTGAATAAAAGATGTTTAATCGCCGGCAAACGAAAACCTGCGATTTCCCCTAAATCCCGGACTCGGCCCGTATAGTCAAAAGTATACAAAGAAAGTACCCTGTGAGTAAGCTAATTTCCCAAACGATTTTTTGAATTATTATTTCACCACTAAAGCCCATGAGACTTGTAGTTTTTAAAAATGTTTTCATTTTTGATGAGACGCTGAATAAAAGAAGTTTAATCGCCGGCAAACGAAAACCTGCGATTTCCCGTAAATCCCGGACTCGGCCCGTATAGTCAAAAGTATACAAAGAAAGTACCCAGGAAGTAAACTCATTTCCCGAACGATTTTTTAAATTTTTTTTTCACCACTAAAACGCATGAGACTTGTAGTTTTCAAAAATGTTTTCATTTTTGATGAGACGCTGAATAAAAGAAGTTTAATCGCCGGCAAACGAATACCCGCGATTTCCCGTAAATCCCGGACTCTGCCCGTATAGTCAAAAGTATACAAAGAAAGTACCCAGGGAGTAAACTCATTTCCCGAACGATTTTTTAAATTATTAATTCACCACTAAAGCCCATGAGACTTGTAGTTTTTAAAAATGTTTTCATTTTTGATGAGACGCTGAATAAAAGAAGTTTAATCGCCGGCAAACGAATACCCGCGATTTCCCGTAAATCCCGGACTCGGCCCGTATAGTCAAAAGTATACAAAGAAAGTACCCAGGAAGTAAACTCATTTCCCGAGCGATTTTTTAAATTATTATTTCACCACTAAAGCCCATGAGACTTGTAGTTTTTAAAAATGTTTTCATTTTTGATGAGACGCTTAATAAAAGAGGTTTAATCGCCGGCAAACGAAATCCCGCGATTTCCCGTAAATCCCGGGCTTGGCCCGTATAGTCGAATGTATACAAAGAAAGTACCCAGGAATTAAACTCATTTCCCGAACGATTTTTAAAATTATTTTTTCACCACTAAAACGCATGAGACTTGTAGTTTTCAAAAATGTTTTCATTTTTGATGAGACGCTGAATAAAAGAAGTTTAATCGCCGGCAAACGAAAACCTGCGATTTCCCGTAAATCCCGGACTCGGCCCGTATAGTCAAAAGTATACAAAGAAAGTACCCGGGGTGTAAACTCATTTCCCGAACGATTTTTTAAATTATTATTTCACCACTAAAGCCCATGAGACTTGTAGTTTTTAAAAATGTTTTCATTTTTGATGAGACGCTTAATGAAAGAGGTTTAATCGCCGGCAAACGAAATCCCGCGATTTCCAGTAAATCCCGGGCTTGGCCCGTATAGTCGAATGTATACAAAGAAAGTACCCAGGAAGTAAACTCATTTCCCGAACGATTTTTTAATTTTTTTTTTCACCACTAAACGCATGAGACTTGTAGTTTTCAAAAATGTTTTCATTTTTGATTAGACGCTGAATAAAAGAAGTTTAATCGCCGGCAAACGAATACCCGCGATTTCCCGTAAATCCCGGACTCGGCCCGTATAGTCAAAAGTATACAAAGAAAGTACCCAGGGAGTAAACTCATTTCCCGAACGATTTTTTAAATTATTATTTCACCACTAAAGCCCATGAGACTTGTAGTTTTTAAAAATGTTTTCATTTTTGATGAGACGCTGAATAAAAGAAGTTTAATCGCCGGCAAACGAATACCCGCGATTTCCCGTAAATCCCGGACTCGGCCCGTATAGTCAAAAGTATACAAAGAAAGTACCCAGAGAGTAAACTCATTTCCCGAGCGATTTTTTAAATTATTATTTCACCACTAAAGCCCATGAGACTTGTAGTTTTTAAAAATGTTTTCATTTGTGATGAGACGCTTAATAAAAGAGGTTTAATCGTCGGCAAACAAAATCCCGCGATTTCCCGTAAATCCCGGGCTTGGACCGTATAGTCGAATGTATACAAAGAAAGTACCCAGGAAGTAAACTCATTTCCCGAACGATTTTTAAAATTTTTTTTTCACCACTAAAATGCATGAGACTTGTAGTTTTCAAAAATGTTTTCATTTTTGATGAGACGCTGAATAAAAGATGTTTAATCGCCGGCAAACGAAAACCTGCGATTTCCCGTAAATCCCGGACTCGGCCCGTATAGTCAAAAGTATACAAAGAAAGTACCCTGTGAGTAAGCTAATTTCCCAAATGATTTTTTGAATTATTATTTCACCACTAAAGCCCATGAGACTTGTAGTTTTTAAAAATGTTTTCATTTTTGATGAGACGCTGAATAAAAGAGGTTTAATCGCCGGCAAACGAAAACCTGCGATTTCCCGTAAATCCCGGACTCGGCCCGTATAGTCAAAAGTATACAAAGAAAGTACCCTGTGAGTAAGCTAATTTCCCAAATGATTTTTTGAATTATTATTTCACCACTAAAGCCCATGAGACTTGTAGTTTTTAAAAATGTTTTCATTTTTGATGAGACGCTGAATAAAAGAGGTTTAATCGCCGGCAAACGAAATCCCGCGATTTCCCGTAAATCCCGGGCTTGGCCCGTATAGTCGAATGTATACAAAGAAAGTACCCAGATAGTAAACTCATTTCCCCAACGATTTTTAAAATTTTTTTTTCACCACTAAAACGCATGAGACTTGTAGTTTTCAAAAATGTTTTCATTTTAGATGAGACGCTGAATAAAAGATGTTTAATCGCCGGCAAACGAAAACCTGCGATTTCCCGTAAATCCCGGACTCGGCCCGTATAGTCAAAAGTATACAAAGAAAGTACCCTGTGAGTAAGCTAATTTCCCAAACGATTTTTTGAATTATTATTTCACCACTAAAGCCCATGAGACTTGTAGTTTTTAAAAATGTTTTCATTTTTGATGAGACGCTGAATAAAAGAAGTTTAATCGCCGGCAAACGAAATTCCGCGATTTCCCGTAAATCCCGAGCTTGGCCCGTATAGTCGAATGTATACAAAGAAAGTACCCAGGAAGTAAACTCATTTCCCGAACGATTTTTAAAATTTTTTTTTCACCACTAAAACGCATGAGACTTGTAGTTTTCAAAAATGTTTTCATTTTTGATGAGACGCTGAATAAAAGATGTTTAATCGCCGGCAAACGAAAACCTGCGATTTCCCGTAAATCCCGGACTCGGCCCGTATAGTCAAAAGTATACAAAGAAAGTACCCTTTGAGTAAGCTAATTTCCCAAACGATTTTTTGAATTATTATTTCACCACTAAAGCCCATGAGACTTGTAGTTTTTAAAAATGTTTTCATTTTTGATGAGACGCTGAATAAAAGAAGTTTAATCGCCGGCAAACGAAAACCTGCGATTTCCCGTAAATCTCGGACTCGGCCCGTATAGTCAAAAGTATACAAAGATAGTACCCAGGGAGTAAACTCATTTCCCGAACGATTTTTTAATTTATTTTTTCACCACTAAAACGCATGAGACTTGTAGTTTTTAAAAATGTTTTCATTTTTGATGAGACGCTGAATAAAAGAAGTTTAATCGCCGGCAAACGAAAACCCGCGATTTCCCGTAAACCCTGGACTCGGCCCGTATAATCAAAAGTATACAAAGAAAGTACCCAGGGAGTAAACTAATTTCCCAAACGATTTTTTAAATTATTATTTCACCACTAAAGCCAATGAGACTTGTAGTTTTTAAAAATCTTTTCATTTTTGATGAGACGCTTAATGAAAGTGGTTTAATCGCCGGCCAACAAAAACCTGCGATTTCCCGTAAATCACGGACTCGGCCCGTATAGTCAAAAGTATACAAACAAAGTACCCAGGGTGTAAACTCATTTCTCGAACGATTTTTTAATTTTTTTTCTCACCACTAAAACGCATGAGACTTGTAGTTTTCAAAAATATTTTCATTTTTGATGAGACGCTGAATAAAAGAAGTTTAATCGCCGGCAAACGAAAACCTGCGATTTTCCGTAAATCCCGGACTCGGCCCGTATAGTCAAAAGTATACAAAGAGAGTACCCAGGGTGTAAACTCACTTCCCGAACGATTTTTTAAATTACTTTTTCACCACTAAAACGCATGAGACTTGCAGTTTTCAAAAATGTTTTCATTTTTGATGAGACGCTGAATAAAAGAAGTTTAATCGCCGGCAAACGAAAACCGGCGATTTTCCGTAAATCCCGGACTCGGCCCGTATAGTCAAAAGTATACAAAGAGAGTACCCTGTGAGTAAGCTAATTTCCCAAACGATTTTTTGAATTATTATTTCACCACTAAAGCCCATGAGACTTGTAGTTTTTAAAAATGTTTTCATTTTTGATGAGACGCTGAATAAAAGAAGTTTAATCGCCGGCAAACGAAATTCCGCGATTTCCCGTAAATCCCGAGCTTGGCCCGTATAGTCGAATGTATACAAAGAAAGTACCCAGGAAGTAAACTCATTTCCCGAACGATTTTTAAAATTTTTTTTTCACCACTAAAACGCATGAGACTTGTAGTTTTCAAAAATGTTTTCATTTTTGATGAGACGCTGAATAAAAGATGTTTAATCGCCGGCAAACGAAAACCTGCGATTTCCCGTAAATCCCGGACTCGGCCCGTATAGTCAAAAGTATACAAAGAAAGTACCCAGGGTGTAAACTCATTTCTCGAACGATTTTTTAATTTTTTTTCTCACCACTAAAACGCATGAGACTTGTAGTTTTCAAAAATATTTTCATTTTTGATGAGACGCTGAATAAAAGAAGTTTAATCGCCGGCAAAGGAAAACCTGCGATTTTCCGTAAATCCCGGACTCGGCCCGTATAGTCAAAAGTATACAAAGAGAGTACCCAGGGTGTAAACTCACTTCCCGAACGATTTTTTAAATTACTTTTTCACCACTAAAACGCATGAGACTTGCAGTTTTCAAAAATGTTTTCATTTTTGATGAGACGCTGAATAAAAGAAGTTTAATCGCCGGCAAACGAAAACCGGCGATTTTCCGTAAATCCCGGACTCGGCCCGTATAGTCAAAAGTATACAAAGAGAGTACCCTGTGAGTAAGCTAATTTCCCAAACGATTTTTTGAATTATTATTTCACCACTAAAGCCCATGAGACTTGTAGTTTTTAAAAATGTTTTCATTTTTGATGAGACGCTGAATAAAAGAAGTTTAATCGCCGGCAAACGAAATTCCGCGATTTCCCGTAAATCCCGAGCTTGGCCCGTATAGTCGAATGTATACAAAGAAAGTACCCAGGAAGTAAACTCATTTCCCGAACGATTTTTAAAATTTTTTTTTCACCACTAAAACGCATGAGACTTGTAGTTTTCAAAAATGTTTTCATTTTTGATGAGACGCTGAATAAAAGATGTTTAATCGCCGGCAAACGAAAACCTGCGATTTCCCGTAAATCCCGGACTCGGCCCGTATAGTCAAAAGTATACAAAGAAAGTACCCTGTGAGTAAGCTAATTTCCCAAACGATTTTTTGAATTATTATTTCACCACTAAAGCCCATGAGACTTGTAGTTTTTAAAAATGTTTTCATTTTTGATGAGACGCTGAATAAAAGAAGTTTAATCGCCGGCAAACGAAAACCTGCGATTTCCCGTAATACTCGGACTCGGCCCGTATAGTCAAAAGTATACAAAGATAGTACCCAGGGAGTAAACTCATTTCCCGAACGATTTTTTAAATTATTATTTCACCACTAAAGCCCATGAGACTTGTAGTTTTTAAAAATCTTTTCATTTTTGATGAGACGCTTAATGAAAGTGGTTTAATCGCCGGCCAACGAAAACCTGCGATTTCCCGTAAATCCCGGACTCGGCCCATATAGTCAAAAAGTATACAAAGAAAGTACCCAGGGTGTAAACTCATTTCTCGAACGATTTTTTAATTTTTTTTCTCACCACTAAAACGCATGAGACTTGCAGTTTTCAAAAATGTTTTCATTTTTGATGAGACGCTGAATAAAAGAAGTTTAATCGCCGGCAAACGAAAACCTGCGATTTTCCGTAAATCCCGGACTCGGCCCGTATAGTCAAAAGTATACAAAGAGAGTACCCAGGGTGTAAACTCACTTCCCGAACGATTTTTTAAATTACTTTTTCACCACTAAAACGCATGAGACTTGCAGTTTTCAAAAATGTTTTCATTTTTGATGAGACGCTGAATAAAAGAAGTTTAATCGCCGGCAAACGAAAACCGGCGATTTTCCGTAAATCCCGGACTCGGCCCGTATAGTCAAAAGTATACAAAGAGAGTACCCTGTGAGTAAGCTAATTTCCCAAACGATTTTTTGAATTATTATTTCACCACTAAAGCCCATGAGACTTGTAGTTTTTAAAAATGTTTTCATTTTTGATGAGACGCTGAATAAAAGAAGTTTAATCGCCGGCAAACGAAATTCCGCGATTTCCCGTAAATCCCGAGCTTGGCCCGTATAGTCGAATGTATACAAAGAAAGTACCCAGGAAGTAAACTCATTTCCCGAACGATTTTTAAAATTTTTTTTTCACCACTAAAACGCATGAGACTTGTAGTTTTCAAAAATGTTTTCATTTTTGATGAGACGCTGAATAAAAGATGTTTAATCGCCGGCAAACGAAAACCTGCGATTTCCCGTAAATCCCGGACTCGGCCCGTATAGTCAAAAGTATACAAAGAAAGTACCCTGTGAGTAAGCTAATTTCCCAAACGATTTTTTGAATTATTATTTCACCACTAAAGCCCATGAGACTTGTAGTTTTTAAAAATGTTTTCATTTTTGATGAGACGCTGAATAAAAGAAGTTTAATCGCCGGCAAACGAAAACCTGCGATTTCCCGTAATACTCGGACTCGGCCCGTATAGTCAAAAGTATACAAAGATAGTACCCAGGGAGTAAACTCATTTCCCGAACGATTTTTTAAATTATTATTTCACCACTAAAGCCCATGAGACTTGTAGTTTTTAAAAATCTTTTCATTTTTGATGAGACGCTTAATGAAAGTGGTTTAATCGCCGGCCAACGAAAACCTGCGATTTCCCGTAAATCCCGGACTCGGCCCGTATAGTCAAAAGTATACAAAGAAAGTACCCAGGGTGTAAACTCATTTCTCGAACGATTTTTTAATTTTTTTTCTCACCACTAAAACGCATGAGACTTGTAGTTTTCAAAAATGTTTTCATTTTTGATGAGACGCTGAATAAAAGAAGTTTAATCGCCGGCAAACGAAAACCTGCGATTTTCCGTAAATCCCGGACTCGGCCCGTATAGTCAAAAGTATACAAAGAGAGTACCCAGGGTGTAAACTCACTTCCCGAACGATTTTTTAAATTACTTTTTCACCACTAAAACGCATGAGACTTGCAGTTTTCAAAAATGTTTTCATTTTTGATGAGACGCTGAATAAAAGAAGTTTAATCGCCGGCAAACGAAAACCGGCGATTTTCCGTAAATCCCGGACTCGGCCCGTATAGTCAAAAGTATACAAAGAGAGTACCCTGTGAGTAAGCTAATTTCCCAAACGATTTTTTGAATTATTATTTCACCACTAAAGCCCATGAGACCTGTAGTTTTTAAAAATATTTTCATTTTTGATGAGACGCTGAATAAAAGAAGTTTAATCGCCGGCAAACGAAATTCCGCGATTTCCCGTAAATCCCGGACTCGGCCCGTATAGTCAAAAGTATACAAAGAAAGTACCCTGTGAGTAAGCTAATTTCCCAAACGATTTTTTGAATTATTATTTCACCACTAAAGCCCATGAGACTTGTAGTTTTTAAAAATGTTTTCATTTTTGATGAGACGTTGAATAAAAGAAGTTTAATCGCCGGCAAACGAAAACCTGCGATTTCCCGTAAATCTCGGACTCGGCCCGTATAGTCAAAAGTATACAAAGATAGTACCCAGGGAGTAAACTCATTTCCCGAAGGATTTTTTAATTTATTTTTTCACCACTAAAACGCATGAGACTTGTAGTTTTTAAAAATGTTTTCATTTTTGATGAGACGCTGAATAAAAGAAGTTTAATCGCCGGCAAACGAAAACCCGCGATTTCCCGTAAACCCTGGACTCGGCCCGTATAATCAAAAGTATACAAAGAAAGTACCCAGGGAGTAAACTAACTTCCCAAACGATTTTTCAAATTATTATTTCACCACTAAAGCCCATGAGACTTGTAGTTTTTAAAAATCTTTTCATTTTTGATGAGACGCTTAATGAAAGTGGTTTAATCGCCGGCCAACGAAAACCTGTGATTTCCCGTAAATCCCGGACTCGGCCCGTATAGTCAAAAGTATACAAAGAAAGTACCCAGGGTGTAAACTCATTTCTCGAACGATTTTTTAATTTTTTTTCTCACCACTAAAACGCATGAGACTTGTAGTTTTCAAAAATGTTTTCATTTTTGATGAGACGCTGAATAAAAGAAGTTTAATCGCCGGCAAACGAAAACCTGCGATTTTTCGTAAATCCCGGACTCGGCCCGTATAGTCAAAAGTATACAAAGAGAGTACCCAGGGTGTAAACTCACTTCCCGAACGATTTTTTAAATTACTTTTTCACCACTAAAACGCATGAGACTTGTAGTTTTCAAAAATGTTTTCATTTTTGATGAGACGCTGAATAAAAGAAGTTTAATCGCCGGCAAACGAAAACCGGCGATTTTCCGTAAATCCCGGACTCGGCCCGTATAGTCAAAAGTATACAAAGAGAGTACCCAGGGTGTAAACTCACTTCCCGAACGATTTTTTAAATTATTTTTTCACCACTAAAACGCATGAGACTTGTAGTTTTCAAAAATGTTTTCATTTTTGATGAGACGCTGAATAAAAGAAGTTTAATCGCCGGCAAACGAAAACCCGCAATTTCCCGTAAATCCCGGTCTCGGCCCGTATAGTTAAAAGTATACAAGGAAAGTACCCAGTGAGTAAACTCATTTCCCTAACGAATTTTTAAATTATTTTTTCACCACTAAAACGCATGAGACTTGTAGTTTTCAAAAATGTTTTCATTTTTGATGACACGCTGAATAAAAGAAGTTTAATCGCCGGCAAACGAAAAGCTGCGATTTTCCGTAAATCCCGGACTCGGCCCGTATAGTCAAAAGTATACAAAGAGAGTACCCAGGGTGTAAACTCACTTCCCGAACGATTTTTTAAATTACTTTTTCACCACTAAAACGCATGAGACTTGCAGTTTTCAAAAATGTTTTCATTTTTGATGAGACGCTGAATAAAAGAAGTTTAATCGCCGGCAAACGAAAACCGGCGATTTTCCGTAAATCCCGGACTCGGCCCGTATAGTCAAAAGTATACAAAGAGAGTACCCTGTGAGTAAGCTAATTTCCCAAACGATTTTTTGAATTATTATTTCACCACTAAAGCCCATGAGACTTGTAGTTTTTAAAAATATTTTCATTTTTGATGAGACGCTGAATAAAAGAAGTTTAATCGCCGGCAAACGAAATTCCGCGATTTCCCGTAAATCCCGGACTCGGCCCGTATAGTCAAAAGTATACAAAGAAAGTACCCTGTGAGTAAGCTAATTTCCCAAACGATTTTTTGAATTATTATTTCACCACTAAAGCCCATGAGACTTGTAGTTTTTAAAAATGTTTTCATTTTTGATGAGACGTTGAATAAAAGAAGTTTAATCGCCGGCAAACGAAAACCTGCGATTTCCCGTAAATCTCGGACTCGGCCCGTATAGTCAAAAGTATACAAAGATAGTACCCAGGGAGTAAACTCATTTCCCGAAGGATTTTTTAATTTATTTTTTCACCACTAAAACGCATGAGACTTGTAGTTTTTAAAAATGTTTTCATTTTTGATGAGACGCTGAATAAAAGAAGTTTAATCGCCGGCAAACGAAAACCCGCGATTTCCCGTAAACCCTGGACTCGGCCCGTATAATCAAAAGTATACAAAGAAAGTACCCAGGGAGTAAACTAACTTCCCAAACGATTTTTCAAATTATTATTTCACCACTAAAGCCCATGAGACTTGTAGTTTTTAAAAATCTTTTCATTTTTGATGAGACGCTTAATGAAAGTGGTTTAATCGCCGGCCAACGAAAACCTGTGATTTCCCGTAAATCCCGGACTCGGCCCGTATAGTCAAAAGTATACAAAGAAAGTACCCAGGGTGTAAACTCATTTCTCGAACGATTTTTTAATTTTTTTTCTCACCACTAAAACGCATGAGACTTGTAGTTTTCAAAAATGTTTTCATTTTTGATGAGACGCTGAATAAAAGAAGTTTAATCGCCGGCAAACGAAAACCTGCGATTTTTCGTAAATCCCGGACTCGGCCCGTATAGTCAAAAGTATACAAAGAGAGTACCCAGGGTGTAAACTCACTTCCCGAACGATTTTTTAAATTACTTTTTCACCACTAAAACGCATGAGACTTGTAGTTTTCAAAAATGTTTTCATTTTTGATGAGACGCTGAATAAAAGAAGTTTAATCGCCGGCAAACGAAAACCGGCGATTTTCCGTAAATCCCGGACTCGGCCCGTATAGTCAAAAGTATACAAAGAGAGTACCCAGGGTGTAAACTCACTTCCCGAACGATTTTTTAAATTATTTTTTCACCACTAAAACGCATGAGACTTGTAGTTTTCAAAAATGTTTTCATTTTTGATGAGACGCTGAATAAAAGAAGTTTAATCGCCGGCAAACGAAAACCCGCAATTTCCCGTAAATCCCGGTCTCGGCCCGTATAGTTAAAAGTATACAAGGAAAGTACCCAGTGAGTAAACTCATTTCCCTAACGAATTTTTAAATTATTTTTTCACCACTAAAACGCATGAGACTTGTAGTTTTCAAAAATGTTTTCATTTTTGATGACACGCTGAATAAAAGAAGTTTAATCGCCGGCAAACGAAAAGCTGCGATTTTCCGTAAATCCCGGACTCGGCCCGTATAGTCAAAAGTATACAAAGAGAGTACCCAGGGTGTAAACTTACTTCCCGAACGATTTTTTAAATTATTTTTTCACCACTAAAACGCATGAGACTTGTAGTTTTCAAAAATGTTTTCATTTTTGATGAGACGCTGAATAAAAGAAGTTTAATCGCCGGCAAACGAAAACCCGCAATTTTCCGTAAATCCCGGACCCGGCCCGTATAGTCAAAACTATACAAAGAGAGTACCCAGGGTGTAAACTCACTTCCCGAACGATTTTTTAAATTATTTTTTCACCACTAAAACGCATGAGACTTGTAGTTTTCAAAAATGTTTTCATTTTTGATGAGACGCTGAATAAAAGAAGTTTAATCGCCGGCAAACGAAAACCCGCAATTTTCCGTAAATCCCGGACTCGGCCCGTATAGTCAAAAGTATACAAAGAGAGTACCCAGGGTGTAAACTCACTTCCCAAACGATTTTTTAAATTATTTTTTCACCACTAAAACGCATGAGACTTGTAGTTTTCAAAAATGTTTTCATTTTTGATGAGACGCTGAATAAAAGAAGTTTAATTGCCGGCAAACGAAAACCCGCAATTTTCCGTAAATCCCGGACTGGGCCCGTATAGTCAAAAGTATACAAGGAAAGTACCCAGTGAGTAAACTCATTTCCCTAACGAATTTTTAAATTATTTTTTCACCACTAAAACGCATGAGACTTGTAGTTTTCAAAAATGTTTTCATTTTTGATGAGACGCTGAATAAAAGAAGTTTAATCGCCGGCAAACGAAAACCTGCGATTTTCCGGAAATCCCGGACTCGGCCCAAAAGTATACAAAGAGAGTACCCAGGGTGTAAACTCACTTGACGAACGATTTTTTAAATTATTTTTTCACCACTAAAACGCATGAGACTTGTAGTTTTCAAAAATGTTTTCATTTTAGATGAGACGCTGAATAAAAGAAGTTTAATCGCCTGCAAACGAAAACCTGCGATTTCCCGTAAATCCCGGACTCAGCCCATATAGTCAATAGTATACAAAGAAAGTACCCAGGGAGTAAACTCATTTCCCAAACGATTTTTTAAATTATTATTTTACCACTAAAACGCATGAGACTTGTAGTTTTCAGAAATGTTTTCATTTTTGATGAGACGCTTAATGAAAGTGGTTTAATCGCCGGCAAACGAAAACCCGCGATTTCCCGTAAATCCCGGTCTTGGCCCGTATAGTCGAATGTATACAAAGAAAGTACCCTGTGAGTAAACTCATTTCCAAAACGATTTTTTAAATTATCTTTTCACCACTAAAACGCTTGAGACTTGTAGTTTTCAAAAATGTTTTCATTTTTGATGAGACGCTAAATAAAAGAAGTTTAATCGCCGGCAAACGAAAACCCGCCATTTCCCGTAAACCCCGGACTCGGCCCGCATAGTCAAAAGTATACAAAGAAAGTACCCAGGGTGTAAACTCATTTCCCGAACGATTTTTTAAATTATTATTTCACCACTAAAGCCCATGAGACTTGTAGTATTTAAAAATATTTTCATTTTTGATGAGACGCTGAATAAAAGAAGTTTAATCGCCGGCAAACGAAAACCCGCGACTTCCCGTAAATCCCGGACTCGACCCGTATAGTCAAAAGTATACAAAGAAAGTACCCAGGGAGTAAACTCATTTCCCGAACGATTTTTTAAATTATTTTTTCACCACTAAAACGCATGAGACTTGTAGTTTTCAAAAATGTTTTCATTTTTGATGAGACGCTGAATAAAAGAAGTTTAATCGCCGGCAAACGAAGACCTGCGATTTCCCGTAAATCCCGGACTCGGCCCGTATAGTCAAAAGTATACAAAGAAAGTACCCGGGGTGTAATCTCATTTCCCGAACGATTTTTTAAATTATTATTTCACCACTAAAGCCCATGAGACTTGTAGTTTTTAAAAATGTTTTCATTTTTGATGAGACGCTTAATGAAAGAGGTTTAATCGCCGGCAAACGAAATCCCGCGATTTCCCGTTAATCCCGGGCTTGGCCCGTATAGTCGAATGTATACAAAGAAAGTACCCAGGAAGTAAACTCATTTCCCGAACGATTTTTTAATTTTTTTTTTCACCACTAAAACGCATGAGACTTGTAGTTTTCAAAAATGTTTTCATTTCTGAGGAGACACTGAAGAAAAGAACTTTAATCGCCGGCAAACGAAAACCCGCGATTTCCCGTAAATACCGGGCTTGGCCCGTATAGTCAAAAGTATACAAAGACAGTACCCAGGGAGTAAACTCATTTCCCGAACGATTTTTTAAATTATTATTTCACCACTAAAGCACATGAGACTTGTAGGTTTTAAAAATGTTTTCATTTTTGATTAGACGCTGAATAAAAGAAGTTTAATCGCCGGCAAACGAATACCCGCGATTTCCCGTAAATCCCGGACTCGGCCCGTATAGTCAAAAGTATACAAAGAAAGTACCCAGGGAGTAAACTCATTTCCCGAGCGATTTTTTAAATTATTATTTCACCACTAAAGCCCATGAGACTTGTAGTTTTTAAAAATGTTTTCATTTTTGATGAGACGCTTAATAAAAGAGGTTTAATCGCCGGCAAACGAAATCCCGCGATTTCCTGTAAATCCCGGGCTTGGCCGGTATAGTCGAATGTATACAAAGAAAGTACCCAGGAAGTAAACTCATTTCCCGAACGATTTTTTAATTTTTTTTTTCACCACTAAAACGCATGAGACTTGTAGTTTTCAAAAATGTTTTCATTTCTGAGGAGACACTGAATAAAAGAAGTTTAATCGCCGGCAAACGAAAACCCGCGATTTCCCGTAAATCCCGGGCTTGGCCCGTATAGTCAAAAGTATACAAAGACAGTACCCAGGGAGTAAACTCATTTCCCGAACGATTTTTTAAATTATTATTTCACCACTAAAGCCCATCAGACTTGTAGTTTTAAAAAATGTTTTCATTTTTGATGAGACGCTGAATAAAAGAAGTTTAATCGCCGGCAAACGAATACCCGCGATTTCCCGTAAATCCCGGACTCGGCCGTATAGTCAAAAGTATACAAAGAAAGTACCCAGGGAGTAAACTCATTTCCCGAGCGATTTTTTAAATTATTATTTCACCACTAAAGCCCATGAGACTTGTAGTTTTTGAAAATGTTTTCATTTTTGATGAGACGCTTAATAAAAGAGGTTTAATCGCCGGCAAACGAAATCCCGCGATTTCCCGTAAATCCCGGGCTTGGCCCGTATAGTCGAATGTATACAAAGAAAGTACCCAGGAAGTAAACTCATTTCCCGAACGATTTTTTAATTTTTTTTTTCACCACTAAAACGCATGAGACTTGTAGTTTTCAAAAATGTTTTCATTTTTGATGAGACGCTGAATAAAAGAAGTTTAATCGCCGGCAAACGAAAACCTGCGATTTCCCGTAAATCCCGGACTCGGCCCGTATAGTCAAAAGTATACAAAGAAAGTACCCTGTGAGTAAGCTAATTTCCCAAACGATTTTTTGAATTATTATTTTACCACTAAAGCCCATGAGACTTGTAGTTTTTAAAAATGTTTTCATTTTTGATGAGACGCTGAATAAAAGAAGTTTAATCGCCGGCAAACGAAAACCTGCGATTTCCCGTAAATACCAGACTCGGCCCGTATAGTCAAAAGTATACAAAGATAGTACCCAGGGAGTAAACTCATTTCCCGAACGATTTTTTAATTTATTTTTTCACCAC
Source organism: Hydractinia symbiolongicarpus (assembly GCF_029227915.1). Classification (NCBI taxonomy): domain Eukaryota; kingdom Metazoa; phylum Cnidaria; class Hydrozoa; order Anthoathecata; family Hydractiniidae; genus Hydractinia; species Hydractinia symbiolongicarpus. The sequence goes on along the minus strand of NC_079878.1, from coordinate 33,198,486 downwards.
TAAAACGCATGAGACTTGTAGTTTTTAAAAATGTTTTCATTTTTGATGAGACGCTGAATAAAAGAAGTTTAATCGCCGGCAAACGAAAACCCGCGATTTTTCGTAAACCCTGGACTCGGCCCGTATAATCAAAAGTATACAAAGAAAGTACCCAGGGAGTAAACTAATTTCCCAAACGATTTTTTAAATTATTATTACACCACTAAAGCCCATGAGACTTGTAGTTTTTAAAAATCTTTTCATTTTTGATGAGACGCTTAATGAAAGTGGTTTAATCGCCGGCAAACGAAAACCTGCGATTTCCCGTAAATCCCGGACTCGGCCCGTATAGTCAAAAGTATAATAAGAAAGTACCCAGGGTGTAAACTCATTTCCCGAACGATTTTTTAAATTATTATTTCACCACTAAAGCCCATGAGACTTGTAGTTTTTAAAAATGTTTTCATTTTTGATGAGACGCTTAATAAAAGAGGTTTAATCGCCGGCAAACGAAATCCCGCGATTTCCCGTAAATCCCGGGCTTGGCCCGTATAGTCGAATGTATACAAAGAAAGTACCCAGGAAGTAAACTCATTTCCCGAACGATTTTTTAATTTTTTTTTTCACCACTAAAACGCATGAGACTTGTAGTTTTCAAAAATGTTTTCATTTCTGAGGAGACACTGAATAAAAGAAGTTTAATCGCCGGCAAACGAAAACCCGCGATTTCCCGTAAATCCCGGGCTTGGCCCGTATAGTCAAAAGTATACAAAGACAGTACCCAGGGAGTAAACTCATTTCCCGAACGATTTTTTAAATTATTATTTCACCACTAAAGCCCATGAGACTTGTAGTTTTTAAAAATGTTTTCATTTTTGATGAGACGCTGAATAAAAGAAGTTTAATCGCCGGCAAACGAATACCTGCGATTTCCCGTAAATCCCGGACTCGGCCCGTATAGTCAAAAGTATACAAAGAAAGTACCCAGGGAGTAAACTCATTTCCCGAGCGATTTTTTAAATTATTATTTCACCACTAAAGCCCATGAGACTTGTAGTTTTTAAAAATGTTTTCATTTTTGATGAGACGCTTAATAAAAGAGGTTTAATCGCCGGCAAACGAAATCCCGCGATTTCCCGTAAATCCCGGGCTTGGCCCGTATAGTCGAATGTATACAAAGAAAGTACCCAGGAAGTAAACTCATTTCCCGAACGATTTTTTAAATTTTTTTTTCACCACTAAAACGCATGAGACTTGTAGTTTTCAAAAATGTTTTCATTTTTGATGAGACGCTGAATAAAAGAAGTTTAATCGCCGGCAAACGAAAACATGCGATTTCCCGTAAATCCCGGACTCAGCCCGTATAGTTAAAAGTATACAAAGAAAGTACCCTGTGAGTAAGCTAATTTCCCAAACGATTTTTTGAATTATTATTTCACCACTAAAGCCCATAAGACTTGTAGTTTTTAAAAATGTTTTCATTTTTGATGAGACGCTGAATAAAAGAAGTTTAATCGCCGGCGAACGAAAACCTGCGATTTCCCGTAAATCCCGGACTCGGCCCGTATAGTCAAAATTATACAAAGATAGTACCCAGGGAGTAAACTCATTTCCCGAACGATTTTTTAATTTATTTTTTCACCACTAAAACGCATGAGACTTGTAGTTTTTAAAAATGTTTTCATTTTTGATGAGACGCTGAATAAAAGAAGTTTAATCGCCGGCAAACGAAAACCCGCGATTTCCCGTAAACCCTGGACTCGGCCCGTATAATCAAAAGTATACAAAGAAAGTACCCAGGGAGTAAACTAATTTCCCAAACGATTTTTTAAATTATTATTTCACCACTAAAGCCCATGAGACTTGTAGTTTTTAAAAATCTTTTCATTTTTGATGAGATGCTTAATGAAAGTGGTTTAATCGCCGGCAAACGAAAACCTGCGATTTCCTGTAAATCCCAGACTCGGCCCGTATAGTCAAAAGTATACAAAGAAAGTACCCAGGGTGTAAACTCATTTCTCGAACGATTTTTTAAATTATTTTTTCACCACTAAAACGCATGAGACTTGTAGTTTTCAAAAATGTTTTTATTTTTGATGAGACGCTGAATAAAAGAAGTTTAATCGCCGGCAAACGAAAACCTGCGATTTCACATAAATCCCGGACTCGGCCCGTATAGTCAAAAGTATACAAAGAAAGTACCCAGGGAGTAAACTCATTTCCCAAACGATTTTCTAAATTTATATTTTACCACTAAAGCCCATGAGAATTGTAGTTTTTAAAAATGTTTTCATTTTTGATGAGACGCTAAATAAAAGAAGTTTAATCGCCGGCAAACGAAAACCCGCGATTTCCCGTAAATCCCGGTCTCGGCCCGTATAGTCAAAAGTATACAAGGAAAGTACCCAGTGAGTAAACTCATTTCCCTAACGAATTTTTAAATTATTTTTTCACCACTAAAACGCATGAGACTTGTAGTTTTTAAAAATGTTTTCATTTTTGATGAGACGCTGAATAAAAGAAGTTTAATCGCCGGCAAACGAAAACCCGCGATTTCCCGTAAACCCTGGACTCGGCCCGTATAATCAAAAGTATACAAAGAAAGTACCCAGGGAGTAAACTCATTTCCCAAACGATTTTCTAAATTTATATTTTACCACTAAAGCCCATGAGAATTGTAGTTTTTAAAAATGTTTTCATTTTTGATGAGACGCTAAATAAAAGAAGTTTAATCGCCGGCAAACGAAAACCCGCGATTTCCCGTAAATCCCGGTCTCGGCCCGTATAGTCAAAAGTATACAAGGAAAGTACCCAGTGAGTAAACTCATTTCCCTAACGAATTTTTAAATTATTTTTTCACCACTAAAACGCATGAGACTTGTAGTTTTTAAAAATGTTTTCATTTTTGATGAGACGCTGAATAAAAGAAGTTTAATCGCCGGCAAACGAAAACCCGCGATTTCCCGTAAACCCTGGACTCGGCCCGTATAATCAAAAGTATACAAAGAAAGTACCCAGGGAGTAAACTAATTTCCCAAACGATTTTTTAAATTATTATTTCACCACTAAAGCCCATGAGACTTGTAGTTTTTAAAAATCTTTTCATTTTTGATGAGACGCTTAATGAAAGTGGTTTAATCGCCGGCAAACGAAAACCTGCGATTTCCTGTAAATCCCAGACTCGGCCCGTATAGTCAAAAGTATACAAAGAAAGTACCCAGGGTGTAAACTCATTTCTCGAACGATTTTTTAAATTATTTTTTCACCACTAAAACGCATGAGACTTGTAGTTTTCAAAAATGTTTTTATTTTTGATGAGACGCTGAATAAAAGAAGTTTAATCGCCGGCAAACGAAAACCTGCGATTTCACATAAATCCCGGACTCGGCCCGTATAGTCAAAAGTATACAAAGAAAGTACCCAGGGAGTAAACTCATTTCCCAAACGATTTTCTAAATTTATATTTTACCACTAAAGCCCATGAGAATTGTAGTTTTTAAAAATGTTTTCATTTTTGATGAGACGCTAAATAAAAGAAGTTTAATCGCCGGCAAACGAAAACCCGCGATTTCCCGTAAATCCCGGTCTCGGCCCGTATAGTCAAAAGTATACAAGGAAAGTACCCAGTGAGTAAACTCATTTCCCTAACGAATTTTTAAATTATTTTTTCACCACTAAAACGCATGAGACTTGTAGTTTTCAAAAATGTTTTCATTTTTGATGAGACGCTGAATAAAAGCAGTTTATTCGCCGGCAAACGAAAACCTGCGATTTCCCGTAAATCACGGACTCGGCCCGTATAGTCAAAAGTATACAAAGAAAGTACCCAGGGTGTAAACTCATTTCCCGAACGATTTTTTAAATTATTTTTTCACCAGTTAAACGCATGAGACTTGTAGTTTTCAAAAATGTTTTCATTTTTGATGAGACGCTGAATAAAAGAAGTTTAATCGCCGGCAAACGAAAACCTGCGATTTCCCGTAAATCCCGGACTCGGCCCGTATAGTCAAAAGTATACAAAGAAAGTACCCAGGGAGTAAACTCATTTCCCGAACGATTTTTTAAATTATTATTTCACCACTAAAGCCCATGAGACTTGTAGTATTTAAAAATATTTTCATTTTTGATGAGACGCTGAATAAAAGAAGTTTAATCGCCGGCAAACGAAAACCCGCGACTTCCCGTAAATCCCGGACTCGACCCGTATAGTCAAAAGTATACAAAGAAAGTACCCAGGGAGTAAACTCATTTCCCGAACGATTTTTTAAATTATTTTTTCACCACTAAAACGCATGAGACTTGTAGTTTTAAAAAATGTTTTCATTTTTGATGAGACGCTGAATAAAAGAAGTTTAATCGCCGGCAAACGAAAATCCGCGATTTCCCGTAAACCCTGGACTCGGCCCGTATAATCAAAAGTATACAAAGAAAGTACCCAGGGAGTAAACTAATTTCCCAAACGATTTTTTAAATTATTATTTCACCACTAAAGCCCATGAAACTTGTAGTTTTTAAAAATCTTTTCATTTTTGATGAGACGCTTAATGAAAGTGGTTTAATCGCCGGCAAACGAAAACCTGCGATTTCCCGTAAATCCCAGACTCGGCCCGTATAGTCAAAAGTATACAAAGAAAGTACCCAGGGTGTAAACTCATTTCTCGAACGATTTTTTAAATTATTTTTTCAACAGTAAAACGCATGAGACTTGTAGTTTTCAAAAATGTTTTTATTTTTGGTGAGACGCTGAATAAAAGAAGTTTAATCGCCGGCAAACGAAAACCTGCGATTTCCCATAAATCCCGGACTCGGCCCGTATAGTCAAAAGTATACAAAGAAAGTACCCAGGGTGTAAACTCATTTCCCGAACGATTTTTTAAATTATTTTTTCACCAGTTAAACGCATGAGACTTGTAGTTTTCAAAAATGTTTTCATTTTTGATGAGACGCTGAATAAAAGAAGTTTAATCGCCGGCAAACGAAAACCTGCGATTTCCCGTAAATCCCGGACTCGGCCCGTATAGTCAAAAGTATACAAAGAAAGTACCCAGGGAGTAAACTCATTTCCCGAACGATTTTTTAAATTATTATTTCACCACTAAAGCCCATGAGATTTGTAGTATTTAAAAATATTTTCATTTTTGATGAGACGCTTAATGAAAGTGGTTTAATCGCCGGCAAACGAAAACCTGCGATTTCCCGTAAATCCCAGACTCGGCCCGTATAGTCAAAAGTATACAAAGAAAGTACCCAGGGTGTAAACTCATTTCTCGAACGATTTTTTAAATTATTTTTTCAACAGTAAAACGCATGAGACTTGTAGTTTTCAAAAATGTTTTTATTTTTGGTGAGACGCTGAATAAAAGAAGTTTAATCGCCGGCAAACGAAAACCTGCGATTTCCCATAAATCCCGGACTCGGCCCGTATAGTCAAAAGTATACAAAGAAAGTACCCAGGGTGTAAACTCATTTCCCGAACGATTTTTTAAATTATTTTTTCACCAGTTAAACGCATGAGACTTGTAGTTTTCAAAAATGTTTTCATTTTTGATGAGACGCTGAATAAAAGAAGTTTAATCGCCGGCAAACGAAAACCTGCGATTTCCCGTAAATCCCGGACTCGGCCCGTATAGTCAAAAGTATACAAAGAAAGTACCCAGGGAGTAAACTCATTTCCCGAACGATTTTTTAAATTATTATTTCACCACTAAAGCCCATGAGACTTGTAGTATTTAAAAATATTTTCATTTTTGATGAGACGCTGAATAAAAGAAGTTTAATCGCCGGCAAACGAAAACCCGCGACTTCCCGTAAATCCCGGACTCGACCCGTATAGTCAAAAGTATACAAAGAAAGTACCCAGGGAGTAAACTCATTTCCCGAACGATTTTTTAAATTATTTTTTCACCACTAAAACGCATGAGACTTGTAGTTTTAAAAAATGTTTTCATTTTTGATGAGACGCTGAATAAAAGAAGTTTAATCGCCGGCAAACGAAAATCCGCGATTTCCCGTAAACCCTGGACTCGGCCCGTATAATCAAAAGTATACAAAGAAAGTACCCAGGGAGTAAACTAATTTCCCAAACGATTTTTTAAATTATTATTTCACCACTAAAGCCCATGAAACTTGTAGTTTTTAAAAATCTTTTCATTTTTGATGAGACGCTTAATGAAAGTGGTTTAATCGCCGGCAAACGAAAACCTGCGATTTCCCGTAAATCCCAGACTCGGCCCGTATAGTCAAAAGTATACAAAGAAAGTACCCAGGGTGTAAACTCATTTCTCGAACGATTTTTTAAATTATTTTTTCAACAGTAAAACGCATGAGACTTGTAGTTTTCAAAAATGTTTTTATTTTTGGTGAGACGCTGAATAAAAGAAGTTTAATCGCCGGCAAACGAAAACCTGCGATTTCCCATAAATCCCGGACTCGGCCCGTATAGTCAAAAGTATACAAAGAAAGTACCCAGGGTGTAAACTCATTTCCCGAACGATTTTTTAAATTATTTTTTCACCAGTTAAACGCATGAGACTTGTAGTTTTCAAAAATGTTTTCATTTTTGATGAGACGCTGAATAAAAGAAGTTTAATCGCCGGCAAACGAAAACCTGCGATTTCCCGTAAATCCCGGACTCGGCCCGTATAGTCAAAAGTATACAAAGAAAGTACCCAGGGAGTAAACTCATTTCCCGAACGATTTTTTAAATTATTATTTCACCACTAAAGCCCATGAGATTTGTAGTATTTAAAAATATTTTCATTTTTGATGAGACGCTTAATGAAAGTGGTTTAATCGCCGGCAAACGAAAACCTGCGATTTCCCGTAAATCCCAGACTCGGCCCGTATAGTCAAAAGTATACAAAGAAAGTACCCAGGGTGTAAACTCATTTCTCGAACGATTTTTTAAATTATTTTTTCAACAGTAAAACGCATGAGACTTGTAGTTTTCAAAAATGTTTTTATTTTTGGTGAGACGCTGAATAAAAGAAGTTTAATCGCCGGCAAACGAAAACCTGCGATTTCCCATAAATCCCGGACTCGGCCCGTATAGTCAAAAGTATACAAAGAAAGTACCCAGGGTGTAAACTCATTTCCCGAACGATTTTTTAAATTATTTTTTCACCAGTTAAACGCATGAGACTTGTAGTTTTCAAAAATGTTTTCATTTTTGATGAGACGCTGAATAAAAGAAGTTTAATCGCCGGCAAACGAAAACCTGCGATTTCCCGTAAATCCCGGACTCGGCCCGTATAGTCAAAAGTATACAAAGAAAGTACCCAGGGAGTAAACTCATTTCCCGAACGATTTTTTAAATTATTATTTCACCACTAAAGCCCATGAGACTTGTAGTATTTAAAAATATTTTCATTTTTGATGAGACGCTGAATAAAAGAAGTTTAATCGCCGGCAAACGAAAACCCGCGACTTCCCGTAAATCCCGGACTCGACCCGTATAGTCAAAAGTATACAAAGAAAGTACCCAGGGAGTAAACTCATTTCCCGAACGATTTTTTAAATTATTTTTTCACCACTAAAACGCATGAGACTTGTAGTTTTAAAAAATGTTTTCATTTTTGATGAGACGCTGAATAAAAGAAGTTTAATCGCCGGCAAACGAAAATCCGCGATTTCCCGTAAACCCTGGACTCGGCCCGTATAATCAAAAGTATACAAAGAAAGTACCCAGGGAGTAAACTAATTTCCCAAACGATTTTTTAAATTATTATTTCACCACTAAAGCCCATGAAACTTGTAGTTTTTAAAAATCTTTTCATTTTTGATGAGACGCTTAATGAAAGTGGTTTAATCGCCGGCAAACGAAAACCTGCGATTTCCCGTAAATCCCAGACTCGGCCCGTATAGTCAAAAGTATACAAAGAAAGTACCCAGGGTGTAAACTCATTTCTCGAACGATTTTTTAAATTATTTTTTCAACAGTAAAACGCATGAGACTTGTAGTTTTCAAAAATGTTTTTATTTTTGGTGAGACGCTGAATAAAAGAAGTTTAATCGCCGGCAAACGAAAACCTGCGATTTCCCATAAATCCCGGACTCGGCCCGTATAGTCAAAAGTATACAAAGAAAGTACCCAGGGAGTAAACTCATTTCCCAAACGATTTTCTAAATTTATATTTTACCACTAAAGCCCATGAGACTTGTAGTTTTTAAAAATGTTTTCATTTTTGATGAGACGCTAAATAAAAGAAGTTTAATCGCCGGCAAACGAAAACCCGCGATTTCCCGTAAATCCCGGTCTCGGCCCGTATAGTCAAAAGTATACAAGAAAAGTACCCAGTGAGTAAACTCATTTTCCTAACGAATTTTTAAATTATTTTTTCACCACTAAAACGCATGAGACTTGTAGTTTTCAAAAATGTTTTCATTTTTGATGAGACGCTGAATAAAAGCAGTTTAATCGCCGGCAAACGAAAACCTGCGATTTCCCGTAAATCCCGGACTCGGCCCGTATAGTCAAAAGTATTCAAAGAGAGTACCCAGGGTGTAAACTCATTTCCCGAACGATTTTTTAAATTATTTTTTCACCACTAAAACGCATGAGACTTGTAGTTTTCAAAAATGTTTTCATTTTTGATGAGACGCTGAATAAAAGAAGTTTAATCGCCGGCAAACGAAAACCTGCGATTTCCCGTAAATCCCGGACTCGGCCCGTATAGTCAAAAGTATACAAAGAAAGTACCCAGGGAGTAAACTCATTTACCGAACGATTTTTTTAAATTATTATTTCACCACTAAAGCCCATGAGACTTGTAGTATTTAAAAATATTTTCATTTTTGATGAGACGCTGAATAAAAGAAGTTTAATCGCCGGCAAACGAAAACCCGCGACTTCCCGTAAATCCCGGACTCGACCCGTATAGTCAAAAGTATACAAAGAAAGTACCCAGGGAGTAAACTCATTTCCCGAGCGATTTTTTAAATTATTACTTCACCACTAAAGCCCATGAGACTTGTAGTTTTTAAAAATGTTTTCATTTTTGATGAGACGCTTAATAAAAGAGGTTTAAACGCCGGCAAACGAAATCCCGCGATTTCCCGTAAATCCCGGACTCGGCCCGTATAGTCAAAAGTATACAAAGAAAGTACCCAGGGAGTAAACTCATTTCCCAAACGATTTTCTAAATTTATATTTTACCACTAAAGCCCATGAGACTTGTAGTTTTTAAAAATGTTTTCATTTTTGATGAGACGCTAAATAAAAGAAGTTTAATCGCCGGCAAACGAAAACCCGCGATTTCCCGTAAATCCCGGTCTCGGCCCGTATAGTCAAAAGTATACAAGAAAAGTACCCAGTGAGTAAACTCATTTTCCTAACGAATTTTTAAATTATTTTTTCACCACTAAAACGCATGAGACTTGTAGTTTTCAAAAATGTTTTCATTTTTGATGAGACGCTGAATAAAAGCAGTTTAATCGCCGGCAAACGAAAACCTGCGATTTCCCGTAAATCCCGGACTCGGCCCGTATAGTCAAAAGTATTCAAAGAGAGTACCCAGGGTGTAAACTCATTTCCCGAACGATTTTTTAAATTATTTTTTCACCACTAAAACGCATGAGACTTGTAGTTTTCAAAAATGTTTTCATTTTTGATGAGACGCTGAATAAAAGAAGTTTAATCGCCGGCAAACGAAAACCTGCGATTTCCCGTAAATCCCGGACTCGGCCCGTATAGTCAAAAGTATACAAAGAAAGTACCCAGGGAGTAAACTCATTTACCGAACGATTTTTTTAAATTATTATTTCACCACTAAAGCCCATGAGACTTGTAGTATTTAAAAATATTTTCATTTTTGATGAGACGCTGAATAAAAGAAGTTTAATCGCCGGCAAACGAAAACCCGCGACTTCCCGTAAATCCCGGACTCGACCCGTATAGTCAAAAGTATACAAAGAAAGTACCCAGGGAGTAAACTCATTTCCCGAGCGATTTTTTAAATTATTACTTCACCACTAAAGCCCATGAGACTTGTAGTTTTTAAAAATGTTTTCATTTTTGATGAGACGCTTAATAAAAGAGGTTTAAACGCCGGCAAACGAAATCCCGCGATTTCCCGTAAATCCCGGGCTTGGCCCGTATAGTCGAATGTATACAAAGAAAGTACCCAGTAAGTAAACTCATTTCCCGAACGAATTTTTAAATTTTTTTTTCACCACTAAAACGCATGAGACTTGTAGTTTTTAAAAATGTTTTCATTTTTGATGAGACGCTGAATAAAAGAAGTTTAATCGCCGGCAAACGAATACCCGCGATTTCCCGTAAATCCCGGACTCTGCCCGTATAGTCAAAAGTATACAAAGAAAGTACTAGGGGTGTAAACTCATTTCCCGAACAATTTTTTAAATTATTATTTCACCACTAAAGCCCATGAGACTTGTAGTTTTTAAAAATGTTTTCATTTTTGATGAGACGCTTAATGAAAGAGGTTTAATCGCCGGCAAACGAATACCCGCGATTTCCCGTAAATCCCGGACTCGGCCCGTATAGTTAAAAGTATACAAAGAAAGTACCCTGTGAGTAAGCTAATTTCCCAAACGATTTTTTGAATTATTATTTCACCACTAAAGCCCATAAGACTTGTAGTTTTTAAAAATGTTTTCATTTTTGATGAGACGCTGAATAAAAGAAGTTTAATCGCCGGCGAACGAAAACCTGCGATTTCCCGTAAATCCCGGACTCGGCCCGTATAGTCAAAATTATACAAAGATAGTACCCAGGGAGTAAACTCATTTCCCGAACGATTTTTTAATTTATTTTTTCACCACTAAAACGCATGAGACTTGTAGTTTTTAAAAATGTTTTCATTTTTGATGAGACGCTGAATAAAAGAAGTTTAATCGCCGGCAAACGAAAACCCGCGATTTCCCGTAAACCCTGGACTCGGCCCGTATAATCAAAAGTATACAAAGAAAGTACCCAGGGAGTAAACTAATTTCCCAAACGATTTTTTAAATTATTATTTCACCACTAAAGCCCATGAGACTTGTAGTTTTTAAAAATCTTTTCATTTTTGATGAGACGCTTAATGAAAGTGGTTTAATCGCCGGCAAACGAAAACCTGCGATTTCCTGTAAATCCCAGACTCGGCCCGTATAGTCAAAAGTATACAAAGAAAGTACCCAGGGTGTAAACTCATTTCTCGAACGATTTTTTAAATTATTTTTTCACCACTAAAACGCATGAGACTTGTAGTTTTCAAAAATGTTTTTATTTTTGATGAGACGCTGAATAAAAGAAGTTTAATCGCCGGCAAACGAAAACCTGCGATTTCACATAAATCCCGGACTCGGCCCGTATAGTCAAAAGTATACAAAGAAAGTACCCAGGGAGTAAACTCATTTCCCAAACGATTTTCTAAATTTATATTTTACCACTAAAGCCCATGAGAATTGTAGTTTTTAAAAATGTTTTCATTTTTGATGAGACGCTAAATAAAAGAAGTTTAATCGCCGGCAAACGAAAACCCGCGATTTCCCGTAAATCCCGGTCTCGGCCCGTATAGTCAAAAGTATACAAGGAAAGTACCCAGTGAGTAAACTCATTTCCCTAACGAATTTTTAAATTATTTTTTCACCACTAAAACGCATGAGACTTGTAGTTTTCAAAAATGTTTTCATTTTTGATGAGACGCTGAATAAAAGCAGTTTATTCGCCGGCAAACGAAAACCTGCGATTTCCCGTAAATCACGGACTCGGCCCGTATAGTCAAAAGTATACAAAGAAAGTACCCAGGGTGTAAACTCATTTCCCGAACGATTTTTTAAATTATTTTTTCACCAGTTAAACGCATGAGACTTGTAGTTTTCAAAAATGTTTTCATTTTTGATGAGACGCTGAATAAAAGCAGTTTAATCGCCGGCAAACGAAAACCTGCGATTTTCCGTAAATCCCGGACTCGGCCCGTATAGTCAAAAGTATACAAAGAGAGTACCCAGGGTGTAAACTCATTTCCCGAACGATTTTTTAAATTATTTTTTCACCACTAAAACGCATGAGACTTGTAGTTTTCAAAAATGTTTTCATTTTTGATGAGACGCTGAATAAAAGAAGTTTAATCGCCGGCAAACGAAAACCTGCGATTTCCCGTAAATCCCGGACTCGGCCCGTATAGTCAAAAGTATACAAAGAAAGTACCCAGGGAGTAAACTCATTTACCGAACGATTTTTTTAAATTATTATTTCACCACTAAAGCCCATGAGACTTGTAGTATTTAAAAATATTTTCATTTTTGATGAGACGCTGAATAAAAGAAGTTTAATCGCCGGCAAACGAAAACCCGCGACTTCCCGTAAATCCCGGACTCGACCCGTATAGTCAAAAGTATACAAAGAAAGTACCCAGGGAGTAAACTCATTTCCCGAGCGATTTTTTAAATTATTATTTCACCACTAAAGCCCATGAGACTTGTAGTTTTTAAAAATGTTTTCATTTTTGATGAGACGCTTAATAAAAGAGGTTTAAACGCCGGCAAACGAAATCCCGCGATTTCCCGTAAATCCCGGGCATGGCCCGTATAGTCGAATGTATACAAAGAAAGTACCCAGTAAGTAAACTCATTTCCCGAACGAATTTTTAAATTTTTTTTTCACCACTAAAACGCATGAGACTTGTAGTTTTTAAAAATGTTTTCATTTTTGATGAGACGCTGAATAAAAGAAGTTTAATCGCCGGCAAACGAAAACCTGCGATTTCCCGTAAATCCCGGACTCGGCCCGTATAGTCAAAAGTATACAAAGAAAGTACCCAGGGAGTAAACTCATTTACCGAACGATTTTTTTAAATTATTATTTCACCACTAAAGCCCATGAGACTTGTAGTATTTAAAAATATTTTCATTTTTGATGAGACGCTGAATAAAAGAAGTTTAATCGCCGGCAAACGAAAACCCGCGACTTCCCGTAAATCCCGGACTCGACCCGTATAGTCAAAAGTATACAAATAAAGTACCCAGGGAGTAAACTCATTTCCCGAGCGATTTTTTGAATTATTATTTCACCACTAAAGCCCATGAGACTTGTAGTTTTTAAAAATGTTTTCATTTTTGATGAGACGCTTAATAAAAGAGGTTTAAACGCCGGCAAACGAAATCCCGCGATTTCCCGTAAATCCCGGGCTTGGCCCGTATAGTCGAATGTATACAAAGAAAGTACCCAGTAAGTAAACTCATTTCCCGAACGAATTTTTAAATTTTTTTTTCACCACTAAAACGCATGAGACTTGTAGTTTTTAAAAATGTTTTCATTTTTGATGAGACGCTGAATAAAAGAAGTTTAATCGCCGGCAAACGAATACCCGCGATTTCCCGTAAATCCCGGACTCTGCCCGTATAGTCAAAAGTATACAAAGAAAGTACTAGGGGTGTAAACTCATTTCCCGAACAATTTTTTAAATTATTATTTCACCACTAAAGCCCATGAGACTTGTAGTTTTTAAAAATGTTTTCATTTTTGATGAGACGCTTAATGAAAGAGGTTTAATCGCCGGCAAACGAAATCCCGCGATTTCCCGTAAATCCCGGGCTTGGCCCGTATAGTCGAATGTATACAAAGAAAGTACCCAGGAAGTAAACTCATTTCCCGAACGATTTTTTAATTTTTTTTTTCACCACTAAAACGCATGAGACTTGTAGTTTTCAAAAATGTTTTCATTTCTGATGAGACACTGAATAAAAGAAGTTTAATCGCCGGCAAACGAAAATCCGCGATTTCCCGTAAATCCCGGGCTTGGCCCGTATAGTCAAAAGTATACAAAGACAGTACCCAGGGATTAAACTCATTTCCCGAACGATTTTTTAAGTTATTATTTCACCACTAAAGCCCATGAGACTTGTAGTTTTTAAAAATGTTTTCATTTTTGATGAGACGCTGAATAAAAGAAGTTTAATCCTCGGCAAACGAATACCCGCGATTTCCCGTAAATCCCGGACTCGGCCCGTATAGTCAAAAGTATACAAAGAAAGTACCCAGGGAGTAAACTCATTTCCCGAGCGATTTTTTAAATTATTATTTCACCACTAAAGCCCATGAGCCTTGTAGTTTTTAAAAATGTTTTCATTTTTGATGAGACGCTTAATAAAAGAGGTTTAATCGCCGGCAAACGAAAACCTGCGATTTCACGTAAATCCCGGACTCGGCCGTATAGTCAAAAGTATACAAAGAAAGTACCCTGTGAGTAAGCTAATTTCCCAAACGATTTTTTGAATTATTATTTCACCACTAAAGCCCATGAGACTTGTAGTTTTTAAAAATGTTTTCATTTTTGATGAGACGCTGAATAAAAGAAGTTTAATCGCCGGCAAACGAAAACCTGCGATTTCCCGTAAATCCCGGACTCGGCCAGTATAGTCAAAAGTATACAAGGAAAGTACCCAGTGAGTAAACTCATTTCCCGAACGATTTTTTAAGTTATTTTTTCACCACTAAAACGCATGAGACTTGTAGTTTTCAAAAATGTTTTCATTTTTGATGAGACGCTGAATAAAAGCAGTTTAATCGCCGGCAAACGAAAACCTGCGATTTCCCGTAAATCCCGGACTCGGCCCGTATAGTCAAAAGTATACAAAGAAAGTACCCAGGGTGTAAACTCATTTCTCGAACGATTTTTTAAATTATTTTTTCAACAGTAAAACGCATGAGACTTGTAGTTTTCAAAAATGTTTTTATTTTTGGTGAGACGCTGAATAAAAGAAGTTTAATCGCCGGCAAACGAAAACCTGCGATTTCCCATAAATCCCGGACTCGGCCCGTATAGTCAAAAGTATACAAAGAAAGTACCCAGGGAGTAAACTCATTTCCCAAACGATTTTCTAAATTTATATTTTACCACTAAAGCCCATGAGACTTGTAGTTTTTAAAAATGTTTTCATTTTTGATGAGACGCTAAATAAAAGAAGTTTAATCGCCGGCAAACGAAAACCCGCCATTTCCCGTAAATCCCGGTCTCGGCCCGTATAGTCAAAAGTATACAAGGAAAGTACCCAGTGAGTAAACTCATTTTCCTAACGAATTTTTAAATTATTTTTTCACCACTAAAACGCATGAGACTTGTAGTTTTCAAAAATGTTTTCATTTTTGATGAGACGCTGAATAAAAGCAGTTTAATCGCCGGCAAACGAAAACCTGCGATTTCCCGTAAATCCCGGACTCGGCCCGTATAGTCAAAAGTATACAAAGAGAGTACCCAGGGTGTAAACTCATTTCCCGAACGATTTTTTAAATTATTTTTTCACCACTAAAACGCATGAGACTTGTAGTTTTCAAAAATGTTTTCATTTTTGATGAGACGCTGAATAAAAGAAGTTTAATCGCCGGCAAACGAAAACCTGCGATTTCCCGTAAATCCCGGACTCGGCCCGTATAGTCAAAAGTATACAAAGAAAGTACCCAGGGAGTAAACTCATTTCCCAAACGATTTTCTAAATTTATATTTTACCACTAAAGCCCATGAGACTTGTAGTTTTTAAAAATGTTTTCATTTTTGATGAGACGCTAAATAAAAGAAGTTTAATCGCCGGCAAACGAAAACCCGCCATTTCCCGTAAATCCCGGTCTCGGCCCGTATAGTCAAAAGTATACAAGGAAAGTACCCAGTGAGTAAACTCATTTTCCTAACGAATTTTTAAATTATTTTTTCACCACTAAAACGCATGAGACTTGTAGTTTTCAAAAATGTTTTCATTTTTGATGAGACGCTGAATAAAAGCAGTTTAATCGCCGGCAAACGAAAACCTGCGATTTCCCGTAAATCCCGGACTCGGCCCGTATAGTCAAAAGTATACAAAGAGAGTACCCAGGGTGTAAACTCATTTCCCGAACGATTTTTTAAATTATTTTTTCACCACTAAAACGCATGAGACTTGTAGTTTTCAAAAATGTTTTCATTTTTGATGAGACGCTGAATAAAAGAAGTTTAATCGCCGGCAAACGAAAACCTGCGATTTCCCGTAAATCCCGGACTCGGCCCGTATAGTCAAAAGTATACAAAGAAAGTACCCAGGGAGTAAACTCATTTACCGAACGATTTTTTTAAATTATTATTTCACCACTAAAGCCCATGAGACTTGTAGTATTTAAAAATATTTTCATTTTTGATGAGACGCTGAATAAAAGAAGTTTAATCGCCGGCAAACGAAAACCCGCGACTTCCCGTAAATCCCGGACTCGACCCGTATAGTCAAAAGTATACAAAGAAAGTACCCAGGGAGTAAACTCACTTCCCGAGCGATTTTTTAAATTATTATTTCACCACTAAAGCCCATGAGACTTGTAGTTTTTAAAAATGTTTTCATTTTTGATGAGACGCTTAATAAAAGAGGTTTAAACGCCGGCAAACGAAATCCCGCGATTTCCCGTAAATCCCGGGCTTGGCCCGTATAGTCGAATGTATACAAAGAAAGTACCCAGTAAGTAAACTCATTTCCCGAACGAATTTTTAAATTTTTTTTTCACCACTAAAACGCATGAGACTTGTAGTTTTTAAAAATGTTTTCATTTTTGATGAGACGCTGAATAAAAGAAGTTTAATCGCCGGCAAACGAATACCCGCGATTTCCCGTAAATCCCGGACTCTGCCCGTATAGTCAAAAGTATACAAAGAAAGTACTAGGGGTGTAAACTCATTTCCCGAACAATTTTTTAAATTATTATTTCACCACTAAAGCCCATGAGACTTGTAGTTTTTAAAAATGTTTTCATTTTTGATGAGACACTTAATGAAAGAGGTTTAATCGCCGGCAAACGAAATCCCGCGATTTCCCGTAAATCCCGGGCTTGGCCCGTATAGTCGAATGTATACAAAGAAAGTACCCAGGAAGTAAACTCATTTCCCGAACGATTTTTTAATTTTTTTTTTCACCACTAAAACGCATGAGACTTGTAGTTTTCAAAAATGTTTTAATTTCTGATGAGACACTGAATAAAAGAAGTTTAATCGCCGGCAAACGAAAATCCGCGATTTCCCGTAAATCCCGGGCTTGGCCCGTATAGTCAAAAGTATACAAAGACAGTACCCATGGATTAAACTCATTTCCCGAACGATTTTTTAAGTTATTATTTCACCACTAAAGCCCATGAGACTTGTAGTTTTTAAAAATGTTTTCATTTTTGATGAGACGCTGAATAAAAGAAGTTTAATCGCCGGCAAACGAATACCCGCGATTTCCCGTAAATCCCGGACTCGGCCCGTATAGTCAAAAGTATACAAAGAAAGTACCCAGGGAGTAAACTCATTTCCCGAGCGATTTTTTAAATTATTATTTCACCACTAAAGCCCATGAGACTTGTAGTTTTTAAAAATGTTTTCATTTTTGATGAGACGCTTAATAAAAGAGGTTTAATCGCCGGCAAACGAAAACCTGCGATTTCCCGTAAATCCCGGACTCGGCCGTATAGTCAAAAGTATACAAAGAAAGTACCCTGTGAGTAAGCTAATTTCCCAAACGATTTTTTGAATTATTATTTCACCACTAAAGCCCATGAGACTTGTAGTTTTTAAAAATGTTTTCATTTTTGATGAGACACTGAATAAAAGAAGTTTAATCGCCGGCAAACGAAAACCTGCGATTTCCCGTAAATCCCGGACTCGGCCAGTATAGTCAAAAGTATACAAGGAAAGTACCCAGTGAGTAAACTCATTTCCCGAACGATTTTTTAAGTTATTTTTTCACCACTAAAACGCATGAGACTTGTAGTTTTCAAAAATGTTTTCATTTTTGATGAGACGCTGAATAAAAGCAGTTTAATCGCCGGCAAACGAAAACCTGCGATTTCCCGTAAATCCCGGACTCGGCCCGTATAGTCAAAAGTATACAAAGAAAGTACCCTGTGAGTAAGCTAATTTCCCAAACGATTTTTTGAATTATTATTTCACCACTAAAGCCCATGAGACTTGTAGTTTTTAAAAATGTTTTCATTTTTGATGAGACGCTGAATAAAAGAAGTTTAATCGCCGGCAAACGAAAACCTGCGATTTCCCGTAAATCCCGGACTCGGCCAGTATAGTCAAAAGTATACAAGGAAAGTACCCAGTGAGTAAACTCATTTCCCGAACGATTTTTTAAGTTATTTTTTCACCACTAAAACGCATGAGACTTGTAGTTTTCAAAAATGTTTTCATTTTTGATGAGACGCTGAATAAAAGCAGTTTAATCGCCGGCAAACGAAAACCTGCGATTTCCCGTAAATCCCGGACTCGGCCCGTATAGTCAAAAGTATACAAAGAAAGTACCCAGGGTGTAAACGCATTTCCCGAACGATTTTTTAAATTATTTTTTCACCACTATAACGCATGAGACTTGTAGTTTTCAAAAATGTTTTCATTTTTAATGAGACGCTGAATAAAAGAAGTTTAATCGCCGGCAAACGAAAAACTGCGATTTCCCGTAAATCCCGGACTCGGCCCGTATAGTCAAAAGTATACAAAGAAAGTACCCAGGGAGTAAACGCATTTCCCGAACGATTTTTTAAATTAATTTTCACCACTAAAACGCATGAGACTTTTAGTTTTCAGAAATGTTTTTATTTTTGATGAGACGCTTAATGAAAGTTGTTTAATCGCCGGCAAACGAAAACCCGCGATTTCCCGTAAATCCGGGTTTGGCCCGTATAGTCGAATGTATACAAAGAAAGTACCCTGTGAGTAAACTCATTTCCGAAACGATTTTTTCAATTATCTTTTCACCACTAAAACGCATGAGACTTGTAGTTTTCAAAAATGTTTTCATTTTTGATGAGACGCTTAATGAAAGAGGTTTAATCGCCGGCAAACGAAAACCTGCGATTTCCCGTAAATCCCGGACTCTACCCGTATAGTCAAAAGTATACAAAGAAAGTACCCAGGGAGTAAGCTAATTTCCCAAACGATTTTTTGAATTATTATTTCACCACTAAAGCCCATGAGACTTGCAGTTTTTAAAAATGTTTTCATTTTTGATGAGACGCTGAATAAAAGCAGTTTAATCGCCGGCAAACGAAAACCTGCGATTTCCCGTAAATCCCGGACTAGGCCCGTACAGTCAAAAGTATACAAAGAAAGTACCCAGGGAGTAAACGCATTTCCCGAACGATTTTTTAAATTAATTTTCACCACTAAAACGCATGAGACTTTTAGTTTTCAGAAATGTTTTCATTTTTGATGAGACGCTTAATGAAAGTTGTTTAATCGCCGGCAAACAAAAACTCGCGATTTCCCGTAAATCCCGGGTTTGGCCCGTATAGTCGAATATATACAAAGAAAGTACCCTGTGAGTAAACTCATTTCCGAAACGATTTTTTCAATTATCTTTTCACCACTAAAACGCATGAGACTTGTAGTTTTTAAAAATGTTTTCATTTTTGATGAGACGCTGAATAAAAGAAGTTTAATCGCCGGCAAACGAAAACCTGCGATTTCCCGTAAATCCCGGACTCGGCCCGTATAGTCAAAAGTATACAAAGAAAGTGCCCAGGAAGTAAACGCATTTCCCGAACGATTTTTTAAATTAATTTTCACCACTAAAACGCATGAGACTTTTAGTTTTCAGAAATGTTTTCATTTTTGATGAGACGCTTAATGAAAGTTGTTTAATCGCCGGCAAACGAAAACCCGCGATTTCCCGTAAATCCCGGGTTTGGCCCGTATAGTCGAATGTATACAAAGAAAGTACCCTGTGAGTAAACTCATTTCCGAAACGATTTTTTCAATTATCTTTTCACCACTAAAACGCATGAGACTTGTAGTTTTCAAAAATGTTTTCTTCTTTGATGAGACGCTTAATGAAAGAGGTTTAATCGACGGCAAACGAAAACCTGCGATTTCCCGTAAATCCCGGACTCGGCCCGTATATTCAAAAGTATACAAAGAAAGTACCCAGGGAGTAAGCTAATTTCCCAAACGATTTTTTGAATTATTATTTCACCACTAAAGCCCATGAGACTTGTAGTTTTTAAAAATGTTTTCATTTTTGATGAGACGCTGAATAAAAGAAGTTTAATCGCCGGCAAACGAAAACCTGCGATTTCCCGAAAATCCCGGACTCGGCCCGTATAGTCAAAAGTATACAAAGAAAGTACCCAGGGAGTAAACTAATTTCCCAAACGATTTTTTAAATTATTATTTCACCACTAAAGCCCATGAGACTTGTAGTTTTTAAAAATGTTTTCATTTTTGATGAGACGCTGAATAAAAGAAGTTTAAACGCCGGCAAACGAATACCCGCGATTTCCCGTAAATCCCGGACTCGGCCCGTATAGTCAAAAGTATACAAAGAAAGTACCCAGGGAGTAAACTCATTTCTCGAACGATTTTTTAAATTATTTTTTCACCACTTAAACGCATGAGACTTGTAGTTTTCAGAAATCTTTTTATTTTTGATGAGACGCTTAATGAAAGTGGTTTAATCGCCGGCAAACGAAAACCTGCGATTTCCCGTAAATCCCGGACTCGGCCCGTATAGTCAAAAGTATACAAAGAAAGTACCCAGGGTGTAAAATCATTTCTCGAACGATTTTTTAAATTATTTTTTCACCACTAAAACGCATGAGACTTGTAGTTTTCAAAAATGTTTTCATTTTTGATGAGACGCTGAAGAAAAGAAGTTTAATCGCTGGCAAACGAAAACCTGCGATTTCCCATAAATCCCGGACTCGGCCCGTATAGTCAAAAGTATACAAAGAAAGTACCCAGGGAGTAAACTCATTTCCCAAACGATTTTCTAAATTTATATTTTACCACTAAAACCCATGAGACTTGTAGTTTTCAAAAATGTTTTCATTTTTAATGAGACGCTGAATAAAAGAAGTTTAATCGCCGGCAAACAAAAACCTGCGATTTCCCGTAAATCCCGGACTCGGCCCGTATAGTCAAAAATATACAAAGAAAGTACCCAGGGAGTAAACTCATTTCCCGAACGATTTTTTAAATTAATTTTCACCACTAAAACGCATGAGACTTGTAGTTTTCAGAAATGTTTTCATTTTTGATGAGACGCTTAATGAAAGTTGTTTAATCGCCGGCAAACGAAAACCCGCGATTTCCCGTAAATCCCGGGCTTGGCCCGTATAGTCGAATGTATACAAAGAAAGTACCCTGTGAGTAAACTCATTTCCGAAACGATTTTTTCAATTTTCTTTTCACCACTAAAACGCATGAGACTTGCAGTTTTCAAAAATGTTTTCATTTTTGATGAGACGCTTAATAAAAGAGGTTTAATCGCCGGCAAACGAAATCCCGCGATTTCCCGTAAATCCCGGGCTTGGCCCGTATAGTCGAATGTATACAAAGAAAGTACCCAGGGAGTAAGCTCATTTCCCGAACGATTTTTTAAATTTTTTTTTCACCACTAAAACGCATGAGACTTGTAGTTTTTAAAAATGTTTTCATTTTTGATGAGACGCTTAATAAAAGAGGTTTAATCGCCGGCAAACAAAAAACCCGCGATTTCCCGTAAATCCCGGGCTTGGCCCGTATAGTCGAATGTATACAAAGAAAGTACCCTGTGTGTAAACTCATTTCCAGAACGATTTTTTAATTTATTTTTTCAACACTAAAACGCATGAGACTTGTAGTTTTCAAAAATGTTTTCATTTTTGATGAGACGGTTAATGAAAGAGGTTTAATCGCCGGCAAACGAAAACTCGAGATTTCCCGTAAATCCCAGGCTTTGCCCGTATATTCAAAAGTATACAAAGATAGTACCCAGGGAGTAAACTCATTTCCCGAACGATTTTTTAATTTATTTTTTCACAACTAAAACGCATGAGACTTGTAGTTTTCAAAAATGTTTTCATTTTTGATGAGATGCTGAATAAAAGAAGTTTAATCGCCGGCAAACGAAAACCTGCGATTTCCCGTAAATCCCGGACTCGGCCCGTATAGTCAAAAGTATACAAAGAAAGTACCCAGGGAGTAAGCTAATTTCCCAAACGATTTTTTGAATTATTATTTCACCACTAAAGCCCATGAGACTTGTAGTTTTTAAAAATGTTTTCATTTTTGATGAGACGCTGAATAAAAGAAGTTTAATCGCCGGCAAACGAAAACCCGCGATTTCCCGTAAATCCCGGACTCGGCCCGTATAGTCAAAAGAATACAAAGAAAGTACCCAGGGAGTAAACTCATTTCCCGAACGATTTTTTAAATTATTTTTTCACCACTAAAACGCATGAGACTTGTAGTTTTCAGAAATGTTTTCATTTTTGATGAGACGCTTAATAAAAGTGGTTTAATCGCCGGCAAACGAAAACCCGCGATTTCCCGTAAATCCCGGGCTTGGCCGGTATAGTCGAATGTATACAAAGAAAGTACCCTGTGAGTAAACTCATTTCCAAAACGATTTTTTGAATTATCTTTTCACCACTAAAACGCATGAGACTTGTAGTTTTCAAAAATGTTTTCATTTTTGATGAGACGCTGAATAAAAGAAGTTTAATCTCTGGCAAACGAAAACCCGCCATTTCCCGTAAACCCCGGACTCGGTCCGTATAATCAAAAGTATACAAAGAAAGTACCCATGGAGTAAACTCATTTCCCGAACGATTTTCTAAATTGTTTTTTCACCACTAAAACGCATGAGACTTGTAGTTTTCAAAAATGTTTTCATTTTTGATGAGACGCTGAATGAAAGAAGTTTAGTCGCCGGCAAACGAAAACCTGCGATTTCCCGTAAATCCCGGACTCGGCCCGTATAGTCAAAAGTATACAAAGAAAGTATCCAGGGTGTAAACTCATTTCCCGAACGATTTTTTAAATTATTATTTCACCACTAAAGCCCATGAGACTTGTAGTTTTTAAAAATGTTTTCATTTTTGATGAGACGCTGAATAAAAGAAGTTTAATCGCCGGGAAACGAAAACCCGCGACTTCCCGTAAATCCCGGACTCGGCCCGTATAGTCAAAAGTATACAAAGAAAGTACCCAGGGAGTAAACTCATTTCCCGAACAATTTTTTAAATTATATTTTCACCACTAAAACGCATGAGACTTGTAGTTTTCAAAAATGTTTTCATTTTTGATGGGACGCTGAATGAAAGAAGTTTAATCGCCGGCAAACGAAAACCTGCGATTTCCCGTAAATCCCGGACTCGGCCCGTATAGTCAAAAGTATAATAAGAAAGTACCCAGGGTGTAAACTCATTTCCCGAACGATTTTTTTAATTATTATTTCACCACTAAAGCCCATGAGACTTGTAGTTTTTAAAAATGTTTTTATTTTTGATGAGACGCTGAATAAAAGAAGTTTAATCGCCGGCAAACGAAAACCCGCCATTTCCCGTAAACCCTGGACTCGGCCCGTATAATCAAAAGTATACAAAGAAAGTACCCAGGGAGTAAACTCATATCACGAACGATTTTATAAATTATTTTTTCACCACTTAAACGCATGAGACTAGCAGTTTTCAAAAATGTTTTCATTTTTGATGAGACGCTGAATAAAAGACGTTTAATCGCCGGCAAACGAAAACCCGCCATATCCCGTAAACCCCAGACTCGGCCTACATAGTCAAAAGTATACAAAGAAAGTACCCAGGGAGTAAACTCATTTCCCGAACGATTTTTTAAATTATTTTTTCAGCACTAAAACGCATGAGACTTGTAGTTTTTAAAAATGTTTTCATTTTTGATGAGACGCTGAATGAAAGAAGTTTATTCGCCGGCAAACGAAAACCCGCGACTTCCCGTAAATCCCGGACTCGGCCCGTATAGTCAAAAGTATACAAAGACAGTACCCAGGGAGTAAACTCATTTCCCGAACGATTTTTTAAATTATATTTTCACCACTAAAACGCATGAGACTTGTAGTTTTCAAAAATGTTTTCATTTTTGATGAGACGCTGAATGAAAGAAGTTTAATCGCCGGCAAACGAAAACCTGCGATTTCCCGTAAATCCCGGACTCGGCCCGTATAGTCAAAAGTATAATAAGAAAGTACCCAGGGTGTAAACTCATTTCCCGAACGATTTTTTAAATTATTATTTCACCACTAAAGCCCATGAGACTTGTAGTTTTTAAAAATGTTTTCATTTTTGATGAGACGCTGAATAAAAGAAGTTTAATCGCCGGCAAACGAAAAACCGCCATTTCCCATAAACCCTGGACTCGGCCCGTATAATCAACAGTATACAAAGAAAGTACCCAGGGAGTAAACTTATTTCCCGAACGATTTTTTAAATTATTTTTTCACCACTAAAACGCATGAGACTTGTAGTTTTCAAAAATGTTTTCATTTTTAATGAGACGCTGAAGAAAAGACGTTTAATCGCCGGCAAACAAAAACCCGCCATTTCCCGTAAACCTCGGACTCGGCCCGCCAAGTCAAAAGTATACAAAGAAAGTACCCAGGGAGTAAACTCATTTCCCAAACGATTTTTTGAATTATTATTTCACCACTAAAGCCCATGAGACTTGTAGTTTTTAAAAATGTTTTCATTTTTGATGAGACGCTGAATAAAAGAAGTTTAATCGCCGGCAAACGAAAACCCGCGATTTCCCGTAAATCCCGGACTCGGCCCGTATAGTCAAAAGTATACAAAGAAAGTACCCAGGGAGTAAACTCATTTCCCGAACGATTTTTTAAATTATCTTTTCACCACTAAAACGCATGAGACTTGTAGTTTTCAAAAATGTTTTCATTTTTGATGAGACGCTGAATAAATGAAGTTTAATCGCTGGCAAACGAAAACCCGCCATTTCCCGTAAATCCCGGGCTTGGCCCGTATAGTCGAATGTATACAAAGAAAGTACCCTGTGAGTAAACTCATTTCCGAAACGATTTTTTCAATTTTCTTTTCACCACTAAAACGCATGAGACTTGCAGTTTTCAAAAATGTTTTCATTTTTGATGAGACGCTTAATAAAAGAGGTTTAATCGCCGGCAAACGAAATCCCGCGAATTCCCGTAAATCCCGGGCTTGGCCCGTATAGTCGAATGTATACAAAGAAAGTACCCAGGGAGTAAGCTCATTTCCCGAACGATTTTTTAAATTTTTTTTTTACCACTAAAACGCATGAGACTTGTAGTTTTCAAAAATGTTTTCATTTTTGATGAGACGCTTAATAAAAGAGGTTTAATCGCCGGCAAACGAAAACCCGCGATTTCCCGTAAATCCCGGGCTTAGCCCGTATAGTCGAATGTATACAAAGAAAGTACCCTGTGACTAAACTCATTTCCAGAACGATTTTTTAATTTATTTTTTCAACACTAAAACGCATGAGACTTGTAGTTTTCAAAAATGTTTTCATTTTTGATGAGACGGTTAATGAAAGAGGTTTAATCGCCGGCAAACGAAAACTCGAGATTTCCCGTAAATCCCAGGCTTGGCCCGTATATTCAAAAGTATACAAAGATAGTACCCAGGG